>NW_004955443.1:5093944-5151052 GCF_000276665.1 Chinchilla lanigera | reverse complement strand
TGGCATTAAATAATCCTTTGGATACATTAAGTTATAAAAAATAAGCTTAGTTTACATACTATATATTAAATATATTTTTATATCACTAATTACTATTTTAATACTTGATTAATATTAAATATATTGTTCTGTTAACTTACCTATTTCCTTCTATATTTTAAATGTGTCTACTATGATAGTTTAAACTGCTTATGTATCTAGGATTTGTTGTTCAAATTTCATTTCTCTTAGTGTTGATCTGAGATATGAATGCCAATTTGATCTGAGTATGTTACATGTGACCATTAGTAACATCTCTAACTGGCCTAGATTCTCGTCTTATTCCTAGTAGAAAGAATAACAAGTAATATCTTGGTTATTACATAGAGATCACTGTATTAAACCGTAAGAGTAGTAAGCTGGAATCAGAGGCTATAAAAATGAACCAATATTGCTGAAAAAGTAATATAACCAACAAATATCTAGTCAAGGATAATGAATTGAAAACATTTAAAACAATACTTTGCTTTATGACATTCAATATACAAACCAGATAATAATAAAGTGAAATATTACTTGAATGAATTCAGACCAATGGTTGGTTTCAAAATCAGTAGCTTCTACTTTACCCATGTTAACAGTCACAAACATGAACACAGCAATTTTTAAACTCTTCCATTATATTACAAAATATAAATAATCTGCATAAAAATCCTTAAGAGAAAAAAGAAAATTCTACCCAGCATATGAAAGGAAATTTAAATAGAAACTTACCATAAATGACTTACTATGAAGTGTCAATCTCTTAATATAGGTTTATAAATTTAATGCAACATTAATAAACATCCCACCTATTTTTTAGCTCAACCTAGTGATGCAGTCATAAATTCAAAAGGAAAAATAAACATGTAAATAAATCTAGGCAAATTTATAGAACAGAGTAGTGAGAAGCAGGACAACTGTGAAGATTTTATTATCATTAGGTTGCAATAAAGGAATGTGATACTAGTAGCTGAAGCAGACCAAGATAGAGAGCGACCAAGAGAGGGGGAGGAGAGAGAGGCAGACCCCAGAAAAACTCAAATATACATATAAAGAAGCACCTCAAACCAGTACGGGAAGAAAAGATGATTAAATATCGAGTTATTATGTTGAATGGATAACTGGAAAAAAATATTAGATCAGACTTTACAATCCATAAGAAAGTAAATCCCACAGGACTTGCGACTGTTTAAAATGAAACCTAAAAGCACTTGAAAAATCTAAGTGAAAAATTGTCATTGTCTTCAAATAAAAAAGATAACATTAAAGGACAAATTTTAAGGGGGAAGAAAAAAAATTACCTTGTATACACACAAAAATATTACCAAATTAAATGACAAACTACAAGGAAAAGAGTTCAAATCATTAACATAGAAGCTCTTAAAACCAATACAGAATAAACTATATATAGGAACATGAATAAACAACTCAGAAACAAAATAATCACTGAACTTACAAAACTGTTCAGTTACGTAAACTTCACGATTTAGTGTTTTTTTGCATTGCATATCCTTAAGGATGAAAAAGAATGCTGGCCAGTGCTGGAAAAGGGACAGAGAAAGAGACGCCACTGTTCACCTCAGGGGCCGCTTACTGGTATAACCCTTCCAACAAATCCAAAATACAGACCATCGAAAGTCATAAAACGATGCACATTTTTACCAAGAACTCCCACTGCTAGGGACTTTCACAAAGAAATACTCTGAAAAATGCCTAAAGATGTATAAAGATGCTTATTCAATAGTTGAATGCAAACAACCAACCAAACTTGAAATGGCCTAAGTGTCCATCCATGGGGAGTTCCTTAGTCTTGTATACGAATATAAAAGTACTGAACTGTCACAGAAGTTAGTGTACCAATCTGTGCATTCAACAAGTAATTATTTAGCTCCTAAAAAGTATGAGTCCCTGTCTAGGCACTGAGGATACAAGTAGTGAGAATGGAAGGCAGTTATGCTCACCACTATACCACCAATGCCTACAAGTAGTGAGAATGGACAAAAAAAATCACAGATTTAGATTTGACAGATGCAGACATCTCTAAAATACTGGTAAGTGGGGAAAAAATTAAAAATAATATAGAGTATGATCTTATAGTTCTCTTCCTCTTGAAAACAGCTGGGAAGAACATATACTTAAATGACAATGTTTTTTAGATACTCTCTATGTATATAGATGCATATAAATTTTATGTAAAATTTATAAAGTACATATAAAATCTTATCATCACAATATGATAATATGTGAATGACATCACTGGAGGTGGTTTCACTGTCTCTTTGATAGCTTTCTGTAGTGCAGGCAGCACTTCTGCAGTCCGAAGAAGGTTAAGTGCTTCCACAACCACCAAAGCCCAAGTTATTCATTGTAGAGGGGACAGAAGTGAACAAATCACACACACACACACACACACACACACACACAGAATGCTCTCTTTGTGGTGCTAAGGTTTCAGTAGGAGGGTACTGACTAAGTCTGGATTTAGCTCAAAGTCTCTTACCAGTTGGCTTAGAAAGCTGCCCCATCTCTAGGTCACACAGTCATTTGTTCACTCAACCCATTACTGAGTCCCCAGGACAAGGCAGTTAATGTCCTCAGGGGGAGCAACATGTCAGTGAACAAAACAGACAAGCATTTCTGCCTGTAGGGATCTTAGCATCCCTAAAGGAAAAGATCACTGAAAGCTTTCTCCATGGATGAAGAATTAAAATGAAAGCTGCTGCCTGCAGGACACATAAGGTAATGAAATTCTGGGACCTGAGACCCACACAGCAAATACTTCACAACCGGCGAAAGCATCCTCTGCTCGCTGCAAACTCTCCTTTGGCTGTCCTGTAGGCAGATGTTCCAATTTGCACTACTTTTCAAATTTTTTAATGGGGGGGGAGGGTGAATTCCATACCATAATTTAGAAAACCTAAACTAACTAAATTGTAATGCACTTAGTATCTCTAGAATTATTCTAAGTAAAATAACATACATTTAGAGATTTTTGAATACTGTATTGATTGCATGATGTATTATTATTCTCTCTTTCTCTCTCTCAGTCTCTCTCTCTGTCTCTCGCTCTCTGTGCCATGCTGTTATAAGCCATGACCTCATCTCCATATATTGTCACTGGGGTCTCCTTCACTCACCAGCCTTCTTGTCCCACCACTCATCAGGCGGCACATGGCAGGTACCCAGAATGTGCTGCTCATCGAAGTCATCTTGTATCTAGATCCTGAAAAATAGCCTCCTAATATTTTCCTTCTAATGTGAATTTCCTTTTCTTGTTTTGTTATCTTTAACTGAATAAAACATGGTATTCTACAAGGCTGCAAATATTTTAGGGTTGCCTTTTGGTAAAACAACTTCTAAATGTATCATTTTAGCATATGTTTGATATAACCATGAATATTCTTACATTTTAGCATGATAATGTTAGAAAGAAAATGCAACCATCAGATAGGTATTCTTAATGCATTTTATTAGCTTTGAACAGTTAATGCTTACTACTGTGTATAAAGTACGAGCTCTAAAATGGTTTCTATTTTATTCATACAAGGGCTTTTGGCAATCTGAGGACCTGGTTGTGACTGAGCCTGTTGCCTACCCATTCACCATTCTCCCTTTCTCCTTTAGTAACACAACACAGTAATGTGCTCAGCTGGAAAAAGCCATTTCCCAGATTCTCTTGCAGATGGGAGCCAATGCAAAATAAGCATTAGTCTTTATGTGGCACTGTCAGGAAAAGCCCTTTGTTTCTCACCCCTCCATTTTTCCTGCTGGGAACTCCTACAAGATGGCTGGCACCCAGCAACTCTGCTGTTATCACAGAGAGTTCAGTTAGAGAGAAATTAATATAGAGTCAGAGAGAGATTGGGCCCTCAAGGAAGTCAGCACAAAATAAGGACTGTGGCTGGAAGCACAAGATGGAGATACAATGGCCAGGCTTGCATGCCTCCCTAAGTGGTAAACACCAACTTGAGATTATACTGTAATTAATACCACCTGGTCTAGTAAATTCAGATCGTCACCAGACTCCCAGGTGGGTGATCAGAGAATCTAGACCCATCCTTTCCCCAAAATGCCTCTGTTCCTTTCATGTACCCTTGCTAAATAACCAATTTCTCTACTGGACCAATATTAGTTACATGGGTATACTTGTAATCCTACAGGTTGACTGTAGTTTGACCTACATTGTACCCCCATTGTGACTTTGCTGTATAAGTTAGCCCTGATAAAGGGCCTCAGTAACCACCCACTCAGGACTACTCTTTATTTCCAATAAAACTCCCCTAAGTTTCCCTTTCGATTCATGACTTCATTCTTCGATGTTGTGAGACCATGAATCCAGCACATGTGATGTCTAACAGGTTGGGAGTTATACTTTTCCTGCAGGACTGTGACTTACAGAACGGACAGGGAGAAAGGCATAGGAGCTAACACCCTTTTGGACTGTGCAGCAGTCACACCTGACCCTGCTCCTCTCTTTCCCCTCCATGATAGTTTTATAGAAGTGGGAAAACCGTCTTTTGTGTGAGCCACCATTATTTCAGTTCCTCTTTCTAGATTACATCCATTTGATTTAGCTGGGATAGAAGTGAAGAGATCTAAAATTCTTAGCTTTCTGTTTTTACTCTTGCTTTCCAGCACATTTATCCATTCTCTGGTTCCAACTATTACCCCTGAATTCCAGATTCCCAAGTTTGTTTTCTTCTCATAGCTAACCTCCAAATTTTTAAGTACCTTTAAAACATTTCAATTTGGATGTCACACCATGACATCAAAATTCGTGTCAGTGTTTCTCTTATGGCATTTCTTTGTTGCCCTCAGTTCCTTCAAGATATAATAAATTTTCCCAGTCAGGTTCAAGACTGCAGCAGAAAGTTCTTCATAATGTGTCTCTCCAGTTGCAGAGAATCCTGGGAGGCTCATGAGAAAAGCAGATCCGCAGGCCCACCGAGATCTACTGAGAACCTTCATGAGCCGGCCTATCAAACTTCATTGTCATGAGCCTTCATGAACTGGGATCTGATAAACATTACAGTTAAAAACTTTTGTTTGAGAATCATCTTTTTAAAAAATCTCCCTCTGTCTCCTCTCCAATGTTCACTATATAGTGAAGTCCCACTATGGGGCCTTACATCTTATTCTTCTCCCCTCCCTGCTTCTTAACCACTCCAGAAACCCCTGCCTTGAGGCGTCTCCCCTGGCTGTTCCCCCTGCCTGGAATCTCCTTCCCCTCAGGCCAACGCCCTCACGGCCTCAGGTCAACTTTGCCAACCTCCTTAAAACTGAAATCTTCCCCCCATCCTTACATATCTTTCCTTCTTGTTATTCTTCCAATAGTCTCCCAAATCACAGGCTATAATTTGCTTATGCTGGGTGTTTCTTTTGACCCCTGCCTCACAAGAATGTCAGCACCTACAGCTGCTTCTGTTCCTAGATGTATCCCTGGAAGTACCTGATAGATATCTGTTGGATGATTCCCCCCTTACCAGTCTCACGGCTCCACTCCAGGGCTAATCCTGACCCTGCTGTTCAAAGACTTTCTTGCAATAGAACCTATCCACAGCGCCTTTCCCTCCAAACCATCCAGCAGTCTTCTTGACTGATCTAAGCCAGTGACTGTGGGACATCATTCCCTTACAATGATTTAGCTTCAACTGGTCCTGTCAGTGATTATGTATTGATGTCATATTCAAATAAGAAATTAGATTAGATGAGTTATAAGATCATATTCAAATACTCAATTCTGTATCCAGTGACTCATCTTGGCATTCAAAATGCTCTGTAATCTAGCAGTACTTTCTTTACCTATCCAAATTTATATCAAACTCCCTCCAAGTTTCCCTCTGCTCCTAGCCAATTTCCCTAAGAACTCAAATATGCCATGTTTGCTTCCACCATTTTTTCACGTCATTATGCTGTCATGAACACCTTCCCAGCTACTGAAATAGACGGCAATATTCCTTAAAGACTCACCTGCAGGCGAGCAGCACCCAGCATTATTGTGCGCTTGACACTAATGTAACAACTTGGGCCCCAACCTCAGACCTCCTGAATCAGGATATGCATTTATACACCAATATACTCAAGTAATCCCTTTGTTCCTTGAAGTTAGAAAAGCACTGCATTGCCACAGGGCCTATGCTACCCATAGTAAGCGCAATGCTTAATTAACAACATCCCCTCTTAGATTATTTATTCCCTATTTAAATCCTTTCTCTCCTTAATCTCCAGTTTAAACAATTTATAGGCAAAACAGTCATGCATCTGGACAATTTGGATTCAAGGAACAAAAACCCATTCAAGTGTGTGTGTGTGTGTGTGTGTGTGTGTGTGGTGCTTATTTTAATGCTACTTAGAAACTGCAGACAGAAAACTCAGGGATGGCGGACTCCAAGTCTAACTACCCTCTCTCAGTATCTGCATTTCTGTATCTTCCACCACCTTTCCTGTCTTTTCACTCATAGTTTGCTTCCTTACATAAGCAGGGTTTGCATGACCTAGCACAGCCATACATTGTTTCCTTCACTAGCCTATTCACTCTGCCTTTCTGGATGACTTTCAGTCTCTAATCTTAATGTTTCCTGAGAGAGACAAGGTAGCCTAGAAACTCCTTTTAGCCAAATCACAAGGTTACAAGTATGTGTCACCTATGGATTGGCTGATTTGGGTCAGGAGCCGATAGGCTCCTTGATTGATAAATCAACCAAGGCCAAAGAGACTGCAGTTCAGAGCAAGCTCTCTGGGAAGTAGAAACTCTCAAAGTAGATTATTCCTTAGGTAAAAGAGATACACGGAGAGCAGGCAGTAAGCCACATTACCAGCCCACAGAGTGACTGTCTTCACCATAGTCCCAAGCAAAATGTTGAGTACATAATAAACTGAAATCATTCAGTATGGGAGGGAAGGGTCATGCGCCATGCATCACAATGACCCTGACACTATTGGATACACATGGAGTACAAAGATTAAATAAGGAGTGGCTCCTGTTTCCCCAGAGCTCTAAATCCAAATGTGTCACCAAACTAGCTACTTGACCTTGGGCAGGTTATGAAACCATTCTGGGCCACAGTTTCCTCAACTATCAGACAGTACTATACCTTTGCCAACCTCCAGGAGTGTTGTAAGAGCCCATAAAGTAATCCTTGTGAAATGCTCTAAAAATTGAAAACAATACCGTAGCCTTTCAATACTGATAAAATCATCTCACATGCCACAGATTTTCGCATTGCTTTTAGATTTTTTTCGCTCATCCCTTTTTCCCACAATATACAATTCATCAATTGCTATTACTTGAAAACACCAACTATTACCATTATATTTTCAACAGCATCAACGATTCTCACTATATTTTCACTACCTCTATGGCTTACATGGTGATTAATAAAATTCAGCATTTCACGCAGAAGTGTATAAAAGTGAATACATTTTTCTGGGTACATTTTAAGTATCTACTTGGTTGGGTAAAACTGTAATATTATTTTATAGAAATTTTTTGATATTACAATGACAATAAGTATGTATACTAAATTCCTACATAGGATTCAGGGCTGTTTTTACTTGTGTGGCCCAAAGCAGTTTAATGCTTTCCTCAGTCAGAGGAATCACAAAATCCTGGATATCGGAATCCAGGAACCCTACTTTTACATAAACATACTACAGAAGAAAAATGAAATGCCCTGTTTTAAAGCCCTGGAATCCTACTCTGCTACCTTCTTTCTCTTTTTTTCTTTACCTACTGCCTCATATTAGGGTGGGGAGTAGGCAGGAAGTGTGAGGTTCAGTGATTACGACAAGACAGATGAGCTCTCAAAATGATGTTACCACGCTTTGGAAGGTTCAAGTACAGGAAGTATATGCTCATGGGCATGAAAGACAAAACTCAAGAAATGCACAGTCTTGGCTTTGCCCTGGCTAAAATCAATATACATTTTCTGAGCGCTTGCCACACGCCAGAAAGAACGCGGGTGCTCATCAGCCACGATGAGGGTGCTTTGGTCCTCTGAAAGCTTCCTTGCGTATACTGCCGGGCAGGGCATCTGTTGCTCAATGCCCACAAGTAATGCCATTCAACAGCTGGCCCTGGGTGGAGCAAAGAGCTTCCATCTAGCTCAAGTCAGCTCAGCTGGCAAAAGTGCAGGTTTCAGGCTAAAGGAAAACCCAAAACGAAACCTCAGACCAGAGCCTGGCAAGATTCTGCCGCAGGAGATAGAATGGCAAAGACTGTTACGTACTGTACCCACTGAACAACCAACCCGGATTAAGGCTCCTGGCACTCAGGGAGGCAAATGGACTATCGATCAAAGGATCCTGCAGCCTGGGAAAGGCAACCCCACTTTTCGGGGAGCTGTGATGTGAAGGCTGCGAAAAGGTGGGCGCTGGAGGCGCAGCGGTGGGCTGGCGATCTGATCATCTGGGCGAACACTGAACAGGAACCCGGAGGTTAGAGCGCTAATGCAGAGGCGAGCAAGGCAAGCACGGCCCGTGACAGGGACAGAATGATCACACTGCGGTGTAAAGCAAGCCTTGGGGCTCCAACCCAGGACACCAATTCGGAGGTTCTGGAGCCCAGAAAGGGTTTGCCAGTGCACTGAAGACGGCATCCGGAGAAGGGTCGCCTAGGGACCAGGCGCTAGAGCCAGACTGCTGGAGAAAAGAGGTGGGACGGTGGCTCTTCCCGAATAAACACAAGCGTGTGTGTGTGGGGGGGTGAGTGCGCGCGCGAGCGAGCACACACACACACGCACACTGCCTCCCTCGCGCGCACACCGCCCGACCCCCGCTCCGAGCCGCCCCCGCGCACAGCCCCTGCAGGCGGGGGCACTCACCCTCGGCGCGCGAGCGGATCTCCGACACTGTCCTCCGCATGGGGGGCATCCCGGCAGCCGCCGCAGGTGGGTTCCAGCGCCAACTCGGCACCTGTCACGGCGCCGCAGGGCGGGGACCTGGGTGCGCCGCGCCGAGGGCTCAGCTGCCGCCCGTGCCCCGCGCCACCCAGGGACCGGCACCAGGGCACCGCGCCGACACACTGCACGAGGAGGAAGAGGCGGCGAAGGCGAAGGCGGCGTCCGCAGAGCTGGGCGAGCTCTCCGCAGCCGCGGAGGGGGCGGCTCGGCGGGGCGGAGCCTGGGCGCAGGCGCCGGGGGCGGGGTCTGCAGGGCTTGCTCACTGGCTCTGCCAGGGGCTGACTCGCGGAAGGGGTGGGGAGAGATCGTGGAAAGCCTGCCGCGCCCGCCCCACTTCGGACCGTACCACTCCTGGGGGTGTGGGGGGGATCGGTCACAGCCACCCCAACCCGTCTGCGCTCTCGCTCCGCCCCGAGGTGTCTGCTCACCTAGTCCCTCCCTAAGGCCGGGGAGACTCTCGAGCCTTGACCCAAGGTCAGGAGGCGCGCTGGCTGCGTGTGCAGCTTGTCACCTCCCGCCACCCTTTGCCTTGCAATTGCAAAGGAGCCTCCAGTCTTCTGAAGTGGGCGTTGGGTGGGCAGGCAAGGGAAAGTGGGATGCTCAGGGTTAGGTTCCCCTGGAGCGGAGGAAGCGAGCTGCGAGTTCCTCGCCTGGGTGGAGTTACGCTCCCACACCGGGCTGTGCTTGCTCCTCGCCTTGCCCACTAGCAACAGGCTAGGACACCTGAGGTCCAGAGAGTTGGTGTTTCTCCTGCCGGTAGGCTGGGTCCTTCTAGGCTGGCCTACAAGTGGACCTGAGTGGTCCCAATGTGTTTTACAAGTTCATCACTGCAGCCTGATAAGCCTCTGAAATTGCAAGAATACTAACCTGTTGCCCAGGTGATTCACAAAGGACTTATGTTGCTTTGAGGTTTGTGCTTTTAGTAAAACCTGCAGAAAGTTGGGTGCAGTAATTTCATCGGGAGAGGGGAATGGAGTCTCAGTATAAAAATCTACCTAGATATTAAATTCTATTCTCCATATCCTAGAGAATGTCACATTACCTTTTATTTTGTATGAGACTCCGCTAATAAGTCATCAAAACAAGTGCAGCATTTTTCACTTGTTCCTCATTTCACTTTCAGGTCAGGATGCAAGGTTCGGTGTAGATTCTGGTGAGTTGCTGAACTGACAAGATAGGAAAAACTGAATTAGCAGCAATTTGCTTCTTCCCTTATTTTTGTTCTCTTTCTCCAGCGACCCAGTGGAAGAGGACTTCACATGGAGGTCTTTTACTTAATCTCCTTTCACATCCTGAGGAAGAGGTATGGAGAGGTTTGACCCCGGAAAGAGGTGATTATAACCAAAGTCTTAGGAAAAAATTAAATAAAATCTGCTAATACCATCTTATCTCCGTTCGTGGTATTTCCCCTGTTTCCTGCGGGTAGCATTTGCTAATCAGAGCACTGTCCTACATTAATACCCAGTTGGGAGGTCAATACATATTTATGAGGAGCCTGTCTATGTGGCTGTCATTCAGAATCTGGGATTAGAACAAAGAAAACATATTTCCAGAGTTTG
Source organism: Chinchilla lanigera (assembly GCF_000276665.1). Taxonomy (NCBI): domain Eukaryota; kingdom Metazoa; phylum Chordata; class Mammalia; order Rodentia; family Chinchillidae; genus Chinchilla; species Chinchilla lanigera. Next base: position 5,140,572 of record NW_004955443.1, on the reverse strand, counting down.
TGGACTGTGTCAGAGTACAGCAGGACTCAAAGACGTCTGCATGTCTTAGTGATGGTCATGGTTTAAAAGTATGGGCTTCTAAAAGTGAAAACTGCATGCTGCCTTATCAAGATTGTCCCTGCTGGCCATTTTTATTTCTTCCAATACCCAGGCTCTTCTGACATAAAACAGATTTCTTCTGCCTTGATGAACATGAGTCTGAAATAAAGTGCTAAGTGCAGTAAGGAAAAAATATGTATATATGAATATATGTGTATATATACAGTATATATCTAAAATAAGCTTTAAATTTAGCAAACAGAAATTGGGGAAAATATAGTGTTTTCTGATTAATTTTTTAGGTGTAATTTTATGTAAAGCTAGAGCTAGTATTAATTTTTATTCAAAACCAGTGCATAGCAGCATGACAGTATTTGAGTATGAGTAATCACCTTTGTAATTCCTAATGGGCCTTCAAATGAGGTTCATTTCTGCTTACTAACAAATGATAATTATCTGAAAGAATTCCAGAGGTTACTTCTGTTTTCTATTGAGCAAGGTCTTTTATATGTGTCCCACTAAAATGCATCAGCAAAGCTGACAGCATAGGCAGTTTATACAGGACATAAAAAAAGTTTTTCATACAGAAAATATTGTGTAATATAACCTTTATCTTATCGTGTGTATTTCCCCCAATTTTACTGTTACTTTATCCATATGGAAGGGGTACCTTACTCTTTCATTTCTGGAGGGAAAAACCCCAAAGACACCTTCCTGATTGCTAGAAATCACATATATTTTTATTGGTTCAGAAACTTGATTGAAGCTGAGTATTGTGCTAATCTGCATCTTCTTGATTTCAAAGCTCTCAGACCTTCTCACCTTCCATTGTGTGAGAAGTGCAGTATGCCAGCCTCTGGCAGGGAACTCTGATTCCAGCAACATGACCTCGTCACAGAATCTGTGGTAGAATTCAGATGTCAGCAAGATCATGCAGTAACTTTCAAGTCCTATGACTACAGTGCTGATGGACGTAGAAGAAAGAGAATTATTCAAGGAGAGCTTTTCTAAAGACTACTTTTATCATTGCCCACAAAATACACATTAAATGCATAACGTGTGTGATGTGCTAAGCCAGAGTGCTAGTTTACAAGGGCCCTTATGAAAGGACAGCCAGCAGCTGAACAAGATAACTGATTCCTAGTGGCCAATAGGCAAGCAGAAAAAAGTATAGACAATGAGAGAATGAGAAATTCCAATATCAGCAGTGATCAATATTGAGAGAGATTTTAAAATCAAGGTTAAATTTATAGACATGGACAAGAGATCCTATCCCATATAGGAATGGTTGGCATATAATAAATATGCAATACTAACTGTTCAATAAGCATTTGAAGTAATTGGAGTGATATAAGGCATATTTGGTAGAATAAAGAAACTGATTGGTTATAATAAAGCTTCTTACTGGGAATTCATGGATGGGGATGAAAGGTGCCACATTTGAGGAAGTCTTAAATGGTATGCTAAGGATAATATTCTCCATTTTTCCTAATGGGCTTTCTAAATGAATGGTGTCAGGAGTCACAGGATACCACTTTTAAACATTCTTATGACATTTTCCTTGAATTTTCCCATAAAATTTTCCACACTTTTAACCAATTAAATTATGTCCTAAGATAATGAATATTAAATGTTCATCATGCTCCTAGTAACTGTGTAGTGTAAGAATTAATGGGAAAATATGTCATTAGCTTTCCTTTTGAATTATGATGGTTTGTGCTATTGGGAAACTGGAGGAAAAATATTGTAAGCATAACAGCTCTTCTACTCATAGTAGGGTATGGACATCAGTAGAACTTGATTGGCTCAAGGACCCAGGTTTAAACTTCAGACAAATAAGACATAATTGGCAGGTACCCAGAATCAGGTACAGTTGCTGTGCTTTAAATATGTCCCCCAAATTTATGTGTTGGAAGCTAATTCCCAATGCATTAGTTTTGGGAAGTGAGCTTAACAAGAGGTGATTAGGTGTTATTACTAGAGTATTTTTTAAAAAAACTTAAATTCAGCTCCCTGTTGCTCTCTTGTCTCCTTTTTCCCTTCCTCCTTCTGCCATGGGATGATACAACAAGAGGGCCCTTACCAGATGCTAAGGCCTTGACACTGGATTTCTCAGCCACAAGAACTCTAAGAAATAAATCTCTGATTTTTATAAGTAATCCAGTCTCAGGTATTCTGTTATAGCAGTAGAAAATGGACTAGGACAGTGGTTGAAATCACAAAGGAAGAAATGTAACAAAAAAATCAAGGAAATATTACTACTAGGGCTAGCAGAATAGAGATTAAATTTCCATGCATAAACAACTAAATGGGAGAAAGAATACTCTTCTCAAAAATAATATCAGAACAGCTATAAAGCTACATGCCAAAGAATAAAGCTAACTTGTTGCCTCATAAAGTATACTAAAATTAACTCAAAATGGATCTAAGACCCAAAATATAAAAGTTATAGTAACTGTAAAATTCTTAGAAGAAAAAGGAGTAACACCTTGTGCATTTAATTTAGTGGTTTCTTACATGCAACAACCAAAATGCAAACAAACAAACAAGCACAGATACAATGGATATAATCAGAGTTAACTTGTGTGTTTCAAAGGACATCAAGAAAGTGAAAAAGCAATAGCGGGCATGACTATACATTCCTATAATCCTAGCAGATAAAAGGCTGAGGCAGGAGGGCATTCAAGGACAGTTTGGCCTATGTAGTGAGTTCAAGGGCAGCCTGAACTACATAAGAAGACCCTGTCTCAAGAAGCGTCCGAAAGAAAAAGTGTAAAAAGAATGTAAGTGTAAAAACTCAGACAATGATTTTTGTAAGCAACTTATATCTAGGTTATAAAAAGAACTCATGACTTAAATATGAAAAGGCAGTAAAGTAAATATGGGCAAATATTCTGAATAGTCATTTCTATAAAGAAGATATGCAACTGGTATAAGCTCATGAAAAAATGTTCAACATCATTAGCCATCACAGAATGCAAATCAAAACTATGAGATATCACATCATATCCAGTAGAATGACTACAATAAAAAAGAGAAATAACAGCAGGTGTTGGAAAGAATGTGGAGAAGTTAAAATGCTCATATACTGCTGGTTGGAATGTAAATGGTATTGCTACTTTGGGAAATAGTCTGGCAATTCCTCATATGGTTAAACATGGTTTTACTATATGGACTAGCAATTACACTCTTGGTTATGTACCTAGAGCAATTGAAAACAGGTCCACACGGGAATTTGTATGTGAATGTTCATAGCAATACTATTTAGAGTAGTCAAAAAGCAAAAAAATCCAGACACAAAAGGATCACATAATATATGATTCTATTTGTATGATGTGTCCACAATAGGGACATCTACAGAGGCAGAAAGCTACCTCTTTAAGATGTCAAAATCCATAACAATACCATTCTAATTGCACAATCCATAAGTTCCTGACATACAGAAATCTTGTATCATGAGAAATAATGTCAAAATTTAGTGATCAACTTTTATATACAAACTGATTTCAACTAAAAGTTCTAAATCTGCTCTCACTGAATAATTCTGTCACTTATTACTCATGATGATAAAATCAATACTTTCTCTCTCATGCCCATGATTCATTTCTAATGCCTTTATTATCATACTCTTTCAAACACTAGTGGTGTTTTTAATATACTCATAATGTCTTTGAACATTATCATCTTGTATTGGGAATTTTCAATCAAAAATTTCATAATTTTTCTTCACTGTATTAGAAGATACTTTACTACTGTTTATTTTTTATTTATTTATTTATTTATTTATTTATTTTTTTTGGTTTTTCTCCGGTACCGGGAACCGAACTCACGACCTTGCGCTTGCCAGGCAGGCGCTTTTGCCACTGAGCTAAATCCCCAGCCCTTTACTACTGTTTAAATGAAACTAGATTTAAAATATACACTTGTATGATTTTCTGATAGGAATTTAAAAATAAACAAGTCATCCAATATATTTCAAGTAGTAGTCAATTCATATATCATCTTGGGAAAACATTGATTTAGTATTTATTCAAAAGGTATATGCACATCCATGGGAAAACAGTCCACTCTACTATAACCTCTAGTGTTGAGATCTTAAATTCAGTAGCATTATTTCAAATTGATGATAGAAAGACGGATTAAATGATACGATTTTTTTCACTTTAAAACTTTCCTATGTTCCAGACCAAGAAATGAAAAATCAACACTTCATTAAAAGTGCTATTTTTCCCAAAAGTTACTAGCAACATTCCAGTAATACTGTTTTCTCTAAAAAATATTATCATAAAATATTGCAGGAACTTATGGACGGTGCAATTAGAATGGTATTGCTGTGGATTTTGATATCTTGAAGAGGTAGCTTTAAAAGGCAGCTTTATTGAGGTGCAATTGACATATAATAAACTGTTGAAACTATAGCATTTAAGTTTTGATACATGTGTAAACATCTGTGGCCATCACTACATTAAAAATATAAAACATATCTATCCCTCTCAAAAGGTCCTTCTTTTCCCATAGTGTGGTTCTTATACATCAGTAGAGTTTATATTTCTTTATGCATTCAATTCAATTTACTGACTGCCTTCTATGTTCTTGATATTAAGCTGGGTATTAAAGATTGAATGAGCAGCTGAAACACACAGGATCTGGATCTTAATAGAATTTCTGTCTCATCAGAATGATAATATCAATCTCAGAAATAAATACAAAATCAAAACTATATATCATCATCTCTAGGAAAAGTAATCTATATCTGTACATGTTGATTGATTGTACTCCAAACATTTTTGGACTTTCACACTTATATCTGGAACACCTCAAAATTCCTCATATGGTCCTTTGCAATGTATCTAAAAATGTACAGTAAACATTTTGTTTCTATTATGTTATGGCTTTTATCCTGAAAAGAATGTAATGTCTGATATATGGAAAGGGTAACCAGGAATGGAAAAATGGGATTATAATTTATTTTCCTCATATTGACAAGAAAGACAATATTGGAAATGAAACTTTCAAAAAACTATATTTTTTTTTACATTTGGTGATCTTTGAGAAAGGAAAAGTAGTAATAATGAGGTAGAAAGTATTGAGAAGGAAAACCTCAGAATTTTTATTAAAAATTGGGCACAGCATTAAAAGAGATAAACATGATTATCAAATGCAAGTTCATAATTTTATGACTTTTAATTTAGGAAGAACTCCAGATGAGATAGTTTCCTTATTAATTGAAATAAATCATAGCTTTCAGATACAAAATATTTGCCAGTTGTGTTTGAGCCCCTTGGATGATATATCCCTTTGCTCAGAGGTTCATAATTGATTGCAGTGTTTAGTAGATTTATTGGAAAATCATAATGTTGTTTTTTTCCTCTGACCCTGAAAAAATCTCAGAAAGAACATTTGTTGGAAAGAGAGATCATTTATCACTGTAGTCTTGCCAGCTTTGAACTCCAAGGAAATCTACTAAATGAAGAGTCAATACTTAATCCAGAGTTACATGTAAGTATTTGCCCAAAAGTAAAGAAGCCAGGGGGAGGGGAGACACTTTAAAGAGAAGACATATAGGAAGTGAATAGGTTTATGGAGGCTGGAGGCCTTGTGGGTAAGAGCTCAGGGAGCTAGTGCCGCAGGCAGGAGCAGAGGCCATTCCTCTCCTGCTCATCTGCTTGTCTGTGCATGACTACAAAGAGCAACTCCTTTATCCTGACTGTGTTCCTCTGTCTGGTTTATATTTGGTCTGAATTTTGATTTGGTTTTCCCTTTTCATTATCCAGAGTGCTAGACCACTGAGCTACATACCTAGCTCTTTTTTATTTTTATTTTGAGACATTGTCTCACTAAGCTGCCCAAGTGGCACTCAAATTTGCAGTTCCCCTGCCTCAGCCACCCTTGGGGCTGGGATCACAGCCGTGTGCCATCATGCTCAGCTTGGCCTGAACTGAAAATTGATCTGAGCCAGTACATTAGAGTTGCTTTCCTTCTGTTTCTGAGTACCTGGTATTAGGTCCCCAGCCTGCCTCCAGGGCCTCAGAAGCCAGACATTCTCTACTTGAAGCAGCTGTAATCTGTTGCCAGAAACACCCTTCAGAGTTTCCCTAGCCCACTGATTTAAGCCTGTGCATAACCCAGGTTCCTTTTGGATTGTTCTTGATTTAGGAATGACTGCGCAGAAGGCAAAAAGAAACCTGTAGGTTGAAAAACACGAAGAAAAATATGTGAAGTACACAGGAACCAGCTTATGGAGGACCCTGCAAACTGCAAAGGTAATAGCAGTGAGTGCACAGAGGGAAGGCGAATCACTGTAGGCTCCGAAACTGGATGCTTTACGAGATTCTTGTGTTGCTAAGCGAGTGGAGCATGGATTAGAGATAAAGAGAGTAGGTTGAGGATTACAAGGAGCTCTTCAATTATCAGAACTAATAGTGATCTCAAAAGTTAAGCACAAATGTTATATGAGGGAATTTTTAAGAGGATCACTGAGACTACAGAGTAAGGACAAACGTCCGTTTATCTGTAGAAAAAACAGGTAATCGTTCTTTTGTAGTTATAGGTATAAGTAGAGATACAGATTTACCTATATTTGAACTTTTTGATGTTGGAATTATTCCTCTGAATCAGAAATTCTGATATTCAAGGAAAGGAGGTCACTTTTTTTACTTTCTTTGAAAGATGATCAATGTTATGTTTGAACAATGTTTAATCATTGGAAGTGCTTTGTCTTTAATGTTACTAGAGGTTTTCGGTAGTCTAAGAAAATTATGACTAGTTGTATGATTGGTATCCACCCTGACTTAACAGAAAAAGCTAGGATCAGAAGACCTGAGTTTGTACCTCAATTCTGGTAGTTTTTAGTTGTCCTATTTTAGGAATAACATTTTAAAAAACCCTTCTGAACTTCAGATTTGCTTAGTGAGGTAACTCGTAGGATTTACAATCAAACTGGCAAATTCCAGCCCACTTAGTATCTCTACACAACTTCTCCATGGATCAGATTCTGCGTTTATACAAGAGTAATTACAATGGCTATTGTCATGGTTTGTGTCTAGGTGTCCCCCCAAAGCCTTATGCAGTCATGGGGTGGGCTTCTAGAGCTTATGAGTGATTCATGGTCTGTGGGTGTGAGTGCTACACACACCCTGGGGAAGGTAGCCTGCATACAATATAAGCAAGGGAAAAGTCTTGCTCTTGTGCTCTTCCCTTTTTGCTGTTGCTGCTTTTGCTGTTTCCCCACCACCATGAACTGTTGCCCTCTGCCATGTGCCACCCTGCCTTGGAGCCAGCTGAGTATGGATTGAAACCTCCACAAAACGTGAGCTAAATAAACCCTTCCTTCCTTAATTCTGGGCATCAGATATTTTGTCCCAGCAACAAGAGAAAAGTAACCAAGACAGCTTTCTAATAGGAATATTCAGAGAGTATGAAATAGTTTACTGCAATGTATGAAACAAATTTTAGCTGCAATTCTTATTTTCATTTAATACATCTAACATCTATTTTTAGCTTTTTTTTACATAAAGTTACATAAATTATTTTAGGTAGTAAAGGCATTTTCCTTAAAAATTTCATCATTGACATACTTTAATAGTAGGTTTATGTAACTTATAATTTTAAGACAAATGGCATGAATTCTGGATACATAATTTTATTTTTAAAATTTTTTTATTTTTAAATTTTTTTGTGTGTTTTTGAGAAAGGGTCTCACTGTGTAGTTTAGGCTGGCCTTGAGCTCACTTTGTAGCCCAGGCTGGCCTCCAACTCACTATGATCTTCCTGCCTCAGCCTCCCTAGTGCTGGAATTACAGGCGTATACCACCACACCTGGCTTGGATACCTACTTTTAAAGCAATACTCTATTGATTTCAAGAGAGTTGTGGGAAGAGTGCTCATTAGTATTACTTACTAAAATATTAAAACAAATGTCATTTAGCACAAAGTTCAACTGCACATATAGAAACCTCAAATAACTATGATGTAAACAAGGTGGAGGTTTATTTCTTAGTCATAGAAAAGAAGTCTTGAGTTAGGCTCAAAACTGTCCTCAGAGATCCAGAATCTTCCCTTTCTGCTCTGTGATGCTACCTCGTCACTTCCTTCCTCAAAGTTACCTCATGATCTTAGCTGACTTCTGTTGTGACAGCCATCATACCCACATTGGAAAATAGTGAAAGCAATAAAGATATAAGGATAGAAGCACTTTGGGTCAGCATCTGTTTTACACATCTATTCCTAAAGTCTATATAAAGTTATATTCACATTTCATAGGCTTGTCACATGACCACATATAGCTAAAAAGGAGGATAGAAAGCCAGGCATGGTGGTGCACGCCTGCAATCCCAGCACTCAGGAGGCTGAGGCAAGAGGATCCTTGTGAGTTTGAGGCCAGCCTGGGCTACATAGTGAGTTCAAGGTCAGTCTGAGCTAAACAGCAAGATTTTGTCTCAAGAAAAAACAAAGGATAGAAAATACAGGATTTTTATGCAGTCAACAAAGTGTTTACAGAAAGTTTGGGGTTCTGATATCAACAAGGAAGAAGAGAATGGATTTTCATGTAGGTAGCCAATATTTGCTGCTATAATTTATAATAAATCTTAGAAGTCATTCTCAGGATTGCATTATGTAAATCTTGGAATTGTTCATGGTCATTGTAATAAATCTGTGTTTTATTCCAGTTGTGTTTTAAGTATTTATATAAAAAAGAAAAAAGTATGTTTCATCTTGAAAGCAGGCTAGATGAGACAGATTTTTAAGCTGCTAGGGCTTAGCAAAAATTTATCAGTGCTAATTGAATACAGGATTAAATTAGCAACTTTAGAAAATAGAGGCAGAAATTAATTTCAGGTGGTCATCTGTTTAAATTACTTCCTGTTTCAAAAGAAATAGAATCTTGGGCGGGGGGGATGAACGAGAAACTTACAAAACAGTAAATGAAGCCAAATCAGAAAGATCGGGGCTGGGGATTTAGCTCAGCGGCACAGCGCCTTCCTGGCAACTGCAAGGTCGTGAGTTTGATTCCTGTTGCCAGAAGAAAACCAAAAAAAAAAAACCAAACAAATCAGAAAGATCTGATCTTTTAGTTTTTTCTCTGTTTCCATCCAGAGCGGCAATAAGCAGAGATTTCAGAGAAGAGAGGCTATGCAACATTGGGGAAATATTGGCTTCTCATCACCCCGGACTGCTCTGTGAAGGGAATGCTCCTGGAATAAACACCCGAAGCTACAGTGGCAATCTTGTCTCAGGGGTTTTCTGTGTTCTTAAGGATGTTGTATTGGTCAGCTTTTGTTACTGTAGCAAGAAATCTGAGACAGCTAACCTATAAAGAAAGAAAGCTTATTTTAACTCACAGTTTTGAAGCTCTTGGTCCATGACCGAGCGCCCCATTGCCTGTGGGATTATGGTAAGGCAACATATTACGGTAGGGAGCCCATGGTAGAGGAAAGCTATCTTCATGACAGCTGAGACGCAAAACATAGAGAGGAAGGACCTGGAGTGTCACTGTCTCCTGTGAGGATGCTTCTTCTTGAAGCCCTGCCCGGTGAAGTTTCCACCACCTCCAGCAGCAGCACGGAGTGGTGCCCAAGTGTTTAACATACGACATTTTGTGCAAACCACAGCTTTTGGATCCTGAAGATTATCCAAAAATTATTTTCAAAAACCAACATTCGATTTCCATGTAAAAACATAGTTTCTTAAGCTTTGAAATGTAATTTAATCATTTTATCCTACTTTCAAATATAGCAAATTTTCAAGGTAAAAGTATGCCATGTACAGAAACCTAACAACTTTAGTGAATGTAAATATTGTATGCCAACGAAACTGCATGGGAAATACTTCAAAGAATCAACAACTGGGATGGCATCTTATTGAAAAGTTTTTGCACATCTAAAGAAACCACCAATAAAGTAAAAAGAAAACCTACAAATTGGGAAAAAATTTCCGCGAACTGCCCCTCAGACAAAGGACTTCTATGTAGGACATATAAAGAATTTAAAAAAATCAGGCCCCCCAAATTCAAAGACCCAATACACAAATGGGCATCTGAGATGAATACACACTTCTCTAATGAAGAGATACTAATGCTGAATAAATACATGAGAAAATGTTGAGCGTCATTAGTCATTCAAGAAATGCAAATTAAAACAAGACTGAGATTCCACCTCACCCCAGAAAGAATGGCTATCATCAAGAAATCAACCAATAACAAATGCTAGAGAGGCTGTGGGGAGAAAGGAACCTGTAGTGGATTGATAACTGGTGGTCAGCTTATAACCCCCAGCTGAACTGAGTAAGTGTGGTGCTGGGTGTGGGAGGTCCACCTGAGGACTGTTGCCAACAGCATAAAGGCAGACCTGGAGAAGAAGAAGGAGGCTGTTGGGAGCTGAGAGAGGCCTTGGGGAGCTGGCTTTCCTGATGAACTTGGCTGTTTTCATCCTCCGAGGAGCTCAGGACCTTGCTGGCACTGAGAATGGCTTTGGTTCACTTTGGGGAGCTCTGGTCCTCACTTTGAGCATCGCTTCCTGGTTCTGGAGGGGAAGATGGTGCACTGCCAGCCTCCAGGGAAAGCTTGCTGCATTGTCTTCCCTGACGGGAACTCGGCCACTCTGATCATCAGAGGAGCTTGGGACCTCACTGTTGCCGACGATGGCTGTGGTACCTTTTGGGGGAGCTCTGGTTCTTCTGAGCATCACTTCCTGGCTCCAGTGCAGATCCCTCAGCCTGCTAGCACAGGTCCTTCATCCTGCTGGCACAGACTTTGTAGATTCCACCACTGACCTTTGGGCCTTCCCAGAAGATCCATGAAACAGGTCTGCATGAGACGATGTCATGGGCTCTGGGCCTCCAGTTGGATTCATGGGAGGCATTGTTATGAGCTCTGGGTATTCAGCTCGACTCATGTAGGACATTGTTGTGGGATCCAGGCCTCAGCTGGATTCCTTGGTTTTAGTGTGTGGACAGATTTCCTGCACTCTTTTGTATACTGTTATTTGGGCGACTTATAAATAATCATATAAAGTATGTGTCCTGTATTATGTTGTTCTCCTTGCAAAATAAGCCCCAAACCAACACAGAATTGGTACCAGGAGTGGGGCTATTGTGATACTGCCTGGCCATGTGACTTAAGAACCTTTGGAATTAATTCTGAAAAGTTTTGAGAGACTGGCCAAAGAGGCAAGCCTGTATGCTGCAAACTATATTGGAGACTCTGATTGGAGCCTGGAAAGTCAGAGTACTGATGGAAATGCTGCCAATTGAGATGAAGCTCAGGAGGCTTCAATTGAGAAGGACTACACTGGCTGCTGGATCCCAGGTAATATATTGTGCTTTGGCAGAAGTTGGTCTGCATTTTGCTTGTGTTTAGAAATATTGCCTGGTTGGAGAAACAAAATTGCAATGTAGTCTATTTGTTGGGATGGTAGCATGTCTACTGTTGAGAGCTTTTGGCCAGATTTATGTTTGAAATTAAGAGCAAAAGCCAGTAATGTGATATGTAACATTTGGCCAGAGGGGTGGCGCTAATGGAGCTTTGATTTGCAAGGATGAAATAGAGGAAAACATGACAGCTAAGAACAGGACAATGAAAACATGAACTGAAATCTTTCACCCAAAGATAAGAGTGTATTTCAACTGCAGGAAATCCCCATTTTTTAGTCTTGCCATGCACTGTAAAAATTAACAGAATGTAAGGACTGATTGTAAGTTTTTTTAATGTTGTTTTTAGATATATGTTTGTAATCGGGTTAATTAAGCAAAGTATTGTGCTTTAACCCTAAATTTTGGTCACCCTTGAATATTTTGTTTTTGGTGCAGGAATGAGTGCAAAAAATATTCTATATATGTAACATATTAATGTAAATGTGAATAGATTAAGATATGTTAACTTTTTTACAAATGTGCCACTAGACACTATGGAATAAGGAAATGTGTATGGTTATTAAGTTGACCAGGGGTGGATTGTAGTGGATTGATAGCTGGTGAGAACCCTACTCCACTGCTGGTGGGAGTGTAGACTGGTGAAACCACTGTGGAAATCAATTTGGAGATTCCTTACAAAACTAGGATTGGAAGTTCCATTTAACCCAGCTATTCCTGTTTTGGGTATTTTCCCAGAAGAAGTAAAGTCATCATACCACAGCAATATATGTGCACCCATGTTTATAGCACCACAATTTGTTATAGCTAAATCCTGGAAACAACCCAGATGCCCATCCACTGAGGAATGAATGAAAAAGATGTGGTGTTTTTATACAAAGGAGTATTACTCAGCTATTAAAAAAGATAAACTCGAGGCTTTTGTAGGTAAATGGATGCAACTAGAGACCATACTCATAAGTGAAATAAATCAGACCCACATGTATAAACATCATATTTATTTCCTTGGTGTAGGAACCTGAAAGACTAGGTAAAACTCAAAACGTAGAATTGATGATAGGAAAGGGAAAGAAATTACTCAAAGGAGGGAATGACTGGGATGAGGGAAAGAAGAAAAAAGAGAGAAGGAAGGCAAAATATAAAAATATATATGAATAGCTGCAATGATTGTATTGCTGATGTCTGGTGGTGTATTGAAATGAACAGTTAATGCTCACAATTTTTTATGTTCTGATTGACTTTGCATGCTTGTGTCTGGTGGTCTGAGCAACTGATTTGAAGGTAGCAATATGCAATAGAATTACAGTGGTGAACTCCTACCATCTTGTCTAGTGAAACTGTATTATCTCTACCATTTTATCAAATAATTATTTTCTTATTCTCTTTAATGGTTTGAGCAATCTTTCGTTATTACATCTGATAATCTGAGCAATGTAGTTGAGGACAGCAATATGCAATGTAACAACCACTGTTGATTCGTATTAATTTGTCTTGAGACCCTGTATCACTTTGAATGTTCTTGCTCTGATTTGTTTATGTTTGTGATACTAGTATGCTGCTACTGTTCTACTTTTTTGTTTGTTTCTCATTTACTACTGTCTTTAAAATAAAAAAAAATTATATGCCATAAACATGAGCTAAGAGTAATAATATCAACAAGAATGAAAAGTAGCATAGGGAATTCAGAGGGCGAGTGAGGGCGTAAGGAGGGAAGGGGAGGAGATAAGAAAGAAACAAGCTGGGTACCAGTGTGTACAGGTACTCACTCCCCAAGATGGCTATAAACTGCATGAAGCGCAAACATGTACTAATAAAATAAAAAAGTAAGTTAAAAGATACTGCGTCTGTTTTACCATGTACAGACTTCTTGTTTTTTGCCATGATTCCTTAAATAATACAACAGCTATTTACACAGCCTTTACATTGTGTTAGGCATTAAAGTCATCTCGAAATGTTATAGGAGGACATGTGTGATGTGTACAGGAAGATATGTGAGTTGTATGAAAATACTACACCATTTTATCTCAGGAGCTTGAGCATCTACACATTTTGGTACCTGCTGGGGACATCTTGGAACCAATTCCTCACAGACACTGAGGGAGGACTGTAGTTCCTTTAGTGACAGCTGGCTGGATTCTGTTTATCTCTCAATGTTTTTTCCAGCTGGTGTCTTTTAGTAAGGTTGTCACATAGTGGAGGAACGATGGTGGTGGCAACTGCAATGGAAATGCAGGGCAAAATGAAGAGATCCCAGGAGGGGAGGTGTTAAAGCTGGCATAGATTTTAGGAAGTGGAAACGCAGAGGTCAGGTGGAACTTGACAGGGCCAAACTCTTACTCCGTCTTGTCAGCCCCACATTCTCTGGCAGTTCTTATGAGTAGAGGCTGTGCTTTCCTGTGGCAGCCCTGTGGGTATCCTCAACCTAAAATATTTACCTTGACTGAAATATAAACATCCAAAATTTCAGAGCATTCTGTGGATTTTTTGTTGGCAACAATGTGGCAAGCAAGGACACACAATTCTGTTGTTTTAAAAGATGGGTATTAGCCAGACATAGTGGTGCACAACTGTAACCCTAGTACTTGGGAGGCTGAGGCAGGAGGATCACTGTGAGTTCAACCTTTTCTTACCAAGCCCAATTCTGTGATTAGGACAATGGAAGATGAATATAAGGGTCAGCCGTAGTTGGAATGGACATTAGTTATGAAATGTGCTGTTTTCTTGCTGAATGAGGGACTGAGTTAAGATTATTCAATTTTTAGGGAACTATATCCTCTTCAGTTATAAGTTTATTCTGTACTGTCCTGAATATTAATTGTATGTACGTGTGCAAGGGAAGATAGATATACCATTTTGATACAGTGTCTATTTACTGACAAAGCAGAAAGAACGGGGAGACCTATCTTTGCCTTGTACCAATGGAAGGACCTTCTATCAGGCGGATCCTTAAATTAGTGCCATCACCTCCTCCCTAGACCTCCCTCTGTTTATTTCATTCTAGATTAAATTACTCAGTCTGGGAGAAATAGATTCCTGAGTGCAATGTATTGAACTGGTCTCCAGGAGGAGAGAGTTTCCTTGAGTTGAAATGAAAGTTGACACTGAGGAGTTTTGAGGGTTTAGGGGAAAAAGAATGGAGAATAAGACAGTACAGTGTAGTACATCCTCACAGAGATTCCTTGGAAGGAGCTAAGCTATCTTTCTCCCTTTCCCTTGAACTATAGGAATATCATAATTGTGCATTATAATTTTAAAAATATTTACGTACTTTCAAACTTATAGTAAAGTTGCTTGATTCCTACAAAAACATTTTTGCTTCATTTGTTTGGTTTCTCTGTCTCTGTATTTTGTCTTCAGCATCCTGGGAGACTAAGTTGCTGATACGAAGCTTCTGCTTTACAAATATATTTGGAAAAGAATTTTTCTTTTTTTCCCCAAACTACTGTTTACTTGTCCTCTTGGTTGTTCCTACCTTTGCTAGCGGTGGTTAGTCTTACATTCCTGCTGGGCCAGTTCTGTTCTCTGTGCACATTGGCCTTAGGGAGCATTGATGGGGAAGAGAAGAGCCTATGATTTCAATAACCCACCTCCATGTCTTTAATTCCCAGAACACAGCAATGGAAAGTACACGAACTGTACTTCATTGGAAGCTTTAAAGGTTATCAAAAGGAATTATATGTGATGCAAAAAAAATAAGAGAATATTTCCATTTCCCATATATGGCAGTTACAAAAACTTTTTCTGCCAGGCAGTTTACTTTATATGGTTATTACAAAAAGCAATGAAGCAAGTGTTGATAGAGCTTACGTACTCCTCTACTGTTATATGTCTACTTAAGGTCAAAGCCATTAGACTTAGAAATACTATTATTATATCTAAAAATTAATGTTAACTTCTTTAATATTGCTACACATCTAGTAAAAGTTTAATGCACTTTTACTTTCAGTGATTTCTTGTAGTTGGATGTAAAACAGGGGCAACTTCTTTCAGTGTAGAAAAACTCTTAATATTGCATTGATGAACAGTAATAATGAAAAGAAACATATTGCTCTGACCTACAAGAAACCTTGTTGCTTCTAGTTTTTCCTATATTGATTAGATAGCAGGAAAATTGAGAGTGTAAAGACATAGGTATTTTCTTTTGAATGTCTTTTCCTGTAGCTTATTAGATAGGATATTCAAGGAATGCATGTGAAAAATGAGATGTCATTTTCAGTAAGAGGACAAGAGAAATAGCACATTTATTGAAATTTCCATTCTGCCAAAAACCTGGCCCAATGACTACTTCATCCTAAGTAATAAGAGGAAAAGCTCATCTTGCATTTTCTCACTTTCATTTTAGGTTATTTTCTGGCATTAGGAAATAAATAGGGAGATTTTCTTTTCCTTTTTACCAAAACAATATGCTTCAAAAAATACTGGCAATTGGGAGTGTTGAAGCAGTGAATAAATTATTTGGATTGGTCACCTTGAAGAAACCTAAAGAATTTGGCAGGCATTCAAAGCTAGAGATGGAACAAGTTAAGGATAAAATTGACCTGTCTTGCAGCTTTCTATTAAAGATACTACCTCCTTTTGTTGCAGCCTTGGCGTCTGAACTCTCTTGTTTTGACACTGAGAAGTTTTGAAAGCCCTGACAAATGTTCAATAAACACTGTCAAGCTAGGTCAAGAGGGCTGCTTCCTTCCATCCTGACACGGGCATCCCAGCAGCTTGCTCAGGCATATAGAGTGCAGCTCAGAGCAAGGCAGTCTGCCTCCCTTGAGCTCTGTTCTCTTATTTCCTCATGATACATTCAACTGTCTGAGCATCTGACTCAGACATGGTTGTGATAGTATTGCTGCTGGAGGGTAATAGTTTGTTCTGTTATCCTGGAATGCCCTTGCACTGAGAAAACTAGAAGCCAGGGAACTTAATGAATTTTCCCATTGTGTGCATTATGTTCTTCCTGGCTCCATTTCTCCAGCACTTTAAAGGGAACAGTTGCCATGCTTTCCAGGCATGTGGCTTATCTACGGAATTAGTTGCGTGCATTAATACGCAAGGAAGAGACATCAAAGAGCATGGAGCAAAAATAAGGAGAGGAATATTTCATTTTTCTGCTTCCTTGAAAAATGAGATACTCAAGTGCATTTTTCCAGACAGCTGATACCTCTGCTGTAGACGTTCCAATTTATTCTTAACTTTGAGAAACCACGTAGTGTAGTGGTTAAGCACACTGATTTTGAGGTAGATTTAAATCCTAACTCTCATTTTCTAGCTTTGTAACATTGGGCACTTAGCCTCTCTTAACTTAGTTTCCTTATATGCAAATTGAGGATAAGAATAGGCCTTACCTTCTAGGGTTATTGTAAGAATTAAATGATTTTATATATATATATATATATATATATATATAAGGAGAGAGAGAGAGAGAGAGAGAGAGCATTTAAAACAATGCCAAATACACAGGGTCACAGAAGAACTATTTTACTGGTATTACTGAGGCAATCATTTATTTACAAATCTTACTATAAAATGGTACTTACCTTAACTTGTATACTAAAACTGAACAGTTGCAAAAAATAAATCTTCTTTTGCAACCCAGAACTCATTGTTTGGTATGAATTTTGATACATATAAGAAGGAATATTACTGCCAGGCGCAGTGGTACAAGTCTGTGATCCTGGGACTCTGAGGCTGAGGCAAGAGGAATTAAGCCTGGTCTGTATAGTGAGACTGTACCTCAGAAAACAAAGCAAACACAAAAAATTGTGATACCCTAATACAAATTAAAGTGATGGTGTTAAAAAGCTTCTGTTTGAACATAGGGCTAGAGTTGAAGATAGGTCTTACTGTGTTGGACCATGTTTGTTTAAATGTAATATTTGCATATCCTAGAGGCCTGTACTACTCTGAATAGCTTAGGAAATGAATATGAATTTCATGCATGGGTAGAGAAGGTGTCAGAGCAAGGCAGAGCCATCTACAATAAATGCTCCCAAAATGTAAATTGCTGGGAGGAATTTGGATATAAGATCCCAGGAGTTTTGAAGTTGTCATTGTCCATAATTCTAGTGGAGATAAAAGAATTGTGGCAGGTGGAATGGCTGGATTAAGCATCAGTTCTTTGAAAAAGGGCTACCTTGAAGATAACCTCATTAAAGTGGCCTTGATGAGTATTAAAGAAATCACATGTGAAATTCCTTTCTTTAAAAAAATGGTACTTATGTTCTTGTTTTCCTTTATAGATTATATCAAGGACTGAATATTCAGCGTGTTCATATACAGGAAAATAACATAGTTATGCCCGTAGGGAGTGCTATGATGATGATGAAGAAATAGTAGCTAATATCATTTATTGAGTGGGTTTCATGAATGGTATTGGATCATTTTTGCAGTAAATCTCTAAGGCAGGTACACTTGTAAATATGCTTAGAGGATAGAAGTACTTGCCCAATGTCATAGAAGAGCTGACATACAAACTCAGACCTGTGTGAAACTCCAGCTGGTACTGTTGGCCACCTCACCACATTGCTAGGTAGTTAGGACTGTTTGTCCGCACACCAAGGAGTCTTAAACACGAGTGTGCATCAGGATCTCTGAGTTGTTAGACCACAGATTTCTGGCCTCCACCTCAGAGGCTGAGGCTCTGGAGTTCTGAGTGGAGGCTGAGAATTTGCATCCTAAGTTTGAAGGGCTGCTGATGCTTCTCGTACAGGGATCATACTTTGAGAACCTCTGTTCTATACTCAGTGACTGCAGAGTTTGTGTTATTTATTTATTTAGTTTGGGGTTTTTTTGAGACAGTGTCTTGCTATGTAGTTCAGGCTGGCCTTGAACTCACTATGTAGCCCAAGTTGGCCTCAAACTCACAATGATCCTCCTGTCTCAGCCACCCAAGTGCTGAGATTACAGACATACGCCACCATGCCCAGCCCTCCAGGGTATTTTAGGTACCAATTTTTAAATGCTCTTTTTATTGTCAAAATGTCACTGTATTCTTTTGCTTTCAACACTATTATGCACACATTTTGCAAGTTTAGCATGTTTATCTTGTGCATTGCTTTTTAGGCTGTTCAGTTGGAAACTGAAGTAATACAGCCCTCTGCAGCCCAACTCCTATGGCAGTCAGTTTGTGGATTTTATGGCAGCAATTGCTGTTTAGAAGTTCCTTGTATTTGCTACTCAGTTCTCTGGTTCATTTGGTTAACTAACTTTTTAGGAGCTTGGCTTCCTTCCTTGATGATTTTTTCTTTTTATTTCAGTTTAGGAAATATAGGGTGTAATTAATCTTAGTGAATATAAAATCCCCATCATATGCCTTTTTTCTCTTTTTAATGTTGAGGACTCTGTGATCATTCTTGAAGATTATTATCTAACATAGCAGAGAAAACATTAGCTGACTTGGCTTTGTAGTCTCAAGTCAGCTATGTAGTTCTGAAGACCTGGTGTTTGGTGTCTACCATTTTGTTTTACATTGATTTCTTCAATTATAGTCCTATCTTTTTTCAAAGCAGTTCTAAACTCCTATATAAGACATGAGATGTCCATGGAATTAGAACTAGCGACATGCTATGTCATGGTTGGAATTTTTTTTTCCCTGTAATCCACGAAGTAGATCTTGGATTCCTGCACTTCTCCCCCTTAGCAAAATAGTACTGAGACAGGCAGCTCACAATTCTGGTCTCCTTAGATGTAACACACTGTTCACCCCATTGAGTTCTAGACAACTCTGGGGGTACTTCTATGAGCAGCTGGGGTAAAGTGAGGTGCTACATTGACTCACTTTTCCCTTTTATCTCATTTATCTTGTGCATTGCTTTTATGGCTGTTCAGTTGGAAACTTAAGTAACACAAGCTTATGCATAACCCATGTCATCATTCTAGACCAAGCTTTGTGGTCTGGCTAATTCACAATCCCTCACAGATAGTTTCCTAGTATAAACCAAATTTTCTTTCTATATTGCTTAATACTTTCACATAGGCACCTTCTAAATTACTCAGTGGCAGTCATCTTCCAAGCTTGCTCTGTATCAAAAATTAACCTATGGTACAAGAGCAAAAGAGAAAATCATTCTTTGTCTAAGACCCTGAAAGCTGGATTTTCAGTTACCTTAAATACAGTTGACTATCTCATATGATCAGAATTCCAGAAAGTAGGACTAGTTTGCCAACTTCAGTGGTTGGTAAGCATGACTGCAGAGTATAATCCTGGAACTGTGAGGGCTGGGGGCTAAAGAACACACAAGGGATCTGGGAATTTTATGAGTAGAAGTGATTTTATAACACTTCTAAGTGAATAAAACTAAGTAAACAAACACAAATAAGTCAGACAGACCTATCTGAGGAATAAATAATATATGACTTCATAGACCATCACAGAATGAACTCCAGCTAAAAATAACACTACAGTTACAAATGTATTTGCTTTTAAAACATAATCATTAAAAACATACTACAAAATAGTCCACACACAAGTCTTATTTTTCCCTTGGTTCCTGGCTAATTCATTGATTTGGTAGTGTCATCAGAAAGCAGGGTTCTTGCCATCATTCTAATTTATGACTGCAGCAGCTCCATACATCATATCCTTTCCTACCAATGTCCAAAGGAAGGGAAAATAAATATTTCTGTCTTGGATATCTTTTTGAGGGAAGAGGAACCATCCACAAAGTCCTTCCCATATTTCTTATGCCTCATCAGATGGAACTGAGTCACATGCCCACACCAAACCAAACTTTTAGCAAGGGGAATAAAATAACCGGGACTGGTTCTGGCCAATCAGGAGTCACCTGTGGGACCTGGTATTGGCTTCCCTACAAGAAATAGCTACTTGGAGGACAATTAATACAATGTAGTTTCTGTTAGAAGAAAGAACTAACAGCTGCAAAGATAACAACTGACCATGTCTACTGCCAAAAGAGAACTAGCCTGTCTGGCTTGAGTCACTTTCATGGATTCCTGGACCACTTATGAGAGAGTGGTCCACAGGGAGACATTGGATGTTCTCTTATTCGGATATATGTGCTAATTTCTTGCATAAGTTAATTAAGTTAGAAAGTGAATGTCATAACATAAAGTTATGGAATGCTATAAGAGATGAACTTCAGACTAAAAGAGATAAAACTACAGTTAGTTAGAAAGGTACCTTGTTTAAAACTATCATTAAAAATGTGCTACAAAATAGTGGATATAGAAGACTTAGTTTTAACTTATGAACAACCTTAGTTTTCTGGAGAATAGTTCCATTCTAAAACAGGCACATTAATAGAAAATATCTGGAAAAAAATGAGAGGGTGCAAGGAATGAGAAGAAAATGAAAGGATGTGATGTCCTAGCCATTTTCTAGGGGAAGGCTTGAAGTGATTACTAATTGCGTTTTGTAGAACCTGGCTGAGGTAGTGTCTCCCCGTCCTCTATTTATTCCCAGCAGGAGCTTACCAGCTTCAGTGGTTTGTAAGGACAACTGCAGTCTGGCAACTTTAGAAGCACAGGGCGAGCTCAAAAGAGTATATACAAGGACCTCAGAGCTGTATGTTTAGGAGAGAATTTTAAGAAATATTTGCAAATGGATAAAGCAAGTATGTATACATAAATCAAGTAGGTCTAGCTGAACAAAATTACAAAACAGACTATAATAAATATTGTATTCACTTTGGACACATCAACTTGAAAAGGTGGGCATGTTGAATGCAGCTATTATTCAAGGTGGAATTAATAGTTAATTTTTGCCTCATGGAGAGACCCAGTGTTGGTGGTTCATGGTAGCAGTCTGTGTAACTTCCTTAAAGGTCTGCATTAGCATGCACAGTATAAAATACAGAGCGTCTATGAAATTTAGGAATTTTTGTTCATTACAAAAATCATTTTTCCATCCTTCAGTTTTTGTTAGATGGCCAGGCACCTATGAAATAATTTAATATTCTAGGTAAACAGTGCTCTCAAATTGCTATTTACAAATTTACTTTTTCTTTTTTTTATAATTCTATTTTATGAAGTTTTAGTAAGTGCTTATAATTTTAACTAAGAACACTGAAAAAGTAAAAGTAGCTTGATTGTGTCACAGAGTATTTAGGTCTGAAAAATCTTCTTGCCACATTTAGAGCCATAATTCATTAAGTATCCAATTTTACTTAAGACTTCTGCTAAACCTCTTTTCCTGAAAACTTGGTAGGAGAACACAATAAAGAAGTATACACACATAGGCTCAACTTCAAACTCTGACACTTAGATATGCAACTGCGTGACGTGGGGAAATCTCAATCTTTCTGTGTCACATTTTCCTCATCTATAAAGTGGTAAACTACATAGAAAAGCATCTGGCTGAACTCAAAAATATTTATGAAGAAAACAAGAAAGTATTTAAAAATAATTCATTTGAAATGTTTTATATATGTTAAATACAAGACTAAAAATGGAAAGAAACCATGTTCATAGATTCAAAGTCCCATATCATAATAATGTGAAATCTTCTAAATTATAAATAAATTCAATTTTAGACAAAATATCCATTAGATTTTTTGCCATGAAATTTGTTGAGCAGACCTCAAAACTCTTATGGAAAAATAAAGATCCAAGAATAACCAAGACAAAGAACAAGTTCTGAGAATTACCTTACCAGGTATCAATACTCACTATAAAACTGCAGTGATTGAATCAGTGTGCTATAGTCAGAGTTAAGCCAAAAGGCTAATAAAGTAGAAAAGAGAGCTCAAAAAGAGAAGCCAATAAAAATGGAAGCTTTTACTAGAAATGTATCGTTAGAAATTAGTTAATAAAAGATAAAAATACTGTGGGACTACTGGTTACCTATATTTAAAAATGAACAAATCTATACAAAAACAAAGATGAATAGAAGCACTGAATTTATACAACCCAAAGTCATGATAGTGAGGAGATAATTTTGGGGAAGAAGAATAAAGTGGAGTGATAATAAAGATATACTTTAGCCAAAAACTCTTTGTCTATGTCTAGATTTATTTCTTTTAAAAGTAAAAGACTGAAAGCAACTATGCATAGTGGAATGTGGATGTTTGCTTTTTGAGTCGTTATATTTTTGTGTTTTAAACTTTTGTCATGATGGAAACACATAGAAATAAAAAATGAAGTGAGGACTTTTTAAAGGATGAGGATTTTTTTTTCTTATTTTTAGGACAGCTTTTGAGAATTTTCATACAAAGAGATCTGAAATACTTTGCTCATATCACATCAGTATTTCTATCAGGAAAAACTTAGACCACTATGGATCTGAGTGGGGTGTAAAATTGGATATAATCAGTTAATGTGAACAGAGGATGTGGAGGAGGAGCAAGGAGGATGCATCCCCATGCCCATTCCTGGCTGAGGGTCGTGTCAATGACTTTGTGAAAGGAACTGATGTCCCTATTGCTGTCATACTGTATACTTCTATTGATTCCATCTACTGAGCAGATGTGTATCGAGCATCTAACATAATTTTTAAAATGTATGTTTGAAGTATATAATGATTACATTCATTGTGGGGAGTTGGTACATCTGTGAACACTAGGCTGGAGGTTGAGGATTCAGCAGGGCAGAATTATTCCTGATTTCACAGATAATCTCAATAAGAAAAATATACTGTAAGATAATCATTCTTTAGATGCATTTGGTATGATAAAATCTGGTTGTGCTGTAAAAGAAAATTAGTTATACTTGTTAATTATTTGGAATTGTCTGTCAACTATCATTTAACTGAAGAAAATTCTGTGTGTTTAAAATCATTTTTGTGCAAATTGTCAATTTATCAACTCATTTCAATTCCACTCACCATGGTCCCATATACAATTGTGAATAAAAGCAGAGGATAGTTCTTTTCTTAATGCTTTGATCTAGGGTGAGAAAAAATACCTATGGTAAGCGAAAAATGGCCTCCAAAGATATCCTCAAATCCCTGGAATCTGTAAATGTAACTGTATTTGCAAACAGGGTTTTTGCAGGATTACAGTGGGCCTTAAATCCAATATAATCAGCCTCTTTATAAAAACAGAGAAATTTAGATGGGAAAATGTCCAAATACTTGGAAACTAAACAACAATTTGGAACTTAAATGAACAATGCATTTCCAAATGATCATTGAGGAAATCTTAAGGCAAATGAAGTAAATGCATTGAACTGAATAAAAATAAAATATCACATATCAGTATTTGTGGGACTCGAGTATAGTAGTGATTAGAAGGAAATAATGAATGCACATATTAGTGAAGAGGAAAAGTCTTAAGTAATCAAATAATCAAAACTTCCACCTCAAGAGCCTAGAAAAAAAGAAAAGCAAAGTAAAACCAAATCAAGGAGAAAGGAAATAATAAAGATAAGAGCAGGAATTGATGGAATTGGAAATAAAAAGATAATAAACAAAACTGATGGAACAAAGAGCTGCATCTTTGAAAAATCTATGAAAATGATGATCCTCTGGGAAACTGTCAGAAGAATGCAGACAGAGAGTGAAGCTCCAAGTTACCAGTAGCAGAAATAAAACAGACAATACCACTGTGAACCATTCACAAATCACAATAATAAACGAATACTTCAGACAGTTATATATATATACATTTGACAGCTTAGACGAAACATACCAACATTTCAAAAACTACACAATACCACAGCTCATTCAATATGAAATAAACAATTTCATTAGCTCTATAGTTATTAAGCATATTGGAAATTTAATTTAAAAACTCCTCAAGGTGAATCTCCAAGCCAAGATGGTTTCAGTGGAGAATTCTGATCGTTTAAAAAAGAAGTATGATGCTGACTCTACACAATCTTTCCCAGAAAATAAAAGAGGGACCACACTGTTCACATCAACTTTATGAAGCCAGTATCACCCTGACACTAAACCAGACAAAGGCAGTATATAAAAGAAAACCACAATGTTCCTTATAAATATAATTGTAAAAATCTCTATGAAATATTAGCAAGTAGAATTCATCAATATATAAAAATAATTGCATTTATTCCAGGCATTCAATGAGAGTATGAAGTGTCTAATGAATGCTTTTATTTTTAAAAGGATTTGAGCATAGAATAATTTCACAATAAAACACAAAGGTATGGAAAATTTTTGTGTCTATTTTCTTTCTTTGAACACTCTCAATCATGTACAAACTACATCATGCTGTTTATTTATTACATGAACTGTGCACACACGAATATAATCCATTGTGCTGATCTTATTTTCTTTTGTTAGTTATGCAATTTTACCTTAGACAAACTTAAAATATTTTTGTGTGAAGTTTCTCATGAAGAGAACTGTAACTACAGCATTCTTCTCAAAATACATACCCTAAATCACTGCACTGCTTAATGAATGTCATGCCCATTTTGGCTTTTAAACACTTTTTCACTCTCACACATCTACTAATATAACTTGAGTTGAATCATTGACTATTGAATACCTAACAATAAAGCACTGACAATTGCAAAAGCCCTTTAATCAAAGTAGTCTCCCCCTCTCTTTGAAATGAGTTATGAAAATCAAAGGGCCTGTAATATATTTTACCCAATGTGAAATTAGTAAGTCTCCAGGAAATTCTTTTTAGTATTCTACAAAGTCTTATTGAGATCAAGATCAAAGCAGCCTGCTGGATGCCATAGGTTATAATGTATCAGTAACAAGTGTCAGCTTTACTTTTTTAATGTGTCTGTATAGACATTATTCTCAGAACTTTCCATGTGCTTTGTTTTAAGTTTACCTAGAATGCATCACAATAAAAAGACATATTTCACAACTGAATATTATCAACTTTCAGTGGAAGAGGGTATAAACAAGACTGCACTAACAAAAACAAGCAAAAATTAAAGCAGCAGCAACAATAAACAAATTTTAAATCTTAAAAGTTACATTTAATTTATCAAAGTTAGGCTATTCTTTATAATCTATCTAGATATGAGTACAACACTGGTAGGAGTAACATAATATCATGTGGAAGTATAATAGCTTGTCATTTTATTTAATTTTTTGTGTAAAAAATATTGGCATTCACATTGTTAGCTACTACTGTGATTTTTATTTTTATGATGATCTAGTGGTTAACACATTTGTGACATGAAAGATTTGGATTTATTTCCTTCTACATGAAAACACCCTAGTAATAGAGCTCATTAATTTATCCTCAGCCAATGTATAAATTATTGATCTAATCTTGATTTTCAAGTTAAATGGAATATGAAAATGAGATCTCAAGAGGGAATATGTATTAATTTTTAGTAAGGCTTTGTACATTTCAAGGCTGTCTCTAAGAAAGGGGAAGAGGGAGTTATAGCATTTTTGATTGATTAAGGAACAAATACACTCTAGTTAATCCTAAACATTAGAGCAGTAGTTGAACTTTATAAGATTTCTCTAGTTATGGTTTCCTCTGGTTACCACATAAAAAGCGTGACTTTTTTGTTTGTTTTTTTTTGAGACAGAGTCTCACCATGCAGTTTAGGCTGACCTTGAGCTCACTATGTAACTCAGGCTGGCCTCTAATTCATGGTAATCCTCCTGCCTCAGCCTCCTGAGTGCTGGGATTATAGGCGTGCGCCACCACACCCGGCTCATGATTTTTGATTCATGTTTATATTTTCAGAAATTGACTCAATCCCTATTATTACTTGATTTAGTCTTTTAGTTTAAGAAAATAAATATCCTTCATGAATTATTGAATTCTTTTGTTCTTTTGCCTGATATTTATCAAAAGTTTTTTAGAAAATGATATTATAACATTCTTGGAAATGATTGGATTAGTAGACAATTTAGGATGTTGTGAAAATGTGAATCAGTAATAAACTGGATGAAATCAATATACTTGGTGATACCAAGTGAAGATGCAGAGAAAGGAGAAGCCCTGTACATGTTGTTGGGAGTATAATTTGATCACTTTAGGGCAATTTTGGAATATCTCGTAAGGTTCAAGATGCACATACCTTATCGCCCCACTATTTTATTTCTATGTGCTGGGAAAACCTGGGAGAACCAATGTACTTGTACACAGAGATATTCTTTGGGCAAGTTTATAAAAAGGAAAATAATCCACTGAATAGTTAATAAACATATCAGCCATGGTTTATTCAAGAAATTACTGTATAAGATTTATAAAGAACGGCCCAGATATACTTAAGTAAACATGATTAATTTCTAGAACATAAAATGTAAAGTTAAAATATTTTAAAGAATAGTTAAAGTACAATACATTTTTGTAAATTGTTTAAATGTTAGTATTTCTGGATGCAATATTCATAATAAAAATAAAAATCCAAGAAAATACATATCAGCTTTAGCATAGTTGTTACCTCTGAGGAGGAGATGAAGGTTGAGGATATATGTGTACCTGTGATAGTCAATGTTTTTATAAATACAATGAGGGAACTGAAGCAAAGAAAGCAAAATATTTACATGTGTTTAATCTCAATATTGTTTATATCATGTTTTGTACTCTTATATATTTAAAAACTCTGAGAGTTAAAAAAAACCTAATTGAAGGACTGAGTTCAACCAGGTAAAATTGAAGAGGTTTCCTCTTAACCTGGCCTAGAGGGAAGCTTGAAGAATTAGTTTACTCATGAATAATACTTTGAAAATAGACCAGGATAAACTGCTTTTCTCATATAAACTCAATCTACACTGAAATAGTCTTCTTTTATAGAAACTTAAGAAATTAACTTTTCCAATGCTTATATTTTCTTATAATGAAAAATGATAATATAATATTGTATAACACTTAAAGACTTATCATATTCAGGTAATTTACATATTTTCTAATTCTCACAATGTCTCTGTGACATAAATATTATTATAAGACATACTTGATGGGCTAAGTAGCTTCACACAGTATTTTTAGTGCATTTCCAATAAGATTAGCTCTTAGAATTATTTACTGTATGAGAATAGCAAATTAGTAGTTATTAAATGACATATTAAGGCTAATGGAGTTGATCCACTCAACATTTCTTCAGTGTCAATTTATCTGGAAAATCTGATATAGTTTGAAAATTAATTTAAGGAAGATGAAATTTATACACTAATAGACTAAGATTCTGTTTGAATTGAGCATTTTTTCTGTTTTTTAAAAATTTGTTTCATTATTAGGAACTTAAAAATTAGATTTTTGAGTATATGAACATGAGTTTATAGTAGTAGACAGCTGTCTGAAGACAGAGGCATGGCTACCTCTAAATTTCCTGTGGGTGCAAAAATTTGTTTGTATAATTATGTTTATTAGATGCTAATTCTACTCTGAGAAATAATAATCATTTTATTATGAAGCAGAAAATGCTCATTTTAGCATTTAAGGGATTTTCAGAGTGACAAATTATGTAGGTATTGTATTAATATAATCAAAATCAAAGCAGAAAATTTGCCTAAAATAGTCTTTATGTTCATATATTTACTACTCTGTAATGGTTGTTCATTGTGTCAACCTGAGAAGTTTAAAAGTTTAAGTGACTCAACAGGGAGCCAGGGTCCTCCCTTTGTAAACACTCTCCTCCTGTGCATGAGAGGTGCACAGAGATGCTGTGAGTGTTACAAAACCCAAGGGTCGGGGATAGCCTGCTTACAATATAAGGGAGGAAAAGAGGCTTGTTTTCCCCTTTTACTCTCCCTGCTTTTGCAGTCCTCTGCCACCTAGAACTGTTGCCCATGCCACCTGCCTTGTAGTCAGCTGATTATAGACAGAGACCTCTACAAACTGCGAGTTAAATAAACATTTCCTTCCTTGACTTTGGGTGTCAGATATTTTGTCCCAGCAATGAGAGAAAAGTAACTAAGACACTCTCAGAAATAGGGAAAAGCCAATGAAGATGGAATGAAATTTTGTACTGGACTGACAAAGCCAAGTTTCTGGAGTTATTTGGGAGGAGGCTTAAGTTTTGTTTTAGAATGAATTGCAGTTAAATTTATCGAGCCACCAAATGCGCAATTATTATTCTTCAGGCACTATGCCTTTTTACAAATAAAATCTCATTTAGTCCCGACAACATGGTAAGAAGGTAATATTATTACCCACACTTTTCAGATGAGGAAATTGAGGGTATTAGACATTAAAGGGCTCCAGATTGCAAAGACTGAGGATAGTGGGGTCATGATCCAACCAGAACAGATTCTCTCTCTCTCTCTCTCTCTCTCTCTCTCTCTCTCTCTCTCTCTCTCTCTCTCTTTCAGTCCACACACACACCTTGCTGTACCACCTCCCTCAGGCTCTTAATGAAATTCATAACTCTTTGTTTTCAAGAAAAGCAGAGGAATCTGAGCTCTGAAACTCAAAACACTGTTTTACGACAGGATAAGCATATATTGCTTCTCTTTGAAAAATAGTTATAATTAAAGACAGTAACCTAAGAGTGCCTCAATAACAGAATTTCAGAAAGACTGGTGTAGGGTTTAAGAAAAAAAGTGTTAGGCTTGGAAGATATGCTAGGGAATGATGAATGTTTTTTCTCCTTTGTTATGCATAACGAGATTAGAAGTATAGTATTTTGAATCATTTTCCAGTCAAACTGTGAAGGGCTGAGTGATAGGGCATGAAGCAGGATTCAGAATATTGTTTTGTTTATTATTAACAAAAGGAATACTTTCACATGATAGAAAATTACAAAATACTGAGCATCATGGAAAAGAAAAAAATTTGAATCTGTAACTATCACTAAATAATTAATATCATTATTACCTTGGTACACATAGCTCTCCAAATATTCCTTAGGAATCAGATCATGCTGTGCAACCTGTTTTGTTATCTGATCACAGCTTTCTTTCTCTTTTAAAAGGGCTAAAAGCATTTATTTTTGTTATTTAGGTATAAACAGAGCTACAGAAATATCAGTACAATTCATGAGGTTCTTGACTGTCTCTCCAGGAAACTGAGTTTAGTGTAGCATTTTCTTCTTCATTCCGTATTGCTCCTCACAATGATGACCTGGGATTTAGTGAAATCCATGTCAGGACTTTCATGACTCAAGCTATGAAACTGACAAGTCATTGTCAATCAGATAAATATCATTCTTTTTTCAGGTTGGAAGGCTAAGCCAGGCCCAAGTTGTGGTGGAGACAAATACAACTTGTGATATACAGAAAAAATCCTAGAGCGTGGACGTACACTTTACACGTGAGGAATGTGAGGACTCCCAAATAATGTCTAAGGCCACACAATCAGCTACTGGTGAGGAACCATGGCTGAAGTCCAACTGTGCTAACTTTGCTCTTTCATCTACCACATATTTTCTCTTGCTAAGGATCCTGTTTCATGAAATTACAGTAGAGTAATGTGTGTCCAACTTTCATATCATG
Organism: Chinchilla lanigera; assembly: GCF_000276665.1. NCBI lineage: Eukaryota > Metazoa > Chordata > Mammalia > Rodentia > Chinchillidae > Chinchilla > Chinchilla lanigera. The sequence goes on along the minus strand of NW_004955443.1, from coordinate 5,110,898 downwards.
GCCCACATAGATAGAGGACTTGGGACATCTCCACAACTCCATCAAGCACTATTCTAACAATACTATCTGCCATGAGAAGAACAGAATGCCCTTTCATAGATAGTAGGACTTAGGACAACTGTTGGAAATATTTATTTGTCTTTTAAAGTCCTTTGGGCTATAAGGCATGGCAGAGCTTCAAGGTAGAAGGATGAAAATAGGGCAGAAGCTGGACAGGAATTAGATGAAGATTTAACTTCATCAACAGGAGCATTTTATTTCTTGTTTTCCTTCAATTAGTTATTGTAATTTTCACCATCATTATAACTGTTAGAAAATCTAGTATGTCTTATATTTGCTGTAGTAGACACCTGGCCCGGTGCTTTCATGTACTGTACCTCACTTAATCATATGGATCAAGTAGAGTTATTTTCATTGTTCAGATTGACAAACTGCTCAGAAGCAACCTTAGATAGTTTGACTAAGGACATCCTGGCTAATAATCAAACTAAGATTTTAACTTAAATCTTTGAGTGAAGAGACTCCTTGCTCTTTAAAAATCAGTTATGCTATTCTTCTGATAAGCATCCATGAAGGACTGACCTCCAAAAACACGAGTCAGAGTGCAAAGTGAAACATGCTTGCAACTGGACAGCGTTATGAAAAGAAGGGTCCGCTTTGGGGTCTGCTTTGGGGCACATAGGTATCTGGTAATGAGGGTTCTGGTTTCCAAGGCCCAGTACCAAGGAATTTGATTTCTTTGTCCATCTCAGAGGCCATGCTGTGGGATAGAATAACCAGGATGCAAGGATCTGGCTGAGTGTCAACACTGTACTTTTTGTCTGGCAGAGAACACAGAGAAAAATTAGGAATCAGAGCAGAAGCCAGATGGGCTGACTGGCTGTGGGTTAGTGCTGGATACACATCAAAGGACTGCAGGACACAAACCACTCTGAACATCATACGCATAGGCACTGGTGTAGCAGACTGATTCCAGAGCTCATTCACTTCCAAATACACTGCCAGATACTCTCACTGAATTGGAACCTAGAGGAAGTGGAAACTATAGATAGGGTTTTGTTTTTTTTTGTTTTTGTAGTCTGGGCTTGTCTTGGTTACTTTTCTGTCATTGCTGATACAAAATACCTGACAGCCAGAATTAAGAAAGGAAAAGTTTATTTAGCTTACAGTCTGTGGAGGTTTCAGTCCATACTTGGCTGGCTCCAAGGCAGAGTGGCACATGGCAGAGGGCAAACCATTCATGATAGTGGAAGACAGCAAAAGCAACAAGAGCAAAATGGAGGAAAGCAGGCTGGCAGCCTCTTTCTCTCCCTTACGTATGCAAACTATCTGCCCCAGGGCAGGTGTAGCACTCACACCCATAATCCCAGCATTGAATCATGGATCAATCATAAACTCTGAAAGTCTGCCCCATAACTGCATGAGGCTTTGCGGGAACATCCAGACACAAACCCTAACAGGGCTATTGGGAAAATCACAAGCAGAAAGGTATAGACTTACCTTCTGGAGTGCTATGGTAATAAGTATTATCAGAGGTTTTCTTTTTTTTTCAGCTTACTATATATATAGTATATATATCATATATATGATATATATAGATATTTATATATATCATATATAACCTACTTCCCAAAAGGAACAGTGGTAAAAATAATGAGGATCTTCTAGCTTAAAAAATATATGCAAGGGCTAGGGATATAGCTCAGTGGCACAGTGCCTGCCTGGCAAACGCAAGGTCCTGAATTTGATTCCCAGTCCAAAAAAATTGTATATATATATAGTATTATATGTAAAAATATTATATAGTATATATATGAAAGTAGTATGGTGAAGAAACAGAATACCCTCAGGTAATAAATGTCACCTTGAGAGGTAGCAGGCCAGCTTTCTTGTTATATTGTTGCTGGTAGTATGTATATGTTTTATTTTGAATAGCTGTAGTAACACTTGTCACATTGTGGCTCTGGAGCAAAAACAGCAGAATCGGCAGGGAACTTGGGAGTGTGCATCTGTATGTCCTACTCCAAACTGACTCAGAATCTCCAGGTTTGGGAAAGAGGTTTCCATATGACTGTGATTCAGCAAAACTTTGAGAATCACAGATCATCAGCAGTGTAATATTTAATAGCCCTGGAGTCCATACAATGTAAGTATTATTATCTTTGTTTTATAGAACAGAAATGGAAGAAATGACAAGTTATACTGAATACTATGCCTAAGGAAATAGAAAAATTGAGATTAAAATATATCATCATATGGCTCTGCAATACCATGTAGCTTCTACATAACTTTAACTATAGCTGTATGCAAAAATGTAAGCAATTGTTTGGACATTAACTCTAGAGGTGATTATCATATCACATCTGATAATGTATATTATTTTGCATTTAACATGGCATTTAAGTGATAGGAGTATAGGGATTCCATTCTCTATAGGTCCCTCTTGAACTGGAGAATTAAATTGGTAAAAGACAGGTTAATAGGAGAAAAACATGCAAATATTTTACATGACACAGGAGCCCTCTTGAGGAAGTGAAGAATCAGGGAATCACAATCAGCTATTTAAATATTGAATTGGAATAGTGAAGAATAGTAATGTAACAAATAGTACAGCAAATAAACAGTGAAGTATTATTTACTAAATAGCAAAGCAATAAATAGTAGAGTAGTAGTAATAGTAAAAAACAGTACATTGTGAAATATTATAAAGCAAAGGGGCTTGGTCTAGGGTTAAATGGGTAAAGGAGGTAAGGGTTTTTAATAAACTTTGTACAGATTTCCTTGGCTTTAACTTTCCACTCTTACTAATAAGAATGTTGGCTTCCTCTGCTATAGGAAGAACATCTTTGATGTGGAATTTCAACTTCTATTTTAAGAAGCAGAATGAAGGTCAGGGTGACCTTGAACCTATTGTTTCTTTTAAGTGACTGAATTCAAGATAGTCAATATACTACATCAGAGCAGCACATTTTAGAGTGCACATGCCTAAGTCCTTCAGACACCACCTTCTCCATGGAATGGTCTGGAAGAACTTTCAGATCAACCAATTTTCCCACCTCTTCTTTTGGCTCCTTTCCTCCACAAATTATTTTGAAAAATTTCAAAGCTATGGAAGTTGAAAAACTTTGATAAACAATATTAAATTCTTTTCCTGGAGTTACCAGTTAACATTTATTGTGTTATCTTTCATCTATGCTTTCTATATACATGAGTATAAGTTTGAGTATCTCACATTTGAAAGTAAGGGCAGATATTAAAGTAAAACAGCTCACCTGTAAATAATTTAGCATGCATCTCTAAGAATGAGAGCTTTCTCTTACATAACCACAATACCCTTAGGGCAACCAATGAATTTAACATTGATTCAATTGCATAATCAAATGTATTCAAATTTCCTGAATTATTACAGAAAAATCCCACATTATTTTCTAAAAATATTCAAGATCCAAAACAAATCATTCAGTGAATTCTGCTGTCAAGTCTTTTAGATCACCTTTGTCTAGAATAGTCCTCCAGGGTGTTTGGTCGTCTTCCTGCCTTGGCACTTCTGGACCGTGGGCTAATTGGCTCATAGAACGCCCAACTTCCCATTTGTGTGTTCTGTCATCATCATATTAAAAGACACGTATCTGTTTGTGCTATTATGGATGATGAACAGGTTAGCCATTAAGTGAGCTGATGTTTACAAGATCTCAGCAATACAAAGCTACTGTTTCACCTTATAGGTAAAGAGCGATTTGTTATATGATTCTTTGAGATCATAGGACTCAATAATTTTTCACTATATGTCTTAACATTCAGTTAGGATCCTCACATAGAGGACAATTCCTACACAGGGTTGCAAAATGGTGATTTTCCTAAATGTATTACTTCATTTATTACCTGGCCTTCATTTATTAACTGGCATTCTTTAGTAAAGACTCCTTTACATTCATTTCCTCCTTCCCCCCCCTCCTATTTCTTTCTTCTGTCTCTGGCTCTCTCTGTTTTTGTCTCTGTCTCTGTCTCTCTTTCCCTATTTCTTTGCGATACTGAGGATTGAATACAGGACCTATGCACTGAGCTACATTTCCATCTGCATCCCCCTTTTAAATTTTTAATTTTGAGATAGGGTCTCACTTCATAGCCTGCCTCAGCCTCCCGGAATATCTCTTGTTTAGTATGTATGTATAAATGTGTGATTATCATCTATTTGATCACATTATTCTTAATATTACTTTTGTTTTTAATATCTCAAGCTATGAAATCCATCATTTATTTTTTAAAATGTTATTTTATTGGTACATGTTTGTAGTACATGAGGTTTACTTTCATCTTAGGGAGCAGGTGCATGTACACAACACAGCTTGGTTCTTTTTTAATCACCTTTTCCTTCCCACCCACTTTTGTGTGTCCCTCTTTCTCTATGTCACTTTTGCCCATTTTCATTTTCATTGTTCTTATTATTTTTAATTCATGTTTATGACATATAATGCTTACTTGCATTGTGGGTGTATATTATTTACCTCTGAATTACAAATACATCATTAGCTAGATGAGTGGTGTTAACTGTCACTGGACTTTGGCCTAATTGTAGAAATGGAAAGGAGAAGATTAGATGTTTTGTATATCTGAAGTGATTGTCCAGCCCTTTCTTGGTCACTCTTTAGAACTTCTTTAAGGTGTTTTTGGCAGAGTGGAGGAAGGCTGGACACACTGAGGATTGAATTCAAACCTCTCTTAGGTGTGAATTTTTTTAATTCTTTAAGTGTAGCTTGCTTTTAAGAGAAATCTGCTTAAAATTTGAGTCATAAATTTGATCTCTGATGGATTTTTGCATCTCTGTGAGTTTAGTTGTTTTTTGGATGTATTTTATATACATGTGAATATAAATATATTATATTACTGTGTTTTGTATGTACACCTATATATGATTTTTATAAGAAAAGAGCTTCCATATTTACTTTGATATATGAATCATCTCCAGCTTTTAATGTTGCTAAGGGGAAAAAAATGACTAAGACTCAAATAATTTGATTTTTTTTCCTTCAATAAAAGTGATAAAACAGACCACAACAATTGGGAGCAACTTTTAGAATACATATAAAGTATAAACATAATGAACTGTGAGACAATAAATTTTGTAATATGGTGAATGAGTGAGTATTAAAAGTACCTAGTTGTATTAATTATACTAAAAAGACTCAAACCATTATTTAAAGAGTAGCTCTATTTTAGATTAAAATGCCATTTTTAAGTTAAATTAAAAATAGTTACTTTATGATCAATTAGACCTGGTCGTGTGAATTAATAATATATTCTTTTAAAAATATATGTAGGGAAAGAAAAAAAATGCAGGAAAATAATTTAGAATGAGAATGTTGAAAGTTGTACCCTTTTCTTGCTGGAAAAGCTCAGAAAAAGCTTTCATCAGTTGATAGGAAAGTGGATCAGATATTAAAAATGCATATTCATAACTTCAAAACAAATCTCCTTGCTTTAAATAATGCTCCCAGGAATTTATTTTTAGCACTTTCCGCCTGATTCTTCATTAAAGTGTGCCTGTGTGCAGGGTAGCCACACCCTCAGAGGGAGGAAACTGAATTTTTTTCTTCAAAAGAGTTTGAAGCAAACCATCTTGGTCTTTTAGGTATAGGCAGGATCACCATGGATTGTTGGACAGGGTGGACTCTGCACCATAGTTCCTGGCCAAGAGGAAAACAGAGGTCACACTAACTGTCAAGCTATGCACCATGAGAAGATACTTCTTGAGGCTCAAGTGGCCCAGTCTTTTGTGTAATGTGCACACAGAACACACATGGCTGGGTTAACTCTGGCCAAAGGGACAGCATGGCCACTCTTTGGAGATATTTCCACAGGACTCTATCTGGGAAAAGGCAGGTGAAGGCTGCACTCTCATTGAAATCACAGGTACTGGCAGTTGATTATCATTTTTTTGTCTTCTCTGATCCTGCTGGAAGAGAAAAGTTGTCTTTCCAGGCCTTTCCAGTAAAAAAATAGTGCTTATGTATGTTTAAAGAAATCTTCCTAGTGTTCAAGTTAAATAACATGTTATTAATAAATCTTAGTTTGATGAGATTTTTGAGTTTGAGTCCTTCAGATGTTGGAATTTCAAAAGGGAATACTTTTTAAAATATCCTCTCTGGTAGGATTTCACCATCTTAAAGTTTTATATTCTTTTACTCTGAAATCAGAATAGGGCACCTTGAAATAAGCAGTAGTTTCTGAAAAACCATAAAAGCTTAATTAAAAAAGGTTAAGGGAAGAAAACAAAGACCAAAACACAACCTTTTATCATTTCACTTTTATTTAATTAGTTTTAATATGCTGATTCTTACTGTACTCCCTAATTATTTTCTGACAGTTTTTGAAAATTTTGTATGTATGTATATGCGGGATAGTCAACATGGCTGTTCTACTGTCTTGTATTTCTTTGCTGAAAGAAACTGTCAATGAGTCCTTGGTTGATCAGCATTGCATGTCTCTATCTGTTTTCATGAGAAACCACTTTGAAGATATCAATATGTAATACAACAAGCATTGTTAATTCCCTACCACTTTGTTTGTAACTCCGTACTGTCTGTACTGTTCCTTCGCTATTTTGTAAAATGTTGTCTGTCTGTTAATATTTTCCTCCTTTTATTTTTAAAATAAAAAAAAGAAAACTCTTTGAAAGGAACAAAGGCAAAGAAACAGTTAACTAGCTAATTTTTAAATCAGACTTTGCTATTTGAGCCATTAATTAACTAATTTTTATATGATATTTTATTACAGTTACTGTTCTGAGTGGTTGCTGATAATAGAAATCACTATCAAATATCTCACTGGAGTTAATTGTCTTTATAGCTGTATCCCTTAAGGGGAGAACTGGGAAATGACAGCAAGTTACTGTAAGTAGTCAATCTATATATATTTGTGAGACTTGCTCATTGAACTAATTTTGTCTTCTATATCTGTGAGTGGAAAATTTTCTAGGTACAAGTCACTTATAATTACTCAGGTTCCATCAGTCTCCTGAAGCCTTTGTGCTTTCCTGTAGCTCTGAGTGTCCTACACTCTCTCCCCACTGCCCAGGCCTGCCAGTGTCTTCTTACCACTCCAGATGGGCCAGATGGCTTGTTTTTCTTTAACTCCTAATTTGCTACCTGGGAGACATGCTTAGTTTCTACCATTGTTTATAGTTTTTAGGGTGATCATATACCTGAGGCAAATGTGACTGTAACTAACACTAAACTTTTTGAAATTAGTTTTTTTTTTAATTAAGTAATTTCTTTCTAGAATCCAAACACACAGAGATAAGCTCCTTCTCTTCTAATATTGTTCAACTGGGGCATGTTTTTCTGGTTACAAGAAACTAGTCAATACATTTCAACTCACATCCATTGCCAATTTCTTATGGCACTGGAAAGCCTTACCATTGATTTTTGAAAGTGCCTATCTTTATTTTTTTCTCTTATGACACAGGAGGCTACATTAATTCCCTAAAGTACACTATAAAATAACAAGACAGTAATTTCCCTGCTTTCTTATTGAGTCAGCAGGGAGAATATGACTGAGGAACTTTAATGGATCCAGGATTTTTTATTTGGAGAACTAAAAGAAACTACTTACTGATGTTTTTGAGGTGTTGTGAATGTTGTTAACCTGTGGTACAGACTTCCATTTCGAAGCCCAGTATTTATTCATTTATTTTTTCCATACTACTGGTTTTACATTCCAATTTGGTGGGGGATCCCTCTGACATCCTAACATATGGATTCCAACTCAAGGCCCAAGATGACTGTTCTGGATACAAACCTCACATCTTCATTCATTCAACAAGAAGCCAGACTGCTGCAGTCCTTTCCTTAAGGGAGAACATTCTGTGCAATTTGTACACATTTCTGTGTATAATCTACTGGCCAGAATTTACTCATATGTCCAAGCATAGCTTGAAGGAAGACTGAAATGCAAATTTTATTTTACTGTGTTCTTCAGATAAAAATTAGTGGTACTATTAACAAAGAAGTAAGGGAAAATGAATAATGGGACACAATTAGCAATCCAGTCATAACCTTTAAATAATTTGCTCAAGAAGCTTTATTTGTCAATACTGACAAGGAGCAGTTGTCAATTTGTACACTTTTTAAAAATAAGTCCACAGGGACTGGGGATTTAGCTCAGTGGCAAAAGCGCCTGCCTGGCAAGCGCAAGGTCGTGAGTTCAGTTCCCAGTACCGGAGAAAAACAAAACAAACAAAAAAAAGTCAACAAGTTCTTTTTAAGAACTTAGTTTATTTTCTAAAATATTTCAGCACATTTTTTAAGATGACACTATTTTAAAATACAAGAAAGGAGGATATTTTCTTAAATGTTGTAAAAAGAATAGGGCACAGATTTATGTGTTGGTGTTTCTCATTCATGTGTTCTGGTACAGAGATGTGTCAAAATTTAATCAGTGAGTAAAACTTACTTTTTTGGAGAATTATGCCTACAGATGGCAATGCTGTCACTGGAATACTGACCTGAGTGGGTGGGTCTCCATGGGCTGCAGATAACAAGCATACTCTGCATGAGATGGTGTCATGGGCTAATATGGGTGGGGATGGCTGTGTTGGGGATCTAGGCTCTGTTTTGCAGATCAACTGTCATCAGTGGGGCTCCCTTCCTCCATCATCCTTGCCCACATTCCAGCCAATAGGAAGGGAAGGAAAGGAGGAGGGGCCACACTCCTTTGCTTTACCCAGCAAGGTCTAGCAATTGCCCAGGATCATTTTTTAATAGAGCAATCTTGTGCTATTAGATGTGTTTGCCATTTTCATGATTATAAATAGCACCATATGCATTTTGAAATGTATACATCTTTAAACATCTTTTTAATTCAGTTAGTGTTGTTTATTGAATGTGAAATTAAAAATGCTTACATAGTCAAATTTATTAATCTAAACTTCATGATTTTTTGATAGGTTTTTCCAGCGCAGAGAGAAGTGAAGCAGAATAAAATGCCTTTATTGTAGGTGTGGAGAAGACCATAAGGAAAGAGAAAAATGTGGGCTTCTAAGGATCTTTCCTGGGGTCCAAGGTTAAATAGGCCCAGGCTGGAGGTGGGGTTTAGGAGGCAGATCGCCTGACATGGCAGACCAGGACTGGGTAGGAGCATGGGAAAAGAGAACAGGAAATTACAAAAAAGGAAGTAGGAAGTTGTAATTTGAGTCAGCCAAAGAAGGGTGGGGCTTAGCACATGGCTTCTAGTGGGCAGCGCCATTTTGGCTGGACATCATAGTGACTCAGCACCATACCACATGACCTCTAGTGCCATATTGGCTGGGTGCCATAGCGACTCAGCAGGAATTACAGCAGGGCAAGAAACCAATCAATTTTTCCATTGAGATTTCCATTCCAAAACAACATATTTCCCACCTTGGGATGTGGATCTTTTTCTTTTTTCTTATCTTGATTTGGTACATGGTATGAGGTACACTTCTAAATCCATACATTTTTTTTTCCCCCATGTGACCAACTGTGAATTGTTACTGTTTATTAAATAATCTTTTGTTTTTGGATCAAATTTTAGTGTCTCATTCATTGTACAAATAAAGAAACCAAAAAATATATTTTGAACCTATCCTGTTATATTTCTGGTGTCAGAAATATTTTTGCAGTAGTACATTTTTATGTGAGGGGTGTTGGACTTCTCATCTGACTCTGTCCAGGGTGAACAGATCCCCCAAACTAGGTGCACGCAGATGTATAAGAAAAGTAAGAAAAAATCAAACCAAGAGAGCCAAAATTCTGTGGTCAGGTGCTAGCAGCCTCTGGGACTGACTGACTCCTGATTACCATCTTTAGTAATCTTTATTCAGAATCCCCCAAGGAGGCAGCAGAGGAATTGGAGGATATCAACTGTTTTAGCAAGGACAATACAACCAATTATCATAGGACTACGACCCGATCAGTAAGCCATCATGTTATCTTCCTTCACCCATATCTCAGCAAAGCATCTAGTATTGATCATGGGGTTTACAATGCTTATGCTAGACTTCCTCCAGAACCCAATAATCATGGTTTGGTCAGGCAATACACAAAATAGTAACTAAAGAATGTCCTTCTCCACAGAGGGGAAGTTTTGTTTACTCTTGTTTGGATGTCCTACACAGCATTCTCATTACCATTTTGAGGCTTGAGAAAAATAAAAGCATCTTTTTCAAACAATGAATTTAGAAAGTACTTTTTTACATGAATGCCCTCTGGGCACTTCAAACGTAATATTTCCAAAAGAAATCCATTTTTTGTGGCTGCATTACAACTGTTCTCCTTTTAATTATGATAACAGAAAGAAAAGTGTTTATGGACTCCACAGCCCAAGGGAAAAGGATGTATAAATATTTGAATGTAAAGGTGATCCATTTACCTGAGTGACAGCAACAGGCTTCATGAGTAGCAGAGAATGGAGTTAAGGACCTTACTTGGAGATCACCCGTCTTGTGTTCAGCTGTGAATATCATGTTAATGACTTGAAGTCTATACTGAAGCCATCGAAGAATTAGGGGCATAAGGAGAATATGTTCGAGTCTTTAACTTAGGGAGATAACTGATATCTATGCATACAGTGGACAGGTACAAAGGAAGCTGGAGGCAAGAACTTGATGCTGTTCTTGCCATCTAGGAAACAGGTAGCACAACTCTGAGGGTAAAGGTGGCAGAAACTAAAGAAAGAAAACAATCTAGCAACATTGTCCATAAAATGAGCAAGCATTGGGGGGCAGTTGTGTGTAGAGAGAAATGCAGAAAGTCAGAAATGATGCTGAGGTCTGTAGCTAGGGAGACTGGACGGTGTGATGTTATTAACTGCCCTTATTTATTCATTTAAACTTAGTTGCCTGTACTCTATGTTTCTATTGGATTTGTATGCATACATTTACCATAGACCTGGCTACCTTCTAAATTATTTAAGATGCAGCATATCTGCTGAGACAGTATATTTTAAAGGTACCCAAGTGACTATTTGTCTTTGTAACATAGAATGTGACCCCATAGCAGACATTTTGCTTGTTTGTTTTGGGATGATAATTAATTCCCTCTTAGTTGTATAATTGCAGTAAGACTTATGACTACAACATGGACAGTATCTAACTTTGCCCTTCTAGTACTCCTCACTAGAAAGACATAGGGATGTTTGCAAAAAGGCCAAGGCATATTCTCATACAACAGGTTGAAAAGCTGCCCTCTTTTCTTCTGAGTTTTAATGCTATAATATTTCTGCAGGATTGAGATGTTTCTACTGTAGTTTCTATCATAAAAGCATATGAAGGACCACGAGGGGAGTTCATTGTGAAAGAAGCTTGATCTATTAGTGACTCACACCCACTGACCTGGTCTCTGTTTGGGAGGTTCAGATGTCTCAGAGAGAGCTCTACTATGGGCTGGAAACATCTATGGCATGACCTCTTAGCATGGCAGACTTGAGTATAAAGTGAAAGGGTGACAGTTTGGAAGCTTGAGTATAAGATGTCACTGCAGCACAGACCTGATTTAGCAAGGATGACTTACCAAAAGCAAGATTCATTTTCCTTAGGAATAGAAGTAATGGCAATTATAAAACCATTTCTTGATCAAACATTCACATTTTGTGGACTACAAATAGTCTTCTTTTATGGTGCCTTTTTATTTTAAAGAGAGAAAAAACAATAAAAATGATACAGAATTTTAAAACAAGATGATAGGAAATTTACAATGGTTATTATATTGTATATTGTTATCTTCAAAGTAGTTGCTCAGATTACAAAATGTAGACATGTAAAATTATCAAACAATGTAAGCACTAACTGTTCCTCTCAATGAACTAATAGAAATTAGCAGTACAATTATCTTAGCTATCTTGTATATATATATTCCCCAACTTTCTTTTCTCCTTTTCCCCATCCCAGTTGTTCTTTTGTTTAAAGCAGTTTCTTTTCCTTTCACAATATCTATTGTACCTTCTAGATCTTATTTACTCTTTCGGATTCATTCACTAGGGAGATAATATGATGTTTTTCTTGAACCGAGTAAAAAAGTATCTTCTCGGTTCTTCCAGTGGGAAAAAGCTTAGGTAATTTAGGGATGGAACAAGTGGATTATTAAAAATGTGATCATGCTTGTACTCCAAGCTGATTTTGCAAGCTTTCCAGGTTACACTTAGCTGTGCCTTTAGAACTTCATTGTGAATACCTGCAATTTGTAGCACTGGGGAAATAATCTTTACATCTCTCTGGTGATGACAAAAGTGACTTTGAACATTGTAAATATTTGCTTCAAATTGCTCCCAACTACAAACATAAAACATAAAATATGCAAAGTTTTTGTATTAAGTATTTTGCATTCCCAAATGTGTAGAACCTATGAGCTGCATAAAATAAAACATAAACAGTACTGCTCTTTCTTCTTGAGGTCTCAAACTTCAGTTACTGCTGTATATTGTCACTAACTTTAAAATAAAACTCTCTAAGTACACATTGTGATTACATTAAAATTGTTTTGCATCTTTGGGTGATACTGGAGAAAACATCTCCACAAAATCAGCCTCAGTACTCTGCTTTACAGGATTTACAAATTTGTTTCCTCTTGTTCTTGTGTAGAAATTGGTTACCCCTCACTACAATTTAAAATGTCATTTTTCTTGTTTAGAGAAGAGGTTTTCAGTGTACCCAGCCAGCAGAGAATGTTTGTGCTGACCACTTATAATTTAGAAGACATAGTGTGCTCCCTGGGACTTGCGCCTGCTCAGCGTTTTCCTCCCAGCTTCTCAGTGAGCCTTTTGTGCCAGTTCTGCATGGTTTCTATTGTTAATTCCCTTTCTCCATTGTTGTCTGTTTACAGCAAAGGAGGCCTTTTGGATTGTTTATGTTTCGCTTTCATGGCCTGTATGAAATTATATTCTGTATAATCCGATGAGATATGCACACTATGCAGTAGTTTTACAAGACGTAAAAAAATCTTGGTTAAAAATTACAAAAGTATTTCTATAAAGAAAATAGTGTTGAGCTATCTACATATATCTGGATCTACTCTTTCTGCCTGTATGTTTGAATGTGTATGTATGTATCTATCTAATCTGCTAGTAATCTATTAACTATTAGTGGTGTGCTGTAGTTAAGTTTTTAATAATGACTTTAAAAAGACTTACAAAATCCCTAAAAATGTAGAATTGGCTTTTGCATATTTATATGGCTCCAACAGCATCAGCTGTAGGAATCTATGTAATTCTATCCACTTATTTCTCTTTTCCCATGTGGTTGGGGAGATTGTTGTTGAATTTCATGGTGACTATACGTAAGCAGGTCTGAAGGAAAGAGCAGGGGGAAACTGATGAGTGTAATAAAGAAGCTTTTTGTGGAGGGCAGGTAAGTGCTAGGGTTTCAGGGAGTAGGAGGCAATAATTAGCTTGCTCTTTTGCAGAAGGATAAAAATGATTTCCATTATGAAAGCCATAGAAAAAATATTTTATTCAAAGTTAAATAGTTTATATTTTCAATAATGTAATGTAAGCATATGAAAAACTTTTTCTGTAATAAAATATTGTAATTTGATATTACATTTATTTCCATGGAATAATCATCTTTCAAGTGGCCAGACTAGAATGATTAGAATCTTCAGAAGTGTATCCATTGCATAAAAATACCATAGTTTATCACCAGGCACTTGATGCATGTTCTTTCCCATTGCTAGACACAATACTTGACACTTGCAACTTAAAAGAGGAGAGGCTTATTTGGCTCAAAGATTTTTAGAAGTTTCAATCCATACTCAGCTGGTTCCATGGAAGAAACAGCATAGTGGAAGGGCCTGTGCAGGGGCCATGTGCTCATATTATAGCGGTCAGGAAGCAGAGAGACAGGGGAGGAGCCAGGGAGGGAGAAAAACCCTTCTAAGTCATGTCCCCAGTGACCCACGTCTTCTGACCAGGCCATATCCTCCACCAGTGGACCCATTCTCTGATGGATGCAAGACCCACCTCTGAACATATGAGGCTTTGCCATACCTAAACCATAACATTTTGTGACTGGTCCCTCAAAAGATTCATCTCTATCTCTTTATGTAAAATGCTTATTATGAGTCATGAAAGTTTTAATAGTTTCAGAATTGCCAAAAAGTCCTACTTCAATCTCCTCTGAAAAAAAATGAAGCAAAAATAAAATCTCCTCTGAGATTCAAGGCAAAAATCTTAGTTGTGAGCCATTATAAAAATAAAAAAGAAACTTAAACACAGCCAACATTCAGTGGCAAAGGGTAAACACTGTAATTTCAAAAAGAAGAAATAGGAGTATAGAAAGGAATGGGACCAAAGCAAGATCAAAACCCAGCAGGGCAAACATTACATTCCATAGCTGCATGTCCACACCAGGGGCAAACTCTGGAGAGATATGTACTCCAAAGGACTTGTATGTCAATACTGGTTGCAGCCCTAATAGCCTCTTTTTGGGGTGACTCTGCTCCCTGCCTCTGGCTCTCCTCAATTGACTTTCCATATTTCTGGCTTCTACAACTTTACTGAGACTTCAGCTTTACTCTCACAGCTTCACACACTACCCTGTCAGGTGCATACTGCCTGGCCTTTTAAGCCTTTCTCTCAAATTTTGCTGGAAGCCTCCATGACCCTATAACTCTTCCATTCTTCACCTACAAAAAACCACATGGATGATGCCAAGGTTTTCAGTTACTTTTTTGGCAAAAAATTATAGTTTATTGTTAAAGGAACACACATAACAAGGAGAATGGAGAATACAAAGGAACTTGCACATAGATATTAGACTGCTTACATAAATGGGTGTTATTAGAGTTTTCCACTACCAAGCATATTTAAGCATTTTATAGTTTGTAGCATTTACAGTTGGATGAAATCAAGGTCTACTTCCAGCTTGAGTAGTAATTAGGCTTCGTGGAATCACAACTGAAGAGATTTCTTAGTGCCCAGATAATTGAACTATGGGAAACAATTCCCTAATTGGTCCTTAATGAGCTGGGCTTTCTGAGGCTCTCCTTTCAAAGCAAAGTCTTTATGTTCTGTGCCTCTGAGGCTGCTTGCTGATTCTTGAGATAATTTCAAGGTATCTTTCCTATTTTCCTGATATAAAGTATTTGGCTTCTTTTTAATGCTAATATTTCCAGTAAGCATGCTCTCCTCTACCCTACCTTTGCATGTGCTTCTTTTTTGGCAAAATGGAAAACTTTTTATACCTGTTGGCTTTACCCTTTGCTCTTGATTCTCACTGTATATCTGACTGAAAGCAGCCAATAGTACCCATGGTACAGCCTGAACATTAGGGTGCTTTGACATTTCCCCTGCCAGGTCAAATAGTCTGTCTCCCTTAATCTCAGTCTTTTGCAAAGTCTCAGGATGTGGGCAAAATGAGACATATATGAATCTCCCATTAAGCTCAGCTATCAGCTTTCTAGGGTTCACATCTCCAAACCTTTCCAAACTTCTCCTGTAAATCAGCTCCAAAGGCTTCTAGGCCACATGATCAGATCCAGTCACAGAAATGACTCCACTTCTCTGGTTCTAAAATCTATCACAGTCAACACCGGCAACTTAATGGAGGAGAGCTTTATTTTGGCTCATAGTTTCAGTGGAGTCATTCCATGGCTCTCCAGCTCCAAGGAAAAAATGTCATATGGAGTGTCTGCTCACAACTTAGTGGCCAGGAAGCAGAGAGAGGAGCTGGGGAAAAGAATACATCTTTCCTGGTCATGTCCCCAGTGATCCACCTCCAGTCATGACCTATCTCCTAACAGCAAGTCAGCTATAGTGGCTCAATGATACAATGACCTTCCAAAGGCCACACCTCTGGACACATGAGGCTTTTGGGGGACATCTTAGACCTAACACCTGACAAAGAAAATCCCTTTCTCCAAATTTTATCTGATATTATTAGTAAAATCCATAATGCTGGATAGTATCTTTAGTAGGAATGTGTTTTTTTTGTAGCTGGAAATACTGTGGAGTTCTAATCAAAGTCGAGGTATGGCAAAATTGACTACACGCTGGGCTAAAGGGTGTATCTGAAAATAATATATCTAAGATTAAAATTGTAATCATATTAGATGCAGTACAGATGTATTTGTTAAAAATCTAAACTTAGGCACCATAGCATAGTATTTCAGAATGAAGATATGTAGCCCAATTTTGAAGTTGGGTTACTGATTGTATTACTGATTATCTGTGTGACTTTGGCCAAGTTATATGGCATCTCTGTGCTTTAGTTGTCTTGGCTGTAAAATGGGAATTTTAATATACAGTATATGGTCCCAGACTTATGATGGTCCAACTTATAATTTTTGACCTTATGATGATACAAAGGTGATATACATTCAGTAGGACTTGTACTTTGAATTTTGATCTTTTTCTGGGTGAATGATGCACACTTGACATAATATTATGCTGTGCAGTGGCCGAGGTAGTGAGCCCCAGTTCCTAGTCAGCCATGCATTTGTGAGGGTAGACAACTGTGATAATTAACTGTTGTGTCAGTTTAACAAGAAACTCCCGGCTGATTGGTTTGTCATTGTTCTGGATGTGACCAAATGGTAGACTTATTGAAGAGGGAAGACCCATCCTGCATGTGAGTGGCATCAACCAATAGGCTTATAGCTTGGATAGAGTAAAAAGGGAAAGAAGAAGGAAGTCTGCTTCTGTTTGTTCAGAGGAGCTCCAGTCTTTGCCTATGCCTTTGGACGTCCTCTCCAGGCTTCCAGTAGAGATGCTTCAGCTTTCCAGCTGAGACTCTTCAGGCTTCCGAAGAGATACTTCTGCTTCTTGATGTAGACTCCAGCAAGACTGCAGTGTGTTCTGGGTTTTTCACCTTTGACTTGGTCATTCAGCTCACCAAGGTGCAGATGGCCCTTTTACATTCTTCCACACTTGACTCTATAGGCAGCTACTGTAAGCCTAGCCTGTAAATCATATCTATGTGATTTTTGTTTATATTTGATAATAT
>NW_004955443.1:5091090-5093789 GCF_000276665.1 Chinchilla lanigera | reverse complement strand
ATTAAATTTGTTACTCTAGTGAACACTGACTGGTATAACAACTGATATTTTATAGGGTCTTATGCAGCTAAACTATAATGTTTGGTAACTTAGCTGTCATATTAGTCTGTTTTCCATTGCTGTAACAAAATACCTGAGGCTTGGAAACGTATAAAAGAAAAGGTTTATTTAGCTATAGCTCTACTGGCAGTCCATAAACATGGGGCTGGCTTCTACTTGGTTCACAATGGTAGGAGCTGAGGAGATCCCAAATTGAAATCCAGAATGAGAGAATCTCCAAAATCCAGAGAGAGAGAGAGAGAGAGAGAGAGAGAGAAAATGAAAGCGAGAGAATGAGAGAACGAGAGAGAGGGAGAGGAAGAGGGAGAAGGAGAGAGAGAGAAGAAGAGATAGAGAATGAGAGAGAGGGAGAAGGAGAGAGAGGGAAGGAGGGAGAGAGAGAGAGAGAGAGAGAGAGAGAGAGAGAGAGAGAGAGAGAAAGAGAGAGAAGGCTTGTGCTTTGTAAAAACTACTCTTGTGAGACCTAACTCCATGAGATCAACAATCCTTTTCAAGGACAGCACCTCCAATGATCTAATCACTTCCACAAGGCCCTACTGCTTACAGTTTTCACCACATTTTATATTGCTGCACTGAAACCAACCTTCCAAAATATGAATCTTTGGGGGACAAACCACATCCCAACCACAGCAGGTATATTAAAAACATTTTGACTTACAAATTTTTTAGCTTATGATAGGTTTATTAGGATATAACTCTGTCATAAGTTAAGGAGCATTTGTAATACATAGTACATGGTCCTGAAGATTAAATAAGTTTATGCAAAACATTTAGAATAATTCCTGACACACTGTAGACTATAAAATTAATATTGTTTTAATTGATTTAATAAGTTAGGAATAAAATTACTTAGAATATGATGAATACAAATATTATCCGTGCTAGATTTCTGAAGTATTCTAATAAATTATTTCTTCATTTTTTGAGATCTGGACTAAATGAGACATGAGAAACAAGAGTGATAGAATCAAAATATTACCTTTATTATTTATGATATTGATGCAGCACTTTGCTTATATCTGTGAGAAGCTGGGCCTCCTAATCCAGAAAGTTAAGATTAGGCAGGTTTATATGGCTTGCCACAGGCAGCCTTAGAAACATGCAAGCATCGTCTGCAAAGATATACCCTTTTACCATGTGGCTGAAGGTGGCTTACCTTCAAGAGGAAGGGAAAAGGAAGAGGCTGTAATTTCCCTGTCTACTTCCTCCTTCCACATTCACCAACACAATCCATTCAATCCTTTGTAAGTGGGTTAAGTAGGGACAGGACACAGAAGCCAGGATTATCTCATAACAGAGCTCCTTCCATACAGTAGCAAATAATAGAAATTGGAAAGAACTTTGTATTTAGCCAGAAACACAGATACTATTTCTTGTATTTTCAATGAGAGACATTTAATTTAGTTACTGAGGCCATGAAGGAGCTGAGACATTTAATCTGGGATGGTTGTGTAATTCAGAGGTTACAAGCAGCAGGAAGACATTACCCTACTTAAATAAAGGGAGGAGGTCGTGCTACCAGAACCCGGGGCTTACAATCATCTAGCAAGACTGAGCCACAGTGGGTCTTTCCAACATGAGCAACAGCCTCAGAGATACTGGCTGAAGCAGGGAAAGAAGGGAGAAATACTCTGGTTTATCTGTCCTCCAGTCTACCACTGGGTGACCTCTGCTGGCAGGTATGGCAGATAGAAAGGAAGCTTGGGGGAAAGCCTGCAGGTGAGTGAATGTCAGATCTATAGGTAAACAGGGCCAGGACTGGCATGCATGAGTGTGTGCACGTGCACGAGTGTGTACACACACACACATACACACACACACACATGCTACTAAGTACCTTCTATTTTGTGCTACTCTGCTTTTGAATTCTTTGTAACATGTCGATCAAAACACATTTTGCAGATGGTATGACTTTAGCTTTGCTTAGAGACACTGTTGAGGTATATTGAAGAAGGTTGAAAATCAATGTACAATTTGGCACATTCTAAAAATTCTGGCCAACATCTCCTGCAATACTTCTAAGTAATAGATTTTTAGACTACTCCCTGACAGTGCTAGATTATAGCCTAAATTTCCAATTTTTTGTTGTCTTTTTGAAGAAAGACCAAGATAAAATGTAAAATTGTATGCTTAGAGTCAGATTTGATACAAGTTGAACAATACTGACTACACATACATGTCCTGTGCATGTGTTCTTGGGTAACTTTGAGCCTTGGCTCCTCTGTGGTATTCCCAGAGCACTCCAACCCTCAGGGCAGGCTCAACCACTGAATCTGTTGTCCTTGTTTTCTGTTATTACTTTGCTCAATAACTTATTTTGTCTAATCCTCTGTGTCAGTATCCTTAAGAACTGGCACTGTGTCTTGAAAGTGTCATAAAGTCTTTAGGAGGCTACTAGCTAAAGCCAAGTTGTGTGGATCTACTTTAAAAGACCATTACGATGTTGCTGAACAAAGTTTTCCTGGGAGCATTTCATTTTCAGACTTGAGAGTGCTCACAAGGCATTCCTGGGTGTTTTGAACCAGGTCACTTAAAGAAAGGAAGCTTCGGGTTTCTAGGCGCTGGGAGGCCCAGGGGACGGGCGGGGCGAGCAGGCCCTCGGAGCCGGCCGAGCAGGCTCCCCCAGCCCCCCGCGCCTT
>NW_004955443.1:5036911-5084720 GCF_000276665.1 Chinchilla lanigera | reverse complement strand
AGGGCGAAAAAAAAAAAAAAAAAAAAAAGAAAGGAAGCTTCGGATTGCATTTGCTCCCTAGATAATTGTGAGGCCACCAGATCAGAGCTGTTCCCTGTCAAGGTCTGATACGAGAATCAGCTTATTGTAGGGAGACAAAGAGCCTGATGGCCTGGGCTGAGATCTTAGTTGAAAGCAGACTGAGCCAATTGTGTAACCTCTATATAGTTTGTTTTCCATGGTGTGGAACTCTAAGCAATGGTAAAATATCAGTAACTAAGCAAGAGGAGAAAAATGTGATCGCTGAAGTTTCTCTTGTGGGAATTTTATCAGAGAGGGAGCTCAATAAGGCATATGAGATGGGAAAGTGAGATAGCCCAAGGGGCACATTTAAGTAATGATAGGCAATAGCAAAATTATATTTTCAGAAAAAGGTCCAGGGTGCCAGGGATATAGCTCAGTGGCACGGTACCTGCCTGGCAAGTGCAAGGTCCTGAGTTTGATTCCTGGTTGAAAGAAAAAAAAAAAAAAGGAAAGAAAGAAAGAAAGGAAAGGAGAAGAAAGGAAAGGAAAGGAAAATATAGGAATTTTGTTTTGCTAGTGCAAATTTGGGCTATCTTAAGACTATAGCGAAAAGGTGAAGAGCCACCATTACCCCTTACAGAAGCACTGCTAAGCTCCAGAATTCTCTCCCAAATAACATTGAACAATATTTGCCTAGTACAAGGTATCAGCGTATTAGCTTATCTAGTGTATATGCTTCATGCTACAGATCAGTCAAATGGGGAACTTGTAAATTGTACAAGAAAAAATGATTTGAGCAGAAAGACTTTATTAAAAGTTGTTATAAAGTTGTTAACTAGGTAACAAAGGGTCAATAGAGAGCTCTAAAGTGTCCTGGAGGTAGCAATTGCAGGGAGCATCAAGGATGAAAGAAAAGGGGGAGAGGTCCGGGAAGACACCCTGAAGGTGTGAGACTTGTACCTCTGATGAGGGACCTGCTCAGCTGCTTCTTGTGTCTCAGCTCAGACCGATTGTTTGTGCGCCCCACGTGCTTATGTGGAAATCTAATCTCTAATCTGAAGATATCTTGAAGTGGGGAGATGACGATGATATGAGGACAAAGCCATCACAAATAGAACTAGTTTCCTTATAAAAGAAATTCCAGAACTCCCTTGACCCTTTTCCAAGTGACGAGAGTAGTCTATAAATGTGAAATCACACCCCCAGCAGACACCAAATCTGCCAGAGCCTTGATCTTGGACTTCTCAGTCTCCAGAGCTATGAGAAATAAATTTCTATTGTTTATAAGATCCCCAGTCTGTAATAATTTTTTTATAGTGTCCTGCACAGACTAAGGCAGGTCTGGGAGAGATTGGGGTGCTTGGCCAGCTGGGCTCCTTGAGGATGGGGTGGAACTTGATGAGGCTGTCTTGTACATTGAGTAACTACTTTGAAGATAATGATACACAATTTATTAACTATTGTTATTCTGTTATTATTTTATTATGAGTTGTTTTCTGTTTTCATAAAATACCTGCCGTCTGAATTCAGTTGCTGCTACTGTTGAAGTGGAGAAACATTACTGAATGGTGCTCACAGAGCAGAGCCAGGCAGGAAGGAGCGCATCCGCCCCTCTCTGATGTGGCAAGTGCTACTGCAGAGTTCCAGCAGCGATGTGGCAAAACGTGGTATTCAGAAATGTGTGGGTTTGAAATGGAGAGATAATTACTTAATAACTGGGAGAGAGATATTGTGAAACACACTGACAGAAGCTGTGCGGTACAGATTGGCAACTGAGTCTTGAGCAAATACTTTCCAGACACCTACCTACTACCCATTACGGGAATTACAGAGGTCTCTGCACAAAGTCCTCACAATCTGACCTGTGTCTGCCCTCACAGAAAACACAAGGAGGCCAATTTATAGGCTAAATTATGTGACACGTGGCACATCACAACTATGAGGACAGTTTCATGGGAGGATAGAGAGGAAAACTAGCCCAATAGGCAATAAACCTAATAATTCTTTACTTTGCTAATTAGGTGCTACTTAGGTAACTTAATTACGTGAAAATAGGCAGCACTAATGTTGCTGTTAGTTTAGAGGTAAAGGCAATCTGGCGCAGCTGTCGATGTTTTCCTTAGAAATGTTTTGTCTAAATTAATCTGCCCCAATTTGTCAGTTCAGTACAACTATTTATTTAATTTCGAAGAATTCTGATGCCTTCAAATTCTGGATATTTCTTCATTCAAGGAAACAACTCTGAATTTATTTAACTGAGGGTTATGTTTTAGTGTCCTACAAAAGGAGATAATATTTTATAATTCTTGAATAATCTTGGTAGAAGGAGTGCATTGGTGCTATTTTAAAAAGGTATTCCAAATATTGACTATCGTTTGCTAACTTAGGCTACAAATATTTGCTCTGTGCATACTATGCAAGAGCACTTTACTAGACTCTGGAGCATGTGAATTGACCAGACATGATGTAGTAGAATAATTGTTTCTAACACATACAGGCACTCCTCTGCTTCTTCCCGCCTATAGAACTCGGACTTGGTCTGTATGGGGCTGCTAAGGTCCTTCAAAGGCCTATAAACTAAAGGTTTGCTCACCAGCCTGTGGCATTATCAGGAGGTGGTGGCACTTTCAGGAGGTGAAGCCTAGTGGAAGGAAGTGATAGGAGGAGTGGGGTCTTTGAAGGAGATATGGGGACCCAGCCCTTTCTTCTTTCTCTCTCATTTTGCTCCCTGGAATTCATAAGGTGAGAAGGCCCCCTTCATCACGTGCTCCTACCATGACAGAGCAGGCTGCATGGGCCCAGGGAACCAGGGCTGTGCAACCGTGGAGAGAAATCTTTGAAACCCAGAGCCAAAGTAAAGCTTTCCTCCGTGTAAGTTGGTTCCTTCATGTTTTCTGTTATGATGATGGAAAGCGGACTAGCATAGTAGTGAAACAGTAAGTCTAGCCCTGCACCAGATACGGTTGGTTTTTGTTCATTATAGCCATCCTATTCCCCTTTAGGGTGAGGTTTCTGGCCAATTCAGTGCAAGGTAAATTCTGGTGGTCTTCTCAGAAATATTTTTTCCCAATAAAATGTATGCCATATCCCATTGAACGTAGTTGTTTGAGGACACGATATTAGGAGTTATGGGGGTTATCTGGAAACCCTAAGATGACAGCTCTCCAAAGCACATAAATGCCAGTTGGAGCCCGCTATGTTTGTTCACCCAGTTGATGAAGCCTATCTTTTATTCTTTTTTTATTTCAGATAATAACACCTTTACTGTTTCACTCATTTTTAGTTTCTCTGTTAGTTGAAATCATGGTCTCTGTCTCACCGTCTTCTGGAGGAGGTTATTACACAAAGTTTTACTTTTTCAAAAAGTGTTCTAGACAAGGAATAATATTGTGCTACATGAATATCAGTCTAAGCAGACAGTGTGTTCAAAGAGCAGATTTTATATAGATGTATGGCATAGAGATACAGGGATGTCTTGCCCTATGAAGGATTCTCTCTCTTTTAAAAAGAATCTCCTCCATGGACATCCAATAGATAGGGAACTTTTTCACTTCTACTTCACATACTTGGGTCTGTTCTGCCTGCCTCCACTTCTTTCCTTTGGATGTCCTCCATAAGAGATGTCTGGGCTTCCTGGGAACCACCGACTCCTGAATATAAGACTTTTTAGGAATGTGCTGAGAGGTGACTTATTCTGTGACATTCACTAGGTATTTTTTATGGATACAGATATTTATTTGGGGTGATGGCGGAAGTGTCATACTTTTCTTGTCAGGGAAGATGTGCCCTGGGTGTATTTGATCTGAAACTAATGCCATAATAAACTGTTATTCCTGTCATTCACACAATATCCTCCAATAATATGGCTCAAAAATTTATAGTAGAGGATATATAAATTGAAAGTGAGTAGTGTTCAATCTAATTGAAACAAAAGAAAATGTAAGAGAGTGTTATTTTTTGTTATCAAGTTTACAAAGAGTTAAATGTAAAGTCAGTGCGTCCAAGAGTTGGTAATATATGGCCGTTCCTCATACCCATAGGATCCATGTCCACAGACTCAAGTAACTATGGGTTGAAGATACTTGTTACAAATCCCACAGGTTCCGCTAATTATGGATTGAAATTTTTGAAAAAAAAATTGCATTGTACTGAATATGTATATTTTCCTCATCAGTAATGCCTGAACAATACATTGAACAATAAATAACACTTGTAGGTTTAGAAAAGTAATTATCTATAAAGCTGTTTGTTGTGGCATTGTTTATAAATAACAGAAAGAAGCAAAGCATTCAACACTGGGGAGAGTGTGAATACATACTCATGGAAGGACTGCAAACATGAAAAGTGTGCAACATGAAAACTAAGGTTGTACAATCTTACATTCCAAGTGAAAGGCTTTAGATATTAGCAGAAAGAATCAAGTTAAAAATTGTACTTGCTATATTTTATTATATCTTTACCATAAAAATCTATGAAATGGAAGACAATTTGAGATTTTAGCAATAGATTTCTCTGAGTATAAATGATTAATATTTCCCACTATGTACTTTCTGTATTTTCTAACTGTTATGGTTTGTGTCTGGGTGTCCCCCCAAAGCCTCATGTGGCCATGGGGCAGGCTTTTAGAGTTTGATTGATTATGGGTGTGAGAGCTACACCCGCCCTGGGGTGGATAGTTTGCATATGTAAGGGAGAGGAAGAGGCTGCTTCTGGCCATTTCCGCCCTGGTGTGTGCTACTTGCTTTTGCTGTGTTCAGATGCCATGAGCTGTAGCCCTCTGCCATGTGCCACTCTGCCTTGTAATCTGCCAAGTATGGACTGAAACCTCCATGAACTGTAAGCGAAATAAACCTTTCCTTCCTTAATTTTGGGCGTCAGGTATCTTGTCCCAGCAGCAAGAAAAAAGTAACCAAGACACTAACACTTTTGCATTAAGCCTGTATTATTTTAATAATCAGGAAAGAAATAAGAATTCAAGAGAAAGTTTGTTAAACAGCTTTTTTTTTCCCAGGTACTGGGTTTTGAACTCATGACCTTGCACTTGCCAGGCAGGCACGGTGCCACTGAGCTAAATCCCCAGCCCTGTTAAACAGTTTTTTAAAGTATTACTTAGTTTCTACTCTTAAAGAGGAACTTCCTACTGCTTTTATTTTTCATAATTTTAAAAAAATCAAACCACAATAGTATAAAGCGTTTTCAGGACTTTAGATTTCAAATGTACAATGAAATTCAAGGGAATTTGGTGAAGTTCTTGTCCTTTCTCCCATTGTTATCATGACAAAGCGTCCATAACTGGCAATTTTCTCCTCTCTGGAAAACTAGTACATTAGAAACAGTGTTGTCTGGTGCCTCAGAATATTTTCTCCCGTTCCAACAAAGATGCCTCCTAGAGTTTTTTGGTATGTGTCTTTTCCTCTTATAGTCTGATTTTCTTATTTCTTTTAAAACATGTGCTTCTGCTGCTGAATAGATGTATTCATAATGCCTGTCACCTGGTTGAGGGGCAGCTGGCAAAGGACTTAGCAGTGATGGCGAACCTTTTAGAGCTTTCAATGACAAGAAACAGCCTGCTGCGGCACACGTGCCGTCAGTATGCCACCCCTGGACTAGGAAATAAATGGCACGAAAAATACTGATCCCAGCGGTTTGGGAGCACGCAGTTTGCTTCTTAATGCATTTTGAAGATTTCCGTGGTGCCACGCGGCCAAGTCTTTGAATAATTACATGCTAATTGTGCTCATCTGCTGTACACACTTGTATTTCTTTCACAAATATAATGTAGCACTTGGGTCACTACATTACGTATTACATTCAAGTTTGTGCATAGGGTAAAATTTTAAAATCATTTTCTGATTTAAAAAAAAACATAGACATTACTTAATATAGAGGGCTTCATATGAGTTTCCTATTACTGCTTGAACAAATTATCAGAAACTTAATGACTTAACACATACCTATTCCCTTATAGTTGTGGAGGTCTGAGGTCCAAAGTTGTCTCACTACGGCTACATTGCTCATTTTCTTATCTTTTCTGGCTTCTGGAAATTGATGGTATTCCTTGGTTAATTGTCTCCCCCAATCTTTCCCCTCTAGCAATGCCCTTGAAAATCTTTCTCACATTTCATAACTCTGACTGGTTTCTCTGCCTCTTTGTTCTGCATTTAAGGACCTTTGAGATTATATTTGGTCCACCTGGACAATGCAGACTACTCTGTCTATTTGTGGGGCCAACTACAGTACCAGCAAACTTAATTCTGTCTGCAGCCTTGATTTTCCTTTGCCCTATAAATTCACCTTTGCCCAGATTCCAGCAGGTAGGACATAGACATTTTTAGGGTTAGGAATCTTATGCTGCCCGCCCCTACATAGTTTCAGAAAAATAAAAAACATAAACAAAAATATTTAATTCAATCAACTGAGATAAATTAAATGAACATTCTTATTCTGCCAAAGTGTTTTTCCATATGACTTCCTCTCCACCACACGAAATCACTTTTAGTATTTTCTCAGGTGTTTGTGCAGGCTTCCTTTTGTAAATGCATACACAGTAACCTTCTTCATTGTCTCAGCTCTGTCTCTCACCTTTTCTTACAGTGGGAGTAGGCAAAGGGAAAACAATACTGGATTGTATTTGCTATGATTTCGATGTGGATTGAGTGTGTCCCCCAGGGGCTGAAGTGTTAAAATTTAATCCCCACTGGGAGGTATTAAGAGAGTAGAAACTTAATCTGAATATGACACTTAGAAGCAAGGCCTTTAGGAGTGGATTGGATTAGATGAGGTACTCAGGGTAGAGACCCCATCATTGAATTTTTTTTTTTTTTTTTGGTTTTTCTCCGGTACCGGGAACTGAACTCATGACCTTGCACTTGCCAGGCAGGTGCTTTTGCCACTGAGCTAAATCCCCAGCCCTCCCATCATTGAATATTGATTGCCTTAGAAGAGAAGGGAGAGAGACAAAGAAAGACACAAACATGAACATTCCTTTTCTCATACTATGTCATACCCTGTGCTATCTTGGGACTCTGCCAGTAAGAAGGCCATCACAGAATGTAGCCTCTTTTTTTTTTTTCCGGTACCGGGAATCAAACTCACAGCTTTGTGCTTGCCAGGCCAGTGCTTTGCCGCTGAGCTAAATCCCCAGACTCGAATGTAGCCTCTTTGATCTTGAGCCAGAAACTTGAACCAAAACAAGCTTCTTTCCTTTGTAAGCTGACCCACCTCAGGTATTTCTTTATAGTAGCAACCTGAATCTGTCAAATTGGGATCAGCTATCATTAGATATTTTGTTATACAAAACAAATAGTCTAATACTTAAGGCCCTGTTAGTCAGGATTCTATTACTTGTAGCCAAAAGTGACATAAATAATACAAAACTGAATAACAGTATTAGAGAGAAAACAACTGTATCATGTAATAAAATTGCTGCCCTGCCTTTAGAGACAGACACAGATGAATCACAATACTGTGAGAGTAGCCTAAATGCAAGTGGCTCTGAAACCCTGGGCAGAACTATCCTGGTGCAGGTGATATAGGGGAATTATCCCAAAGTGTCGTATACTATAGATATATAAAACGTGGTCACAGTTCTCATCCCTGTGTGCTCATTATTTTCTAGTACCACATCTCAGCTCCTCCACTCAGGGGCAGTCCATTCCTTGAATCACCACTTGCCCATGTGTTATTTCCTCAGGCTGCCATAAAAAACTATCACAAACTGGGTGGCCTAAAGCAGCAGGAATTTGTCCTCCCATTGTTCTCAAAGATGTTCTGAATCAAGGTATTGGCAAGATGATGACCTTTTGAAAGGCTCTGGGGAAAAATCTGTTTCATGCCTTTCTTTTAGTTTCTGGGATTGTTCATAGTCTAATATGACCTTTGGTAATTACCTTGGAACAGTCCTATTCCCAGAGAAAGTCACATTATGAAATTCTGGGAAGGACATGAATTCAGGTGGGGGATATGTAACCCAAACATATGATTTAGGTGATTTTAGGTCATCCAGCCACAGATGAGCTGGCCCCAGACTGAGAGTATCTTCTGGATGATCCATACAATTATGAGAAATAATAAAAATTAGTTGGTGGATAATTTCTTATGCAGGAAAAGCTAACTGATTTGGGCTTTAATATGGAGAAGACATCTGATTCACGGGAAATTTTGTTTGTTTTGGGGAAGTTCCAGAGAGGAGACTAATCTTGAGATTCTTGCCAAATTTGAACTATTGTGGTTTTAGGATTGATTTTCTGGTCAGCACCTGGAAGTTACAGAAAGGCATATTTCTGTTGAATATAGCTAAGAACTTTTCAATAGCCAGATCTGTCAAACATGTATCTGGCTGCCATGTAATGTAATGTAATGGTGCTGGAAATTTTTAACTTTTTTTCATACCAGGAATAGAAATCACAACCTCACACTTGCCAGGCAAGTGCTATAACGGGAATTTAAAAAAGGAAAATATTATTTGGAAGGCTGAATTAGAGCCTCTAATGTCTAATAAATTCTAAGACTTCAGAAAAAGAGTTTTGATGTTACAGTTTAATGGAAAAAAATCATTGATGATTGCATTTTCTTTTAATAATTGTTTTTATCAGAAATTGTGGGAAGACTATCAACTCATCAGCATACTCAGAGAATTATATTTCCTGGGATTATTACAAATATCTTTTAAAAATTGAGCAATGGATTATGAATGTAAAGTGAGCCTTTGAGTTTGGGCTTTGTCACTGCCATCTCTATTTCATTTTATCTCCTGCATTTTCTAGAGATAGAAGCACATTGGTTTCTTGCCAACTGGTTAATCAGTGTGGGATTAAAATGGGGCTTGGAGCAGTCCTAAAGGTGATAGGTTAAAGCCAGAGATGGGCTCACTGGACCACACACTTGAATGAGGTCACTTATGTCTTGATACCAACAAAAGAATGGTAGTGGAAAATAGCCAGGGAGACCTGAACAACCTAACACAATAAGACACTTTTAAGAAACATCAGTATTTGGAATGTATTATAGAAATGTGGCACATTGATTATAATTATGCTACTTAAAATGTGAAGAAGATTTAATTTATCAATATGATGGTTGTCACAAACACATTCGGCCACCTAATCTTTGATAAGGGGGTCAAATAAACTCATTGGAAGAACGATAGCCTCTTTAATAAATGGTGCTGGAAAAATTGACTTGCCACATGCCAAAGACTGAAAATAGACCCAAGTCTATCACCATGCACCAAACTCAAGTCAAAATGGATCACAGATCTCAATATTAAAACAGAAACACTAGATCTATTGGAAGAGGAAGTAGGTAAAAACCTTGAAGACATAGGGGTAGGCAGAGAGTTCATGAACAAAAACCAAACTGTACATGAAATACTTCAAAGAATCAACAACTGGAATCTCATCCTACTGAAAAGTTTCTGCACATCTAAAGAAATTTCCAGCAGAGTAGAAAGAAAACCCACAAACTTGGAAAAAATTTTAGTTGACTGTCTCTTGGACAAAAGTTTTCTATCTAGAACATATAAAGAATTAAAAAGCATCAGCCCCCCCTCCCAAATTCAAAGCCCAATCCAAAAATGGGCAACTGAGATGAATACACACTTCTCAGACAAGGAGATACAAATGGCAAACAAATATATGAGAACATGTTTAACATCATTAGTCATTTGAAAAATGCAAATTAAAGCAACATTGAGATTTTATTTCACCCCAGTAAGAATGGCTATCATTAAGAAATCAACTAATAACAAGTGCTAATGAGGCTGTGGAGAAATAGGAACTCTTCTCCACTGCTGGAGGAATGCAGACTGGTGAAACCACTGTGGAAATCAGTTTGGAGATTACTCAGGAAACTCGGTCTAGAGGTCCCATTCAACCCAGCTATTTCCCTTCTGGGTATTTTCCCAGAAGATATGAAAACATCATATCACAACGATATATGTGCACCTATCTTCATAGCAGCGCAATTTGTAATAGCTAAACTGTGGAAGCAACCCAAATGTCCATCCACTGAGGACTGTATAAAAAATTGTGGTACTTTTATATAATGGAATATTACTCAGCTATAAAGAAAGATAAACTTGAGGGCTTTATAGGTAAATGGTCACAACTGGAGACCATACTCATAAGTGAAATAAATCAGACCTGCATGTGTAAGCAACATAATGTCACACTAGTGTAAGAACCGGAAAGAGTGAATGAAAACTAGGAGGTATGATAGACATTGTGAAATGAAAGGAAAATGCTCAAAAGTAAAGGGCAACTGGGGTGTGGGAAAAGAGAAAGCAAAGAAAGGGAAATTATGTATGTATGCATATACAGGATAGCTAACATAGTTGTGCTACTGTCTTCTATTGTTTTACTGAAAGGAACAGTTAATGACTACTTGTTTGATCAGTCCTGCGTGTCTCTATTTGTTCTCCTGAGCAACCATTTTGAAGATATCAATATGTAATACAACAACCATTGTTAATTTCCTACCACTTTGTAATTCTGTATTGTTCGTATTGTTCTTATGATATTTTGTAAATGGGTGCCTGTTTGTTAATGTTTTCCTTCTTTTATTTTTTTAAAATAAATACAAAAAATATGGTTGTGTTTTTTTACTGATATTAGACCCTCAGCAGTAAGCTTTTTTATGCCATTTCAAGTTAAGAACTTTAAGCTCCATTGTCTTAGAGGAATTGGTCTGATTATCTCTAAACTTTTTCTAGTGGTAAAATTGTATTACTTCCTACAGGCAATAGTATCAATATCAATAATAAGATTAAAAATTCTTTAATTCATTTATATTTCATTTGGATAATAAAATTATAATTGATTGAATCCATTCTGAATGCTTTGAACAGAGAGAAGAATTTTCACATCGATTATAATATATATTAATCATAATGACCATGCTGTACAGATGAAAACCTGAGGCTTCACAGAATGGTTCAACAATTGCCCAAGTCACAAAAGTAGTATAAGAAGTGGATTTCTGTGCATCACTGTTTTCATCTTTAAAATAGATATTTAATTATCTTAGTCATGGTTTAGTTATTTTGTATAGAGTAACAATTATTGGCAAAGAATGTACAGAACCCAGGACCACAATATTTTGTCTATAATTTGCCTTAAGGACATTTTATACAAATAGTGCTATCTATGTGCATTTAAAAACTATCATCTATAGCTTCAGAGGGTATCTATATTACATTAGAAGCACTCCAAGAAGAATCAATAACCATCTGAGGTAGTTACTTTTCATTATAAAAATCATCATTAAAATTTATACCAGAGTTTATCAGTTAGCATAAGGATGATAGAAATATTTTTTTCTGAATGAGTAAAGGTGTGGTTCCAAGTTTTCATGAGCTGAACTGCTCTTGCACTATTTCAGCTGAGCAATCCATTTATAGTAGGGTCTTGATGCTTCTCTCTTACCCACTCTGCATCACTTTATGGAGGAGTCTCTGTCTTCAGCTAACTCCAAGCCTGGCTGCTTCCGCTTTCAGAATACCATTATATTTTGTGTAGCATGACGCTTTCATGAAAGACATGAGTCAGTGTGGCTGAAAGCAGAGAGCAACACTATCCTAGGAGCTACAGCAACAACTATATGACTGGGATGGTTTAGATCTGAGCGTCTCCAAAGCCTCATTTGTTGGGATGGTGAGCGGATCATGGTGGCTTGATAGGTGACTCCTTGTCCAGAGATGGGGCCCACCTGCTAGTGGGTTGTGATGTGGAAGACAATATCTCCCTTCCCAGGTCCTCCTTTCTCAGTCTGCTTCTTGGATACCATGATGGGAGCAGCTTTTCTCCATGCCAAACCCTTCCACCATTCCATTTCTGCATTTGAGGCTGCCAGCCATGGACTAAAACATCTGACACTGTGAGCCAAAATAAACCTCTTGTCCTTTAAATTATGGGTGTCAGATTTACTTGTTATGTGTTGTTACCGATGTCCCCATTTGTCAGAATTGTGTATTAGGCAGTTATCCAGTCACTGAGATATCAACAACTTCACAGAGGAAACTGGCTCAGGTTTCTACGGGATTCATACTAGAAGGCTGTGGTGGAGTAGAGCTGCTTTGTTCATGGCAGCTGGGAAGCAGAGCAGGGGAACTGTGCCAGAGAGGAAGGCACCAGGGACTACATATGTATGTTACCCAAGGTCACACCAGGGACTGCATATGTATATTACCCAGGTCACACCTCCATGACTCACCCAGTCCCACCCAGAAGTGTGAGCTACTACTGCACCAGATTCCCAAGCCAATCAAGTTAACAATTATGCTTAACTCTTACAAAGTGGCAAAACTGCTTCAACCCCGGCCACAGCAAATGTAATTCTCCATATCTCGTGTTCTGCTTCACCTGAGAAGGTAGGAACAGCTCCTTCTTGATTACAGGAAAAGACTCAGATTTCTGAGCCAGCAGTATGATCCCACTCTTATCTTTGGCCTCTGCATTACTCTATCCTACTTTGTGGAGACAGCCCTCCTGACTTAGCCTTTCTCAGCTGTATTCTGAGTGCATGTGAATTCTTTTCCTTTTGATATAAATATACCAATTTTTCAAATCCTAGTCTCCATGCCCTTCCTGTGACAGGATGTATTATTTTTGTGGTCATAATGATTTCCTTCCGTAGTATTGTGTCTCCTAGCATTCCTTTTTATATTCAATTGTATGCAATCTGGCATAGACTCATAAAATGCATGTCCTAACTTCCCAGCTAGAATATAACCAAGGAATAAGGAATTAACACCGCATAAAACCTTTCTCTTTTCATTTTAACAATATCCAACCCACCACAGAAATTTAGAATTCATCCTTATCATCCCTTACCACCTGTAGGCACAGGCAATAATTCCACGGTTAGGTATTTGCCAATCCTGCAAGTCAAGGAACGCTAATAGCTTCTTGGGAGTGGAGTTCTACTACCTACACACTCATCTTCTGGACAGAATTACAATCTTCGTGGTTAGGACTAAGACATGACACTTTATGTTATGAAAATATTCAAATGTGTGATTTTTTTGTCTCTCACAACTGGCATATACGTTAATTTTTGTTAAACACAAAGTTTTGCCTTTTAGTACGATCCATGCAGACTTTAATTCCATGTCTGTGTCCACTAGGATAGATAAACATGTACCTGGGCTGTTCCCTTGCATCAGCAATGCTCTGGAAGGTGAGGGTGTGGGCTTGGGGACTGAATGACTGAAATTGTTTTCAAGCCCCTAAGGCAACTCTTACTCTAACTTGCTTGTTGATTCTATTATATTTGCTGACAGTTATTGCTAAAGTGATATGTTGGAAGTGGGTCTCTTCCTACTATTCCTAGCACAGATAAAACATTACAATCATTGTTGATCATTCAAGACCAGTTCAAATCCTGCTTCATCTGTAAAATCTTCCTAAACTTGTTTATATTCCTTTCCCCTTGTCTACCTCCCTCTAGTAATGGTCATTCCTCTTCTTTGCCCTCCCACAATCCATTGTGGAATTTATAATTCATGGCCATTGATTAGAGTTTTCTAAAATTACTTGCCTGCTTTACAATTACAAGTACAAATTTCTATTGAATGGCTAAACCTGATGACCATTTTAAGCTCTATCTTAGGGTGGCTGACAGATTTTAGGTTTCATTCAGACTTTGTTATAGAGTGTTTCAGGTCTTGTAACTTTGGTTGTGGCTAACATCAGGAAATCTGTACACATGCTTTCAGGCACAACACAACAATATAATGCTTCTCATCCCTTGGGCCAGAGGATATAGAAGGGAAGGTCCTAGGAGATGTTGGTACCCATAGTCCTCTGTCTGGCAGAAGCAGGTTATGCTAATAGAGTGAAGGCAGGGGTCTAGCTTGGGAAGATGAATACATAGCACATGCTGGTAGTTCTCTTGTGTTTAGCAAAAATGATTCTTTCAACAGACCTGACAATATCAGAATGATCAGTGAGCATCCTCCTTGTGGCTTGGGCTACCAGGGAAGAGAGAAGTGTTTCCCTTTTTTAGGATGCGTATGGGATAGAATTTATGCCCAGTTTTTCCACTACCCACTTCAATCCAAATGAGAAATGTATTGTTTAAAGTTAAAGCTAACACTTAACACCATATAAAATAGTTCAGAGTTTAATTATGTACTTCACATAATCAGTAATGTTTGTGCTTAGTAAGGCCAGGCATTGTTCTAAAGCATCTATGGGTATTAACATATTTAATATGCAAAAAACTTCATGAACTAGGTGCTAGAAAAACTGAACCATGAAAGAGTTAAATTTTATGCTTAGGGTCACATAATTAATAAATTCCACAAAGGGGAATTCAGACATCTTTGTTAGAGTTTGAGCACCACTATGTTTTACCATTGGTTTCCATAGTGTATAAAGCTAGAAGAGGATTTCCTCCACCTACAAGGTAACTTCTAACCTTTAGATTCCTTGATTTATATGGTCATTTTCCTTACTAATTTGGAGGTTGATTAAGGGTAACATCAAAGAGGTTCATGGGGCTGTGTTTCATAAGGGGTTACTAAAATCTGGGATGGTACTTATTAACGATAGTTCCTCAAATAATTCCTATGGCGAAGCCCTAACTTACTATACCACCAAATGTGAACTTGCTGGAAACAGGACCATTGCAGATGTAATTATTTAAGATGAGGTCACACTGGAGTAGGGTGGGCTCCTAATTCAATATGACTAATGTCTTCATTAGGAGGGAAAACTCAGACTCAATGACAGGTTTAAGGAGAGCACCAAGTGATCATGAAGGTAGAGATTAAGGAAGTGTTTCTACATGCCAGAGAATGCCACAGATATCAAGTTAGAAGTGAGGGATCTGATCCTACCTAAACCTTGGGCTCCCAACCTGGAGAACTGTGAGAACTGTTGTTAAAGCCTCTCAATTTGGGGTACTTTGTTATATGACAGCACTAGCAAACCATACAATTCCCATCATTTACTGAATGGAGGGCAGTTTCATGTGGCTGAAGTGGAATGACTCTGAGATTTTATCTTATTTTGTCTGGGACAAGGTGATAGAACTCCTTTTAAACTCCTGTGGGTTTTGAGAGACAGAGCCATATGTGGTATATGAGGTGTGATCAAAATACAGTGAATGTTTAATTAAAAATTTAATACAGAAAGCAACACATGGCCACTAAACTCCTTCAAAATCTTCCCCTCGCTTCAAACACATCATTCTTGCCACTTTCTGGAGCAGTTCTGGAAAGCCCTCTTTCACAAGTGTCTTTCTGAGGAGTGATAAAAAATGTGATGATTGTCATGTTGTGTGCTACCCACTGGAAAAGCAGGCTACAAAATTATTATGGTGTGTCCTTATGCAATTTATTCACTAGGCCTGGCACCATGCAACTTCATGACATTGAGGCGGGCATGACAGCACACTTAAAGACACTCACTCAAGAGAACTGACAGAATTCCATCCTAAAGCGATAAGAATGATGGGATAAGTGTGTGTGATGAGATGAATATTTTTAGGAAGATTAATAGCCATGTGTCTTTTACTGTAATAAATTAAAAATAATTTAAACGTTCACCATACTTTTCTGTCACACCTACTATACACTTAAGAGGGTTAGATGCTACTGAGGACTCTTGAGAGTAAGTATTGACAGAGGAATTTTTATTTCTGTATGAAAATTATTCCCACATTTTTTAATATTATATTTTCTAGGAAGTTGTATAAAGCCTAGATGCTTTAAAGTTCCTAGAATTTAATATATGATTATTTAACTGCTAAAACCAGAAAAGTTGGTTGGTAATTTGCCTTCACCTTCCTTCACAGAAATTTAATATTTCAAGTAGTTTCTATCAGTATGAACATTTTTCTAGACTTTGAGGTTAAGCAGTGCAAATAATTTGCACATGAGATATGTTTGTGGCATGTGTGGTCAAAGGTTTGAGGAACCTAATAACAAACAATACACCACAAACAAGTTTATTTTTAATGAAAAATAGTTTAAAAGTACCTTGAGAACATTGTTTTTTGAAACTTATGACTATCAAGCATAGCTCTCACAAGATTCCTAAGATTTCAATTGTAGACAAGATAAACCTTACTTTTCCAATTATAATTTGAAAAAAACTGAAGGATGTGCAAATTAGAAGACTTTGGTAGTCATGAAAATATTCTGCTTACAATAGAAATAGGTACATCTTTTACTGATATATGTTTATAATCTCAGGATTTAGAATTACAAAGTTCAATATTTTGTGATTTGTTTTGACTCCTGAATTCTTGTTAGAACTGCTGATAGTGTTAATTATGCTTGTGACAGTTGGCTATCAGTTTGTTCCCAGGGAGAATGAAAATGTGTGAGATTTTACACATAACAGATATCCTTGTATACTTTACTTAATAAAGTCATCATTTAAAAAATTTAACTCATTGTCTGGGCATGTTCACTAATAGGTAACATGTAATGTACACAGAATATCCCATATTTTTTAAAATCACAGATATTTATATAGACATATTAAATCAGGGATTTAAAGAGTATTCTTTTTCTATGGTGCTGCCATTGCTTAAAGAATCACATATCAATTAAAATTTTGCTTGTCTCCTAAGTGCAAGTTATTCTGTCAGATGCTTGGAGATGAAGCAGGGAGCAAAGAAGTGCATAGCAAGTTACTATTTTCATAGAGTTTATTGGGAGTCTTAAAAGGAAACATACAGGGAGATACAAACACAATAGGAAACTGTATTTTGAGTTATTGTTATGTAACATTGTGGAAGTAGATATCAGAAGAGAATAGTCACTGAGTCAAGGTGGTCAAAAAGATTCCGCAGGGAAGGTGGGAATGGGCTACAGGAAGGGGAAGATGAACGGACAGGGCCCAAAGCTCAAGCAGGCTTTGAAACACATGACTGCAAGTCTACCCCTAGTTTAAAGGAAGAAAGAGTCAGGTTTTTGTGGACAGCCCTCCATAATGCAAGGACAGCTCTAGAGTCTGCAGGACAGGAAGTGCTGGCTCAGTGGATGGAGCACAGAAAAGGCAAGGGAACGGGGAGTAGGACCTCACAGAGACTAAGTGACAGTGTAGCCCAGTGGCCACAAAGTCCTGAGCTCAAATAGTGGTCAGCGTGGACTGCATTGACATTAGCAATTAAAACACCATAACAATATTTTGAGCAATGTAGAACTGGTGACAAAGAGTTGAAGAAAACCAATTATATAATAACCATAATTACAGAGTCAAGGGTACCTTTATTTAATTGAAACTAAATGACCTTCAAATAACTCCACATCTCATTTTGTGTGTTTTGATGACTGACATATACATCATAAGAGAACAAATTCTTATCAAAGATTTATTTAAAAGTACACAATAAAATTCCAAAGATGTGTCGCTCATTTCTCTACATTTGGCATTTCTTTCAAATCAAGTTTTGCATAATAACTGATATTCAGTATAATTCTAGAAATTGATATTGGGCAGTGGCTCAGAATATAAAGATAATGTTTATTCAAGGAATCTATTTTATATCTTGCTTTTATTGAAAAGTCCTGAAGCATGGGTGATTTGCTTATTTGAAGATCTTTTGTGACCTCTCATTGTCCCTAAAATGGGGTCTAAAATAAACAGTATACAAAGGACAAGTAAGTGTTGAGCTCATGAGTCTAACCAACTCACGTCTTGATTTTCTTCCCAGCAGTGTAAAAATTTGGGCAAATTATTGAACTTTAAAATCTCAGTTTGGAACAACAACAATGAAAAGAAAAAAAAAAGAAAATAGCCATTCACAGAATTATTGTGAATATAATAAGAATCACAATCACATAAACATGTTGTATAATCATTGCTCAGTGGAACTATTATTTTAAATAGATTTATATTAGTGTAGGCTGTCATGATCTGTTGCCAGTGTACTGTAGTAGTTTCTTTTCTCATCTTCATCCTGTCTATGTTGTTGTCAAACTGAATTCTCTTTATATCCATGCCTTATACTTTCTGCTTCTCTGCTTTTATCTATGCTGTACCCTCCGCAAGATTTCTCACTTATTATCCCAATAGTTTTTCAGGATCTGACTCATCCTTTCAAAAATCAGTGGAAGATATCACTTTCTCAAGGAGAAGTCTGATACCAGCTCTTCTGAATTTTTACTACAGTTATATCTCTTGGGGGCTCTATATGATTCACACTTCAGTAGTTGCAAATAACAGAATTCACACTGACTAAGTAGCAAAGGAATTTATGAAAGGATATTAAGCAAGCACAGAGAATCTCTGCAAGGCCCAGACAATTAGATTCTAAGGTTACACAGCTAGCAATAATGCCCACTTGCACTGCAAGCGCTGGTTTAGTGAGATCACTGCCACCATTCCTGCTCTGGGTGTTGCTGACAACCACGCAGATTGGTAATCCTCATTCTAGTCAAATCTAGACCATATGCCAGCAGCATAGCTTTGGGTGTGTGTGAAAAGGCACTACCCACACCTACACACCCCCTCCCGCCCACCTCAACCCCACATACATTTTTTTTGTGTGTGTTTCCCTATGGTACCTTGGCTGGAAAAACTTCACAATCTGAGAAATTATCAAAATGGGGAATATTTAAAAATATTATATAGTTACAAATAAAAAATATTTCAACGTGCTTACTATTTAAAACCCTTTTTATTATAGTAATTTTTAGATACATATATAAGTAGAGAAAAGCTATGCAACTGACACCCCCACTCCCCACCTACCCCTCATCTGTCTGTAAGAATCATCAAGGCCATGGACACTCTAGTTTTATTTCCTGGTCTCCCCCATCCACTTCTACCTGAGCTCCTCTTCCCTATCTTGTGATTGCCTTGGGGAGAATCTCAGGTATTGTATCATTTTAAACATGACTAATTTAGTTTGTATCTCTAAAACATCACACATTTCTTAAATTATACCCATAATACTATTCTCACAACTAAAAATTGGTGACAATTCCTAAATATAAAGAAATATCCAGCTAGCATTTGAATTTTTCCAAGTTTTCTCAGAATAATTTTTAATCTCAGCTATTCTCTTTCTAAGTATCTTGCCAAAAGAGTTAAAAGCATCATACCACAGTGATATATACATGCCTATGTTTATAGCAGCACAATTTATAATAGCTAAATCTTGGAAACAGCCTATATGCCCATCAGCAGATGAATGGATAAAGAAAATGTGGTATTCATATACAATGGAGTTCTACTTTGCCACAAATAAGGATAAATTTGAGACATTTTTAGGTATATGGATGCACAGCAAGACCATAATTTTAAGTGAAATAAATCAGACACACAAGGTTTTTTTTTTTTTGGTCTTTTTGAGACAGGGTCTCACTATGCAGTTCAGGCTGAACTTGAGTTCACTTTGTAGTCCAGGCTTGTCTCAATCTCACAACAATCCTCCTGCTTCAGCCCCACAAGTGCTGGGGTTACAGGTGTGCGACACCACGCCTGGCCAGACACACAAGTTTAGATATCACATTTTTCTCTTGTGTGAGAAAACTAAAGTGTAAATTAGGTGCAAAATGGAGGCAGATATCAGGAAGTTGGAAGAACATATTCAAAAGGAAAGGGGCACAAGGGGGGAGGGGGAGGTGAATAAAGGAAAAAGGATTAATAAAATAAAACGAAAAGGAAAAATATGGAAACAAAGCTCATGTAAATGGGGGAGAGAAAGAAGAGTTGAAGAGAGGGAAGGGGAATGGGAAAAAGATGAATTAAGAAAAGTTATGTGTAAGAACAAATTCTTCATGATGAATGTGATCATTATGTACGACAAACATTTACTTCCCCCCCTCCTCCACTTCCTCCTCCTTTTGAAATAATATTGAGCAGCATGTGCAGGTAAAGAATTAAAGCATGGGGTATGTTTGGAGATGAGAGAAGGGAGAATGGGAAGGAAAGGAGATTTATATATAGTTTATATTTTCCTTCCTTATTGCTTTAAGGACACATGCTTCTATTTAATTCTGGACTTTTTTGTTCCAATAGTTCTAATTCACAAGTATGTGTGTTTGGTTCAGTATCTTTCCTTTATTAACTATTATGGTTCTTATTATTTTATCCTCTGAGTGAATGTATGTGCCATTATATGAATTAATTTTGTAGAGCTGAAGTAATACTTTACCAAATTATAAAATATTTAAAGCAAAAAAAATTTCTAAAAATTTATTTTTCATTGTACAAATGTCCTTTACCATGTCATCTTGTCTGAAGAAAAATTTGGTAGATATCAATTCAGCTTGTTTCCCTTCCCCTGAAGTTTTATTTTACAAATAAGTTTTAAAATTTTTACTGCTCATTAGCACGATAAGAATGGACTGGGTATAGCATTATTGACAGAATATGAACAAGAGAGTTCAAAAGACAAGGCATTTTCAAATACCATGCACAAAGTGTAGGAGCTGAGTGGGCTGGGTTCTGGCTGGGTACCTCTGGGAGAAATTGGTTCACAAACTGTCTCCTTTGAAAACATAAGACAAAAAACCCAACAACATGAGAAAACAAAATTATTTATCATACAGAAAACTTATTTTAAAAGACACTGCTTCTAAAACCAGGGATCTAACTTTTTGGGCATATCTAAATTTCCTGGGCCACACTGATTGCTAAGTGAGGCGCTGTACACATGCACACATGGCTCTTTCTCTTCCACTCTTGGCTTGGGCGCTCATGTTAACTGCCACCCTTCAACTTCCAGGTAGATAGCACTATTTCAGTCCAGTTTTGTAGGAGATGGAAGAAAAGAAAGATGATAAGCTGGAAAACTCACTTGGGTTATTGGTTCCTTCCTTCAGTGGCTGCTTTGAAGAATCTAACAGATTTCCTAAGGAAATACCTTAGAAAAAAATCCCAGAAAACTAAATATGAGTACCAAATGCTTAGGTGGAGGATCACCAGGCAACAATAGGAAGAGAGTCTTTCATTTGCCTTTACTCACAAGGCCCGTGGAGATTCATTAACTACCTCCTAGCCACAGAGATTTACAGCAAGATTGTGAGGTCCCCTAGGTTCATAAAAGAAAGTGCTGAGAGGAAGAACTGATACACACAAGTGTGGACAGAGCAGGTGGCCATGTGCTTTCTTTCCCCTTGAAGCCCCGGACAGGTGGTCACAATCAGAAGACTCTCTTTCCTCAAGGTTGCTTTGCTCTGAGTTTCCAGGCAAGTCCTAGAACAGGAAAATTTCCTGGGGGAGATTTTGTCCATGCTAACTACTTTGGGGGTTGGTTAATTTCCTGCCGTCTGTTTAAAAATCATCTGGAGTGACAGCATTTAGGGAGGAGTTTCCTCCTATTCTTAAGAACATATGTTATGATCTTTATCTAGACTTACAGCAAGATCCTTGTGTCCTCACAGGCAGCATTTTGAAAGGTGATTGTATTATAGGGGCCGTATAGTTATTAGGAGTTGGAGTCTGCTCTGAAGAGACACGTGACTGGAGGCGTGACCTGAAAGGGTGTCTTCCCCGGACCCTTCCTTCTATACTTCCTGAGTGCCATGATGTGAGATGCTTTTCTCTTACTATACTCCTAGATCGTGTGGTATACCTCAAAGCCAGCCAACCATGGTCTGTACCCTTGGGCCTAAATAAACCTCTCCTTCTTGAAGTTATGGATATCAGATATTTTGTCTCAGCAAGAACAAAAGTGACTAAGACACATTATCAGGCAGGTTAGCTGACAGCCCCAGGGAACACATGCTCACAACCCAAAATAATTATATTTTCAAAGAGTTCATAAAAGATAGATAACAAAGCATCATATACCATATAATTTGAACTATGTGTCAAATGAGTCATGAATTTAAAATTAGCCTGATGTGCTTATATCTGGTAACCTGAACAACTAACTTGAAAATAACAATATGCAATATGACTACCATTGTTGAATTCCTATCTTGTTTAGTGAAATTCTGTATTGTTTCTAATGTTTTTAAATTATTTTTTATTCTCTTTAAAAAATAAAATTAGCATGATAAAATCCTCAAATGATAAGTAAAGCAGTAGTTGATTCTCACTGTTGCTGAAAAAAATTATTACGAATTTAGTAGCTTAAAACAATATACTTATTTGTTTTCTTT
This sequence comes from Chinchilla lanigera, assembly GCF_000276665.1. Classification (NCBI taxonomy): domain Eukaryota; kingdom Metazoa; phylum Chordata; class Mammalia; order Rodentia; family Chinchillidae; genus Chinchilla; species Chinchilla lanigera. The sequence continues at coordinate 5,062,648 of NW_004955443.1, read as the reverse complement.
CAGCAGTGGAGGTTAAACATGTGAAATTGCTCTTATGGGGCCAAGATCAAGGTGTCAGCAACTCTTTCCTTCTGACGGCCCTAAGGGAGAATCTGTTTCCTGCCTGCCAGTTTTTGGAGGCTGCTTTCATTTCTTGAATTATGGCCTCTTTCTACTCCATTTTCAAAGCTAGTAGTGTGTTTTTTATCCATTATGACCCTTGTGATTGAACTGGATCCCTTGGATAATAAAGGATGATAACCCTGTGTCAAAATCCTTAAGCGTATCTGTGAAGTCCATTTTGTGTGAGTACTGGTTGAATTGCACCACCTAAAAATATAGAAATGCAGACACACGCATGACATTCAAACACAACTCAATCCCCAAACACAAATTCTCACACACATTTACAAAATGTTCTCCCACATGGAAAACTTATTAATCTTTAAAGAAGCCTCAGTAAATTCCAAGGAATCAATATCACATGGACAATGCTCCTTGACCATAATCTCTTAATGTCAGAAATTTTAAAAAGAAGTGTAGTTTATGATAATATCCTAAATGTCAGGTCCTATACTAATAATAATTCTTCAGCTTAAAGGAGATAGTCAAAGTAATTATAAAATTTTAATGTTCAAGCAACAGTACTGTTTCTTTTTTTTTGTTTGTTTGTTTGTTTTTGGTTTTTCTCCGGTACCGGGAACCGAACTCACGACCTTGCGCTTGCCAGGCAGGTGCTTTGCCGCTGAGCTAAATCCCCAGCCCAACAGTACTGTTTCATGTCATTATCTTTAAGACACGGCTGAAAGAGTTACCTTGATATTAATGTAAGATATATTTACCATGACACAGAGAGTTTAAAAAGTTGGAAACAAATAAGCTGTACATTCAAGAAGCTGAAGATTCAATATGAAAAATCCAAAGAAACCCACAAAAGAAGCAAGAAAGGAGGTGTTCATGCTATAACATTAAAAAAGGTGTTAATAAAGTAAAAAAACTAAAGGCAAAAAACCCTCAAAACTATAAGTGTTTGACAAAATTGATTAAGAAAAAAATATAAAGCCAAAATAAAAACAGAAATGCACTATAAAAAAGCAAATAAATGCATACAGCATAAGGAAGGGAAAGAAACTTGCTCTTTCCACTGCTCCTCCCTTTTCACTCTTGTTGGTTTTGCTGTTTTCTGCCACCATGAAATATTGCCCTCTGCCTTGGAGCCAGCTGATTGTAAACTGAAACTTCCACAAACTGTAAGCTAAATAAACCTTTCCTACTTTAATTTTGGGCATGAGATGTTTTGTCTCAGCAATGAAAAAAAAGTAACCAAGGCAACAGGTATAATAGATTTATATAGACTTATAATATGTTATGATTTATATCTAGATTTACCCCAAGATCCTTGGGTGCTCATAGGCAGCATTTAGATTTTAAATAACAATGATATGTACAACTCATAGTATATACTTGCCAACATACAACAGTCATAAAATATTTAGAAAAATATAAAGTATAATTTAGAAAAATAATTAGAAAAATTGAATGGGTCAGGTAGTAGTAAAGACATCGAAATGGTCACAAAATGCCTCCATGTACCAAAACTTTGCATCCTCTAGTCTGTTTCAAAAGAAGTTTCCACTAAATTTTGGAGGAAAATACAATTTTTTCCCCAGAAAAGTAGAAGATCTACCAATTATTTAATTACACCAGTGTAATCTTGACTGCAATATCAGATAAAGGTAATAAAAGAAAATTATGACAATTTCATTTGTAAATACACATTCTAAAATAGTGAATGAAATATTAGCTGACCAGGTATTTAGTTGTAAAACAATAATTCATTTCTCAGATCAAATTTATCATGAAAACACCCTGAGATTGCAACATAAGAAATTGATAGAATTCTTCTTACTAATAGAAAAAATAAATAATATGACCATTTCAATTGATGCAAAAAAGCGTTTCATAAACTTAAACACCTATTTGCTAAATGAATTTATCAGTATGCATAAGAATATATTAAAGGTTGCAGGGACTGTGCTAACATGTTCTAGGAGTCTAGGACCAATTAGAATTTTGTTACTGACATAGTCCCTTCATTTAATTGACTGTCCTTTTACTGTAGTTGCTCTTCACATCAGAGAACCATTGGAAGGCAGCAAGAATTTTGCTGAAGTATAGAATGACTGGGCAGGAAATGGCCAGAGGAGAGGATGGATTTTAGCTGTGGTCTTTCAAATAGCCTAAAGCAGAGTCAGATGAGAACCACAAAAATCAATTCCAAGTTGATTTTAAGCCAAGCCATTGACGTTTTGATTCCTGGACAAGTTTACTCTTTCATTTCCAAAGCAACAAATCCTTATAGATTTCAGTTTTTATTCAGAAAGTATTAGGAGACTTTTGGAAAGAGATGCTGCTATTTCAATAAGAGAAAGATCTTATTTTCCAGACACAACCACAATGAACAATTTGGTATATAGCCAAATATATATATATATATATATATTCCATGATCATAATAGGTTACCAATATGTTTGTTAACCAAATATAATTGTCAAAAAATTATCACCATTAGCAGTTTTCTCAGAGACAATCATAGTTGACACTTTCCCAGTACAGTGACACCTTGGTTTCACAATTCCCATATTTGGGAACTTCTCACCCTTAGGTCTCTTCATGCGAGTGACACATTGCTCTGTAATTATTTAGTGCTCTTCAATTACTAGGAAAAGATGGAAAACACATTTGTGTTCATGTGGGAAAGATAGTTGCAGTTGTGTTCATTGCCTGATGCAGAGTTCACAAACAGAAAAAAAATTTTGCTAAATGCTTGATTTATGAATCAAATTGTTTGCAAACCAAAGTGTTTTAAAACCACTGTACCACTGCATATACATCATGAAGGAAAAGAAAGAATCTTTAGTTATAATTGACTGCAAATCTATTTTGTTAACCAGACAATTCTCAAAAACCTATGGCCATCAGCATTTAAACTAACAGATTTGCATTCTTCAGAGCTCATGCTATTTCTTGCCTAGGGGTCACAAATCCAGACAGCTACAGGACAGAGGAGACGGGTGAGTGTATAGGGAGTGACTTGATCAAGTGATCTAGACAGTTATGGGGGGGTTAAAAACAAAGCATGACTGTGGGTCACAGTTTGAAATTCCTATTATACTATAGCTTTTGTCCTTATGGCTTTGTATGTAAGGTGTGAAACAGACAAGATATTCACATATGAGACAAAGGAGTATCTGGTAAACAACACTGCCATGATAAACGATGTGGTGCTATTTGTATGGTCTGTAAGTGCACAGAAAAGGAAAAATCTTGCCATCATTGGTATTATCTCATAACTATGATCCTTCTTTTTACATTTATCTCACTTTTTAGTTTATAAAGCATTGTTATTCTTCACTCCATTGATTTTCATATAATCTTAGGTTCATATTGAAACAATTGAAACAACATTGTCCAGCTTTTACTTATGAGGAAGTACAGAACCAGGGAGGTTGAGTGATTTAACCTTAGGCATCGAGTGGCAGGCCTGGAACCCACAGTCCTTGTCCTCGGATTCTGTGATGGATGTCTATGACTGTGAGATTAGTCCTGCCTTTTGTATGTTACAGTGTCTCTCAATACCATCTACAAGATGTCTCTGAAGGACCCCATTCCAAGCTGACCTCCACCCTCAGCCAAGATGGCAAGTGAGTTCTGCCTGTGGAATCTGGGGATGCAGGATAAGGAGAGTGATGGGACAGACTCTTTCAGAGGGAAGAAGCTCTGATGGGCAAACCTCTGATGTGAGGGAAGGTTGGGGAATGGAAGGAAGTAAGAGACCTGAGAGAAACAGATGAGAATGAAACATACATTTAATAGTAAACAGAGGCAAGAGATGCAGTGAGAAACACTTTGGCTTTCCCGCCCTTGCTTCCAGTCTGTCCAAGGGCCAGCTTCACCCTGTCCTTCCTCCAAATTCATCATTCAACTTATACTTAAAATAAATTCTTACAATGAACTTTGCTTATGTTTGATCATTAGAATGGGAAGTCTTTACGGTGACTTAATATGACCTTGTATTTTCTGGTGCAACAGGTTTTAAGATGAATATTTCTCTAATGAGGTTTTTCAGACCCCTCATCCCATATTTGGGAACTTCTTACCCTTAGATCTCCTCATACAAGTGATGCCTTCTGCTGTAATTTATTATTTAGCACTCCGGTTACTAGGAATATAAAAAGTTCTCCATGTAAGTCCTTCCAGTGGGTCCTGTTGGCTAGGACATAAACAAGCTTTCGCAGGTCCTGTCCTTCACACGTGATTCATGTCTGATCCCTTGGAATCCTTTGCATTCCCTTTGACCTAATATACTCACAATCCTTGACCTCTGTTATCACCAGCTAAGCATCCTGCCTGTAGCTCTTTATATTAGTAAGGTGCAAGTAAGATTCCTGTCTACTAGATTTTCCATACTGCATGTTTGCCTATTAAGCTCTCCTTGTAGCACCACTCAACTCTATCTAGTTTCTGTGTGAAAACTTCCTGATTAGTGGCATCATAAAAATACAAACCACTAGACATTTTATGTCCCGAGAGAAGTCTATACCACCATGTCTAAAGTATTCTTGCCCTAAAGTTTATCTTAAATAAGATCAGGTACCTAAATTTAACTTCCAGGTTACAATAATCCAGGGAACAGAATAACATGCTAAAAGGCATTTTGAGGAACTCATCATTAATCTACAGTATATAGAATACTTTATAGAGAAAATGATCTTTTTTCTTTATAAACAAGTAAATTGCAAAAGAGGAAAGCAGACGTGGAAAAGACTTAAGAAATATATGATCAAATGCAGTGTATGATACATGTTTAGATTTTAGCTAAAATATTTAAAATAAGATAATCAGGTACATTTGAACATTGGTTGCTTATTTGATGACAATAAAGAATTATTGTTAATACTTTAGATATGATGATGAGTGGCATTGTGGTTATGTTTGAAGAAAATGGCCCTTCTACTTAAGGTTATGTGATGAAATATTTATGGCTAAATTGATATGAGGGTCTAGGTTTGGCTTAAACTAAAATTGAGGAATTTAAACCGAAGAAGTTTTTGCTAGAGACTAATGATTAACTTATTATGTTGCAGGGAGAAATAAATGCACAGAAATAAAGGATTTGTCAGGAAAGAGTGAGTTGCTTCTTGGGAAGACATGCAGAAGGCTAAAGAAAAATAAATGTAGGTTAGGGTCAAAGGTTGAAAGGTCTTGGAAAATAGGATAAGGGACTTAAATGTAAGTTACTGTTTCAATATGTAGTGCATCATTATGTTTATATGAGACTTTATGGCAAAATTTAGTGCTAATGTAATTACTAGTCATCACAGTTTGTCAAATTATTTATGGAAGATGAATTTTGAAAATAATTAGACATATGGAAGATGAGTAGTGAATTTTAAAAACATTAATTTCATGGTGATACAAGTAGTCTTTCTCATAAGTTTGCTTTTTGTCACCTCAGTGATAAATTTTTAGGCGTATATTCTTAGAGAATAGAATGTAATGATAATAAACTTTCAGTGGCCTGTACAGCAAAGAGTTAAGGCTGTCAGGTTTCCTGGTGCTGATTAGGAACTTTTTACTTTATTTTATTTTTTTGTATTTTGAGATGGGGTCTTGCTGTGTAGTTCAGGCTGGTCACTATGCAGCCTGATCTGGCTTTGAACTCATGGTGGTGCTCCTGCCTCAGCCTCCTAAGTGCTGGGATTGCAAGCATGCAATACCATGCCTGGCTCTGATTCTGAATTGAGATTTAATTGAGCTTTTTTTTCCCCTCAATTTAGTGTGTTTGAATCCATGACATATATAATTTCCATAACTATTTTCCTCCATAGCATAGTGTGTGTTGGATTGTGATCTGTTTTATAATAGATTTTTAGAAATTGGGCTTTTGTGGAAATTGCCTCAAAGATAATAATAAACAATAATTTTTGACATTTTTGAAAGTCATTTATTTCCGTTGTAGGTGGTTCTGTTGCTATATTCTTTTGCATACAAAACAACTAATTTGAGAATTAAGTTTCCTATGTGATTGCATGCTTCCTGCCTGAGGGTAATGCTTCTGGAAAGCATCCTCAAAGCAGAAATAAAAAGCTTTCTGCCTCATCTGAATTAATTGAATTTTGTTATGTTTACCATAATTCCTAGTTTCCTAACTCATGTGATATATAAAATGCAGACAGTGACATATACTTTGTGTTACCCATGGATTTAAATTTAACTGTTTTCTGTCAAGTTTCAGATTTGATGGAAATCTGTCAAGTTTTATAAGACATGTGCAGCAGGACAAGGTTGTAGGATTTACAAGTGTCTTAGGTTGAGTTTCTGAAAGTAGAGAATGGGATCGGAATTTTTATTCAATTGGTCAGGAAAGCACTCAGGTGAAAGGGAATAGAGGAAAATAGGGCTGGATGGAAAGAAGTCAAATAAAGCTAAAATAACCATGGTCCCAGCTGGAAAGCAATTCAGAAAGATCCCCCAGGAAAGCTGTGAAGGATAAAGTGCATGAGAAAGTCACTCCCACCCATGTGAGTCATTCACAGTGTCTTCTCCAAGGTGGGGAGGGGTAGCAGTGTTGTAGCCTCTCAGGTGAGGTTGTTTGTGTTTGTAGGAGGGCCATTCCCCAGAGACAACAGCATCTATGAATTGCTGCCCCAATCTGTGTGGATTGTCTGCTAGGATGACCCAGGCCTTACATTTTTCTCTGAGGCCTGAACACCTTTATCATTCATAGCTACAATGGGGAAGGGCAGTAGCAATAGATCAGTTGAATGCTCAACACTTTGCCTCCCTGCTTCTTACCTGTCGTAATGGTCAAGGTCAATGATCTCCCTCAGTATAGTGACCCTTTTCTTGCTAATCTACTGTCTCAAGGACTCCAAAATGAGTAGATAGCAGCATTTGCTTTAAAATGAGTGGAACTCTTAGTGTGTACTTGGTGGAAAGATTATACAGACCTTAAATTATGTGGATAATATGTCAATTTCCCCAACTGGGTCTGTGAAAATGATGAGTGGGGCTGCTACTATCTCCATCCCCTGTTTGCTAGATTGACTACTGTGCTATCCACAATCTGCTATTTTAGCTGAACTTTCAAAAAGCCATTTCAAGCATTATGGTGCCTGCAGTGTTGGAAGCACAGTACATGAGAGGAGCAGTGGATGCTGTAGTAACATGGCCTTTGCTGCTGTGTTATGGGTACTTGGTTTCATGGTAATATTATGTAGGATGCCATGATGGAAAATTAGACAATCCATAATCCTTTGGTAATGATGATGATTGGAAAGTAAAGCAGGAAAGGCAAAATCATTCCTTATATCAAACAGAAACAGGTGGAATATTACCCTTTCCAAAAAAGTGCCTGGTTGGCCTCACTGAAAGATAGTACTATATCAAGTGTTCAGTGTTATTTTATACTGCTGGCAGGCTAGATTCTCTGAGGTAGTGATATCTAGATCTGTGGAGCCCATGCTGACAGGCCCATATATAGATCTGTTTCTAAAATTGTGGCTATTCTCTTCACGCACAAGAGAAGCTGAAGAGAGACTGCGTATGTCATCCTGTCCTTATAGTTGTTAAATGCATTTTCCTTGTGGAATAGTTTTCCTAGTAGACACAAACATGTGACACAAAAGTCCTATGTTTCTTGACCATTTTTAGATGTATTGTTTTCCTAGTTGTTTGGGTATTACAATGAATAGAGAATACAGTCACTCCCAGTTTTGGGGGAAGAGTGATGAACAGCGGCAAATCAGCCTCTCTGCGATTATGAGTACAGATGCTGGAATATAACAGTGTAGGGAGGAGAAGAAGGAGAGCAGTGTCTCTAGGGCCCAGAAAGGAACTTAGCAAGAATTGGAGCCCACAGAAAGAATGAGAAGAGAGATCTCAATACAGAAGAGGGAGTTGGCAAATGAAACTTTCTTCCTGAATCTCAGTTGACAGCATGAGAAGTGGCTTGAAGCTACTGAGGCATGGTGACTATGGGGGTCCCCAGAGGTCTCCACAGAGGAACACACTAGTGGAAGAGAGCAGTGCAGTGGATGCTGTGGGATGCAGTGGCTGGTGAGTGATTTTGATTTAGATGTCCCCAGGAGAGGGTGACTGGCCAGCTCTCATTTTGGAAAGGGGCCAGCTGAATGGGAACTCAGAGCAGCCGTGGGTTAGCTCCATCTTGAGGCTCCAAGTGGCAGGGTGAGGTGCCATGATGGGTGACCTGCAGGGTCAGGGGGCCAAGTTCAAGCTTTCAATAGGCAATTGGAGTGTTTTGGGCTGAACATCTTGGGTCCAAGCCTCACAGCCAGAAACCAGGATAAGACTGAACTTCAGTGGGCTTGAAAGGACAGGCTTGCTGGGACTGTCCACCCCCTGCCATAAGTCTACTGCAGGCTTGCTGGGACCAACCAACACAGATCTGGGCTCTGTCTTTTCCCTTTATCTAATAGTGACAGCAGACACATACCCTGAAGTGGATATCTTTTTCTTTCTTCCTTTCTTTGCATTTTCTTTCTTTTTCTTTCCTTGAATGGTCTTGTTTTAATATAAGTATTAACATTATTTCTAAGGATTTTTTGTTGCTTTGTTCAGTTCTTGTTTCTGTTTCTTCCTTCTTTCCTTCCCTCCTTTTTCCACCAGTTTTCCCAAAGCTTGTATAATCTTCCTTTGTTCTTCACCCTAACTGCTAATCTCTTTCTTTTCTATATCTCTATTTTTCCCTCTTACCCTTTTTAAATTTTCTCCCCTGAGGGTAAAATTACTCTAAAGAGGGAATATTTACTACATACAACTTTTTGGTTTCTTATAGATTTTGTTATATAATTACAAATCTTGTTCATATGATTAAAGGTGTCAAATTAATAGTTTCCACAGTTTGTCATTTTTAGGCTGTGCTTGATGCTATTGTTATTATTGATTTCACTAGTTTAGCCAAGGTGACATAGCTGTTCTAATCAGTTGTTCTTCCTTGTATGCCAAGATTGAGATTGCCTGAGGGTCATAAACAATACTATCAGCCAGGGCCAAAGAGACAGGGGGTAGCCCACATAGGCAGCAACTTCTATCCCCAATAAATCAAAGAGAGCATCTTCCAACAGACTGAAAGATCAAAAACCAGCTACACCTGGAAGACAGCTCTGAATGGAAGTCATTTCTTAAAGAGTTCTCAATACTGGTAATAAAGCTACCTATTATAAGTAATTTACAAGCATCAATGCTGAAACTAAAGTTAAAAAAGAAAGAAAATGAGAAGACACAGAAGCAAGATACAATCCCAGACTTTCAACTTACCCAGGTTAAACCTGGGGGCAGTGAGGTGTAAAGTCTTGAAAGTCACTCACTTGAACTCTCTGAAGTGATAACAGTGGAGGTAACAAAGCAGATGAATGAGACTCTTGAAAATATCAAACTAGAAATAACTTCTCAGATAACTAAAGAAATGATAACCATAATGAAAGACATGGTTAGTGAATCTAGAGTAGATACAGATTAAAAAAATAGAGGAGCTTAGGAAACTATGAATTCCCAACACAGGAAAGAAATGGAATCCATGAAACAGGTTGAAATATATCCAGAAGATCAAAAATTCTATTGTAAGTATATGTGGCAAAATGGACTATCAGATGTAGAAGACAGATTTGTGGTTAGCAATCATGAAAAGAAAGATTTCTTAAAAATAGCAAGGGATCATAAAAAATAAAACCAACAGCTGCTAGATGATACAAAGAATAATATAAGATCCATCAGAAGAGGTGAAAAGGCAGGTGACAGTACAAATGATATAAAAAAACCTGTTCACAGAAGTAATGGCAGAAAACTTCCCAAACTTCTCAAGCGGTGAAGAAGAATTTGACAAGTAGGGCATATGGAAATCAAATTAGCCATGTACAATGAATACAAATAACTTTGATTAAAAAATCTACTAGGAATGACATTTTATTACTTCAAGTAGAGTATGCTAACTCTTCCAAATTTTAAAATTTATTTCCTCTTCATACTTTGAACCATACATATATCAGATGGCATTTCAATTTATGCTTATCAGCCATCAAACATAATCAAAAAGCTCATGAAAAGAAGAGTGTTACTTTTTTCTCACTGCTGAGACAAAATACCTGACACCCAAAGTTAAAGGGAAAGGTTCACTTAGCTCACACTGTAGAGATTTCAGTCCATACTTGGCTGGCTCCAAGGCAGGATGGTGCATTGCAAAGGGGCAGTAGTTCAGGGGAGTGGAAAATAGCAAAAACAATGAGAGAGAGAGAGAGAGAGAGAGAGAGAGAGAGAGAGAGAAAAGCCAATCCTCTTTCTATCACTTCATTGTACACCTGCCCTAAGGGAGGTGTAGCACTCAAAACCTTAATCTCAACATTGGACTATGAGTCAGTCACAAACTCTAGATTCAGCACCTTCTGAAATGCCACCTTCCATGACTTCATGAGGCTTTGGAGGGACATCTAGACACAAGCCATATCATTTTGCCCCTAGCCCCACAGATGCTCATGCCCAACCCTTTATGCAAAAACTATTTAGTTCATCTCCAAGAGTTACCAAAGTCCTAAAAGTTTTCAGCATTGCTGAAAAGTCCAAGTCCAAAGGATTCTCTGAGACTTAAGGCAAATTCTTAGCTGAAAGGCTTTTTAACAATGAAAAGAAAATTAAACACTTCCAAAATTCAATGGCACAAGAGAGACATTTCCATTCCAAAATGTTCAAAGAGGTAGGTAGAAAGGAATGGGAACAAAGCAAGACTAAAGTCCAGCAGGGAAAACATTAAGTTCCATATTTCCATGTCCATTCTCAGCAATCTGAGGCAAGTTGTAAACTCCAAAGGGCTTGCGTGGCTCTCCCACAATGGCTTTGCCAGTGATTGTAGCTCCCATAGCTGTTCTCCTGGGCCAGTTCTGCTCCCTCCTTGAAGCTTTCTTCAGATGAGCCACATTTTTGGCTTCTACAAACTTTTGGGGTCTCCACTGCACCTTTGGTTCACCTCACAGCTTCACACACTGCCCTCTCAGGGGCATACTACCTGGCTTCTCATGCCTTCTGAAATATGGACAGAAGCCTTCTTGACCCCACAACTCTTCCATTTTGTATACACATAAAACCAGCTCCACATATATGATACCAAGGTCTGCTGCCAGCAGGAACAGTAGCCAGGCTTCCCTCTTTCTTGGATGTAGGGCTCAAATCCCCAGAACACTGAGCACTTTGCACCCAATTCTGAGGAACAAATTCTCTAGGCCACTGCCATTCTGAAACATAGCGTGGCTACCACCGTTCTGGACCATGATGCTCTGTGGTTTTTTTTCTCAAAGAAAAGTCTTTCACTCTTGAAATTTTGAAGCTGAAAAAGGTGGAGGCCTTCTGCTTCTTGTGATGCCCTCAGGCCATTTAAAAAATTTTTTTGTTCCTTCTCAGCAGTCAAGATCTCCTTTGCTCTACTTTGCAGTCCACATTTTTACTGGAGCTTTCTTTCTGGCCAAACTCACAGCATTTTAAATAATTCTTCTGGACTGTTTGCTTCTGATTCTCACCATAAATCTGGCTAAAAGCCCACCACATTATCCATGCCACTGTGTCAATACTAGACTGCCTTGAAATTTCTTCTGTAAGATTAATTAGTCCATTGCCCTAATCTTAGTCTCAGGCAAAGTCTTTGGACACAAATAAAGTGCAGACAAACTTTCTGCCAAGCCATAACACACACTGTCTGGAGTTCAATTGCCAATGAAGTCCTTCTTCCCAGCAGAAACCTCCAAAGCCTGATCTGTACTATCAGGATTTGTATCAGTCTTCTGGTCTTCTGAGCTCTGACCAGAAGCTCCCATACAGCACAGTCTAAGGTGTTACAGCTCTACTTTTTCATCCAGAATATCTGAACCTTTCCAAACTTTCCCTAAAAGCCATTCTCAAAGGCTTTTGAGCCTCATGGTCAGGTCACAGAAATGACCCAAGTTCTGTTTCCAAAATCTGGACTAGTTACTTTTTACTTGGTGAGACAAAATACCCAGCACCAAAGTTAAGGGGGGAAAGGTTTATTTAGCTCAGAGTTTGTAGAGGTTTCAGTCCATAATCAGCCGGCTCCAAGGAAGGGTGGTACATGGCAGAAGGACAACAGTTTATAGGGTGAAAAACAGCAAAAGCAACAAGAGAGAGAGTAAGAGAGAGGAAAAGCCTCTTTCTGTCCCTTACCCAGCCTAGGGCAGGTGTAGCACTCACAGACTTAATTCTGGCATTGGACCGTGAATCAATCACAAACTAGACTTGGCAACCTACAAAAAGACCACACAACCATGGCTGCATGAGGCTTTGGGGGGGACATCTACATACAAACAATAACAATGATTATAGTATATTTATTTTTACCTCTTATAATATTATTTGTTCCTCTTACTTACTTTCTGTTTTTAGGTATTTTTAAAGAATAAGTGGTGGGCAACAGATTCTTCTCATTTTCCTGCATTTGAAAATGTCTTTGTTCTCCCTTCATAACTGAAGGGTATTTTTTCAGGTATAAAATTTGCATCTGATAGTTTTACTTTCAGTATTTAAAAAATGTGCTAAATTTATTGTGATACAACCCTAAAGTTCTGAACATACTAAAGGAAATAAAGTCCCCAGTATTAAAATTTAATGATGTGTTTGCAGTCTCAATAGCCTGTTTAGAGTGAAAAGAAGAAAAGGTATAGTTCAGTTTTACTCCTTTTATATGGCAAAAAATACTTCTTTGGATTGAGGGGAGACACATGCAAAGGCCTTTTCTTTGCTCATTCTCGATGGTAATTGAATATGAGGTAACTGTCTCTTGTGTTCTCTTTCTTCTGAGGTATGAAGGGAAAAGAAGCAGCTCAGGGCAAGGAGAATGAAAACATGAACTAAAAGCCATATGAGGAAGCAAGATGGGAGAAATGTATGGAGTTTCATATTAGATACATCTGGCTTTGAATCTTATCTCTGCCATTTACTATGTGCTTGGTTGTTGGTTAGTTATTGAATGTCTCTCAGTCTCAGTTCCCTCATAGATAAGATTGGACTAATAATACTCATACTTCCCTCTGGGATATTGTGAGACTTGAAATAAAATGAGATGCATAGACTACCTAGCATGTGATAGGTGCTCAGTAAAGTACCTATTGAGAAAGGTACCAATGGAATAACCTACTTCTTTTAAAGTTGTTATGTGATCTTATTTGTAATTTATGGAGAGTTACCCTTATCTGAGTTTATTTATTAGTGTAGTTATTTTAATAAAGGTAAATATAAAAAAAGTTGTTTAGTCTTGTTCAAATCAGGAGAGGAAAAGCAGGGAGTAATTAGAACAGGGACAGTGTAATACACGGTGGTAATCCTCAGGAGAAGTTAATGCTCCAAGATCTAATCATCTTTCATCTCTAAGTGCATGAGTCTTCAGGAGGACATTTAGGGGCACATCAGAAAAGATGATGACAGCCATCACTCACAGCTACAGCCAGGCACTGGGGAAGCTGTGAGTGCTGTGGAGCCTGGTCCTGAAGCAACCACCTGTACCTGTCATAGGAACTGGACATTGACGTGCACTGCAGGATTCTACCAAGTGAGCACACCACAACCACAAAGCAAAAGCCTTTCTTCCTCACATCTTTCAAGCTCACTTAGTTGACAAAATTTGACCTTGAGAATCAAACAATGGAAAATATTTAAAGGGCTCAGAGCTATTTTGGCAGAACAGGCAAAAAGGGGGAATTTGGAACTTAGAGGCAAGAAACTTATCACTGGCACACTACAATCATGATTGGAAATTTATTGTAGGACTTGATAAGAGAGAGCATCTTAATCTTATGCTAAGGACTTCATTATTCAAACTATGAAATTTGGATATCAATTTTTCCTAATGACATTATATTTAAATGGTACTTCAAATCTTTGCAATTAGTTATAAGAATATTTTTAATTGAAATTATATGCCATAAGCTTTGGGATCATAGCAAACATGATACTCTACATTCAGAATTCTTCAATTACAAGTTACATTTTAAAAAATTGACTGCAGTTAGATGTACTTTTCTAGCAGCATAGATACTCTCATATACATTAGGATGTAGTCTGATCTGATCCTGAAGACTTAGTTTAGTATTAAATTTATGAGCTAAGATCAAATTGCCCAGGTGATCCAGGTTAAGTCACTTAAAATGGGTGAATAATCTGGTGGTAATTCAGATTGGTTCTAGACTTGCAAAAGAGGTTAGGTACATAAGTAATTGAGTAAATTCATGATCCTAGGAACTGAATGACTGCTGAGCATATGAAAGAATTTGTAGGGCTATTATATGCTGCTGATGGGCTTTATTTATTTGGTACCAGGAGTTGAACTCAGGACCTCATGCTTGCCAGGCAGGTGCCGCACCACTGAACTATGTCCCTGGCCCATGGACTTTATTTAGAAGGTGATGCAATGCATAATTTTGGGGGCTGAATTTATACAAATATAGATTTTATACTTAATTTATATTTACTGAGGGTTTGCGTCTGGGAGGGAGCATGGAAACAGGTGGCTCCTGATCTCCACCAGCACAGCCCGTGTGCAGAACCTGTTCATGCTGCAAATGGCCGGCAGGCACAGAATCAGGAGGCCCATGATCTGCTCACACCAGGGTTCGCAGCTGAACACCATGGGAACCAGGTAGTGTCCCCATCTACTTTCCGGGAACAGAGCAGGTGTCCACTGCAGTCTGTGTCTCTGCCCTCTGTGCACCTGGGACACACAGAAGACTGTCTCAAGAGACCCACAAATCTGCTAACACTAGGGTTTGTGAGGGGCACCCCCACACATGCCCAGAGACACATGAAGCCCCAGAGCAGGTGGCCCACGAAACTGCTGAAGCCCCTATTCATGTCTGGGTTCTGGGGTTTGCAACTGGGCAGGAGTGCAGAAACAGGCAGTCTGTGATCACTGCTACTGCAGCACACTTCTGGCTACTGTGCTTGAGATGAAAGGTCTGCAGACACAGAATCAGGCAGTCCACAAACTGCAGACCCTGCAGTCAATGTCTGGCTCTACCTTCACCCTGAACTCCCTGGAGTCACAGTACCAAGTGGTCTGTGATCATGCCACCAGTGCAGGCCACTTCTGGTTCATACTTGTGGACTGAGCTTTCAAGGGATACTGGGTCAGATTGTCTGTGACCTGAGGACATGGTGATTGGTGTCTGAGACCTGGAAGAACTAGGTAAACTTCACCATCTGCTGGAAGAACCCAGACTAAGCAGCACACTCCAGCAGCCACTGAGGGGAAAGTTTGACCACCAGGAAAATTAGGGAGGTTAGGGACCTTTGCTGAGCTGACAGGGAGGAAAGGGACTGAGCACTTGCCCACCAACAGCAAACATGACAAGACAAAGGACTAAAATGCAATCTCAGAACTACACCCCTCTCAGAACAAGTCCAGGAGACGTCGACATAGGAGAACTTGGTAATAGGAGAAATATAAATAGAAATATAGATAGGTGAACTAGATATAAATATAGATAGGACTAGATAGAAATATAGATATAAATATAAATATAAGTAGGAGAACACTCCTGAAATTGCTGAAATGATTGCAATGGAAGTGAAGAAACAACTCCATAAGGCCATAGAAGAGATCAGATCAGAAATAATCTCTCAGGCAAACAATGAAATGACAATAATAATGAAAGAACTGCTCAGCACATCTACAGAAGAAACATATAAAAAGTAGATGAATATAGACAATGGACAGAAAAGTTAAATGAAAAATATAGAAATTAATTAGAACACAGATTCAAAGAGATGTCCAGGAAATCAAAGCTTCCATTGACAGTTGCCAAAACTGCTTGAATGAAGCCAAAGATAGAATTTCAGATTTTGAAGACAGCATGGCAGCTAGCAATCCTGAAAGAAAAGATCTCTTAAAATCAACAAGGTATCACGAAAAATCAATTCAACAGCTGCAAGATGAGGCAGATAGGGATACTGTACAACTAATAGGAGTCAATGAAATAGCAGGAGGCAAATGACATAAAAAGAATATTTACAGAAATAATACCAGAAAATTTCCCAAGCATGGAAACAGAACCTGACATACAATAAAAGAGGCATATAAAACTCCAACTAGCCATAACCAAAATAAAACTACACCCAGACATATAACAGTCAAGATCTCAGATCTTCAGCAAAAGAATAGAATATTCAAAGCTGCTAGAAAAAAGAAACAGATTACCTACAACAGTAAGCCCATCAGAATCACGGCAGACTTTGCAACACAAATCACCTAACTGAGAAGAGCTTGGAACAAAGTATTACAGGTCCTGAGACAAAACAGCTTCCAACCAAGACTGATGTACCCTGCCAAACTTTCCTTCAAATTCAATGGAGAAATAAAATATTTCCATGAGAAAGAACAACTAAAGAACTTCATGAGTGCCAAACCGTCATTGCAAAGAGGACTAAAAGATATTCTAGATGGAGAAAAACATGACTGCAATTTCAAGAACAACAATAGAAAGGAACTGTCAAGAGGAGCAAGCAATTAAACATGTAGAAATAGTAGGAAACCATCAGCAAGTAAATAATGTGGCAATGATAAATCAACACATATTGGATATAACCATAAATGTACATGGCCTCAATACTCCAGTGAAAAGAAACAGACTGGCAGAGTGGATTAAGAAACAAAATCCAATGATAAACACTTAGAAATTAAACAACCACCTCCTGAACAACCAATGGGTCACAGAAGAAATAAAAGAAGAAATTAAAAAATACCTACAACAAAAGAAAATGTAAATACAACTTACCAGAATCTGTGGGATGCAATGGAAGCAGTCCTCAGAGGGAAATTTACAGTGGTGAACTCACACATAAGGAAAACAGAAAGAGAACAAATAAACAGCCTAAAGCTGCACCTCAAACTTTTAGAAGAAGAAGAAGTCAAACCCAGAGCCCAAAGAAGGGAGGTGATTATAAAGATCAGGGCAGAAATTAATGCAATTGAGATGAAGAAAACCCTCCAAAAAATAAATGAATCAAAGAGTTGGTTCTTTGAAAGAATGAATAAAATTGATAAACCCCTACCAACCTTATCAAAAAAGAAAGGAAAGAAATCAAATTCATGCAATAAGGAACAAAAAGATGAAATTACTACAGATTCTACAGAAATTCAGAAGATCATTAATACTTATTTGAAAATTTTTACTCCCATAGGATAGAAAACTCAGCAGAAATGGGCAGATTCCTAGATATGTACGAATTACCAAGATTTAGTCAAGAAGATATAAAATTCCTGAACAACCCAATATCAATTAATGAGATTGAAAATGTGATTAAAAACTTACCGACAAAGAAAAGCCCAGGCCTAGATGGAGTCACAGCAGAATTTTACAAGAAATTCAGAGAAGATTTAATACCAACACTCCTCAAACTCTTCAATGAAATTGAGAAGGAAACAATTCTCTCTAACTCATTTCTGGAGACAAGTATTATACTGACACCAAAATCAGAGAAAGACCCAACCAAGAAAGAGAACTACAGACCAATCTCCCTAATGAATATAGATGCAAAGATATTCAATAAAATACTAGCAAATAGAATGCATCAAATCATCAGAACATCATACACCACAACCAAGGTGGATTCAGTCAAGGAATGCAGGGATGGGTTAATATTTGCAAATCAATAAATGTTATATGCCACATCAATAGAGCCAAAGACAAAAGCCATATGATCATTTCAATAGATTCAGAAAAAGCTTTTGACAAAGTCCAACATGCATTCATGATAAAAACTCTACAGAAAATAGGAATAGATGGTCTTTACCTCAACCTGATCAAAGCCATCTACGACAAACCAATAGCCAACATTATACTAAATGGACAAAAACTGAAATCTCTTACTTTAAAATCAGGAGCAAGACAAGGATATCCACTGTCACCACTCCTGTTCAACATAGTTCTGGAAGCATTAGCCAGAGCAATTAGACAAGAGAGAGAAATAAAAGGAATAAGGATAAGAAGGGAAGAAGTAAAACTATCACTATTTGCAGATGACATGGTACTTTACATGGAAGATTCCATCCTGGAGTTTTATACCTGTTATGTCTGCACCAAGAGAACCTCTTTTTTCTCCCTTCTTTCTCCTTGACTTTCCACAATTTAAAGACACCTCTCCATCACCACCCAGTGATCTGAGCAAGTCCTACTATGTAAGTGTTACTCTATATTAAATTGGATGACATTGAGCTCACCAATGTAGTGTAGTCAGGGTTTACAAGGGAAAAGATTTAATACAGGACACATAATTTACAGGATTATTTTATAACATTTATCCAAAGAGTCTAATGCAAAAGAATAAGGGAGACCTGTCCAAATACTAGAGACCTAAAGAATCTAACAAAGGGCCTGGATCACTTGGCAATGTCCTCCAAGAGTCCAGCTGAAGACCTAGAGCCCATGGCAATGTCCTCCATGAGTCCAACTGGAGGCCTAGAGCCTATGACAATGTCTCATGCAAGTCTATATCAATGATCTGCACTGGGAAGGCCTAAAGGTCAGCGCTGGAAGCTAGAAAGTCTGTGCCAGTAGAATGAAGGATCTGTGCCAGCAGGCTGAGGGATCTGCACTGGAACAAGGAAGCAATGCTCAAGGTAAGAACCACAGCTCCTCCAAAAAAGAATTGCAGCCATTTTCAGTGAAAGTGAGGTCCCAAGCTCCTCTGATGATGAGAACAGCCAAGTTTATGTCAGGAAAGCCTGCACAACAAACTTCTCCAGGAGGATCAACATCACACCGTCTTCCTGTCCACTTCTCCATTACGCTGTTGGCAACAATCCTCAGGTGGGCCTTCCATACCCAGAACCTCGCTGACTTGGTTCACTTGGGTGTTATGAGTGACCATTAGTTAATCCACCACACAATTCAAATATATTTTTCTCACAAATGTTTCACAACTTCTCCAAGTAATTTGGTGTTAATGAAAAATCAATAATAATTATAGATATGAGAACAAAAGCTGCCTAAAGTCACCAGAGAATATTTTTAACAATGGAAAACAACCTCTCTAATTTACAAATTAAAGCAGTAAAAACAACATTTGATGTCTCCATTTTGAAACAAAGAAGAAACCATCTGTTAATAACATTTAATCATATTTTTAGAGATTGACAGTGGTGGAGAAGGAGACATCCATTTTGTTTCTAAAATACATGTAAGCTAATCCAATCATACCCCACAGAGAGAGAAAAGTTTTTGCCTTATGACTTTCTTTTATAGTGTGAACTGCCATTTACCTTAGGCGTTCTCTCATCTCAGGTGGGACTATCACAATGGCTACATACACATTTTATAAACATGAAACTCAATGGAGAATAATTAATCTTCTTATAATAGGAAACAAAATTTAAAAAAGAGTGGAAAAATTCAGCACAAAGGAGAAAGACAAGTGTCACAAACACCCAAACATGGAGAAGATCCAGCACTTTGCAGGGAGCCGTAGCCAGACCTTGTAACGGGAGAAGTCATCTGGAAAATGGCATTTCTCACACGCTGGCTGTAAGTCAATCTCCCTGGTAAGAGTATCACATTAAACAACCTTTGCCAGTCTCTCATTGCTATGAATGTAATAAGATTCCCACAACAGAATCATTCTTTCATTCAGTGGTTTCCCTCCTGCTGCTCATATATTGCCAAAGTCATCTTCCCCAAAATCTTGCCCACCAAGTTCCATCTACTTAGCCCTGCATGTCCCTTCAGTGGGAAAGATATATCAAAATTGTGAGAAGTCACCCTGGAGTGCAGCCAAAGAAGAAATAAAGCACAGTTGTCAACATTAAAATGCAGATAATTTAATAGTTGGATAAAGACAGCATAAATACTCTTGAGACTGAAAAATAGGAAAGAGAACTAAATAAGGATACCCAAATGCCATACATTTTCATAAAACAAAGGATTAAAAAAGCCAGCAATTTTACACATGAGACAGTAGCAAGTGAATGAAAAAAATTTTACTAGTTTGAACATGGATTGTAGTTCTGGGCTTACTGCCTATGCATGTAATTTTGAAAAAGTAACCTAATCTTTACTGTTAAAAAACAGTTTATTGAAATAAAATTCATACCCTCTAACATTCAGTCATTTAAAATGTAAATATATAATTGAATACCTTATAATATATATACAGAACTGTATAAAAATCATCACAGTCTAGTTTTAATGCATCTCACCTCTCCAAAAAGAAACCTCATAACCACTTGCAGTTACTTATTCACTATTCTCTCAAAGCTTGGCAACTAGTAAGCTATTTTGTTTGTTAGGCATATCTGTTCTAGACATTGTGTATTAATGGAATTATAGATCATGTGGCATTTAACTGCTGCTCCTTTCTTACAATACAATGTTTTAAGGTTTATTTTTAGTATATGTTACCACTTTTATGTTGCCTAGTAATATTCCATTATATAGATATTCTACATCCTTAATTTCTCCCTTTAGATATCATGTATAATGATGCTGAGCATTCATGTGAAAGTTTTTGTGAGTTAAGACAATTGTAAAACAAAAAATTGATCCTCATCTGTGAAATAAAAAATTGAGTTTATGCTGTATGGTTTTAAGTTTGAGGGAGTTTGCATTCTATATTTATTGATTTATGACACAAGCATTCAAGAATATAATATATGTTTTCATCTGATATTTCTGATAACAAAATTAGCAATAGCATATTTCAGTTTTGGCTTTTGGTTGGTAAAACAACAAGAGGTTTCTTTGTATTGTCTAACAGACACGTGTATGTGTGTATGTGTGTGTGTGTGTTTCACTGAGGATTAAACTCAGAGTTTAAACACTGAGCTGCATCCCTAACCCTTTCAACAATTTTTTTTTGGTATAGTGTCTTATTAAGTTTCCAAAGGTAGCCTTCAACTTGTAATCGTTCTGTCTTGCTCTTCTCAGTAGCAGGGATTATAAGCGTGCACGCCATGCTCAGCTTTAATTTTTTTGTATTTATTTATCCATTGATCTATCAATAGATTGACTGATTGAGCTACCTGTTCATCCGTCCATTCATCCTTGCCCTTATCCATCCAGCAGTTACCAAATGCTTATGAATGTCAATCTTGTGCTATTTCAACAAGACACCTAATAATGAATAGGAACTTGTGCACAAGGAGTGTACATCTGGTAGAGAAGAGAGGCTATGTGTATAATTCAATTAAACATATGGTAGAAAGTAAGAATAACATTTAAGGAGAATCAGACACAATATCAGTGATTCCATAGATTATAATTCTTTGCACACAGTGGTATTTCAACAAATTATTTTCCTACTTTACCTCAACAAATTCTTGTTACTAATCCAATAAAAATTGGTTGAAGTGAATTAAGACAATTTATTTAAGTTTGGAAAATGTAAATGATTCAAGTAGGAGATAGTGGCTTTTTAAAAATGTTATTCTTGTAGCTCTTAAAGTGCTGTATAATAAAGTGGTGCATAAAAATTACCAAAGAGACCCAAAAATGTTGGTAGCAGTTAGCTACAGAAGATCAAACCTTGTACCTTAAAAGGTAACACAATATACTTTGGCACACTGTTGTTTTGCATTGTTGTCCAATCTGTTTGAATGTACCCTGCAAAACAAATCTCTTTGGAATTAACAGTTTTCTTTCCTTTTTCATTATTCTACTAGGACATTCCGGAGTGCAGCTGAAAAGCATGAGAAATGATGTAGCATCTCAAATTACATAGTACAAGAAATTCATTTTGTTAACACATTATGTATCATAATCCAGTTGATATCCTGCAAATATTTCCATTACACTTGTGAGACAATGCTGAGTGATTTTAGCCCTTTTCTCAGAACCTAGACAGCATCAGATGCACTGAGCAAGATTTCTAGTTTTGTTACTAACAATGAAATACACATAACAAAGACAAAATATATTTGCATGTTGGTTTAGGGTACCTTGGAAATCATAGGCTACAAAGCTGCCTCATTCCAATTATAACCAATGGCCCCCTATCCTTTTTTTTTTAATAAACAATATTAAAATGTGCTCATTTGTTAACACAATGTCCTGAATTACCAAATCAATAAATATTGGATTTTATCAGAAGTATCCTTTGGGTATGGTGTAAATCTATTTATACTAGGGAGATCAGGGAAGATGTCATGAAGGAAGCAAGACTACAGCTGAATCTTGAAAGAGACATCACTTTAGCTAGGAGGAAGTTAGAGATCACTCTTGGTAGAGAAATGATGTGAGCAAATGGTGCTGAGGAAGCCTAATTTGGGTTGTCTGGTATTCACTATTATGGGAAAGATTACACAGTTCTATCTCATGAGTGAAAAAGAAAATTAAGTTAGGAAATTGGAAGTCACTTTTCAGTTCCTAAAATTAGAGTGTCTTCTGGTTCCCTGACCTATACAAATTGTTTTGTCAAGTCAAGTACTCAGTCTCTCAGGAAGCCACATGTGGCAGTAGGAGAAGAACATCCCTTTTACTGAAAATCAGTAGAGGAAAATCAGACAATATTAAAAATGAGTCCCACTCTGAATCTGGGTTCTTTTCACTTAAACTTGTCTACTCCTCAGCCAAAAGGCTCACTCTGATTTATCTGGTCAGTTTTCCCTATGGTTTTCTGTAGGAACCATTTCAAACTTCCTCTTTCCTCAAAGCTTCAACTCAGTCAACCTTATTTGTACCAACTATATCTTCATTCTCATACAGTGATTTTATTCTAAGGAGAATAAAGAAAAATTATTCATTAAATAGGAAGCCTCTTAATTTCCTTCTAACACACGAATGATCCTGTAGCTGCGCTCACTTACCCCTTTCTCTACTGTTTCAATGGAAAAATCTTCTCTTTTCTCTCTCTTCCAGCTTCCTGGGTTGCCTAATTTCCCTCTGACCCTGTGTGTGCACTTTCTACCATTTTTCTTCTGCTCCTGTCCTAGGAGATTGACCCATTTGACCTACATAAACCCTCCTTCTGGTGTCAGGTTGGATTTGGCCAGGGAAGTCACCAGCATTTGCTCAGTGAGCAAAGAATGGTGAGGCAAGAATATTTATTCTTCTACCACTCTCCTTCCCAGACAGGTTGGTAGTGGATTCACTCCTCTACCAGAAGCCACAACACTTATACTGGGAAGTTGGCAGCTACAGCTGTAGGTCTTGAGAAATAAAAGTATAAAGAAAGGGTTGAAGATGTAGCTTAGTATGAAAGTCCTACCTTCAGTCCTCAGTACTGCAAAAATAAAGTGGTTATTTCTCAGGGTTCTTGCCTGAGCCTATTTTCACCTCCTTATTTTCCATATATTCTACAGAGAATGAGAATTCTGTTCCCTTTCATGACTTCAATCACCATTTAGCTCTGTGGCACAAGCTTGTCTTCACCTCTAGAGCACCAGATCTGCATATCAACTGCTATTAGATATCTTGAATGTCTCAGTTTGCAGATACCCAAAGGAGAACTACACACTTCCACTCTCACATTTGCGTCCTATTCTGTGCTTTCTGTATTCTTATCATCACTTGGTTGCTCAAGACAGAAACCTGGACAATTTTTAAAAATTCTTGTACCTCACTTCTTTCATTCAGTTAGTCTCTAAATTGGGATTCTTGAACCTTTAAACCACATTTTAAATATTCTTGTCTATTCTCGTCTGCATTGTCACTCCCATCTTGGGGGCCCTCAATCTTTCACTTGTCCTAAAATTAGTCTTCTTGCCCTATTTTTGCCTGTTCAGAGCCATTTATCTGAAATGCAAATAAAATCATTTCACTCACTTACTTTAAGATATTTTATACCTAATATTTTCTTTGGATTAGTCTGAAGTTCTTATCAGGGGGTACAAACTCCTTTGTTCCCCAACTCTGCCATGAGCTACAGCTGCTTTTCTTTCTATTTCATTCACCTGTTCCTTGGTCCCATCATGGAAGGTGTGGATAAAGAAGTGGGATCAAAATACTGGAGTCATGAAAATAGCTTCTATGTTCCCACTGAATACAAGATTATCAACTACATGGTGAGTAGTGGTAAAAATGTAAAAAAACCAGAAAAGTATATTTCATGATTCGAACTTAGATAATAATAGATTTTATTGGGAGAATAGTCTTTGTAAGCTACTTGTCTTGCTAGGTGATTCAAAATTGTAAGGCCTGATCTCTCATCAGTGGGCCCATTTCTCAGGTTTTCTTTTTTTAAATAAAGTTGATAAACTTGAAAGATGATGGAACATTTCTCCTTACCCCAGACAGAGAGCATAGTTTCTTTCTTCCATCTAGAAAAGTAGCAGATTGCCTAATCTCGATGTTCCTCACCTGGGATGTAAAAGCTCTGAGTGGGTCACATCTGTCTAGGCTCCCCAGTGTCTCCGCGTGGGATCTGGAGGCAAGAGGAACCACTGTTGCAGGCTGAGTCTCCTGCTGTTTGCTGTGCCACGAGTAATAGAAGTCTTTGGTTCTGACTCAGATGTCTTATCTTGTTGACTAGGATTCAGAAAAGAACAATAGGCAAATTTATGAACTTGTGAATCTACTCAAGTCCTGATATTTTTATATTTTTAAAGCCTTTCTTTAGCTTTCAAATAATTTTAAGAACTGTTGACAAACTTCTACTTTCCTCCTGAATAGGAAATTAAAGTAATGATGCTTCAGGTCATTAGTGGCACTTTCAGCATTGTTTTGAAGCAGTTTTTGATGGGATTCCACAGTGACAATGGATCCACAGCCAGTATCAACTTTTTCAACTTGATAATCATAAGACCTAGGGCCATATTAGGAATATGAAGTCATTCTATTATCAGGAGCATCTGAAGAATACTGAATAATTTGCATTTTGTTCTAAAATATATCAGCACCCCTCCTATACTGATACAACCACAAGAAAATACATGAATTATCAGATCTTGGTCAGAGGGTCTGAAGAAATGGATGGACACTGACCTGAATCAGAAAGTTCAAAACCAAGCCCATTTTTTCATTAATTCATTCTGTAAAACCATAAGCACCTACTAACTTCCAGACACTATTCTAGAAAACAAAGCTATAGAAATAAAAACCAAGATCCTCGGACACTTGTATAATGTGCAGCTGATGGGAGATTGACCTTTAAGCATTTCTAATACAATGTAATAAAAATTTTGATGAAAATAAGGTACAATTATGGCAAAGTGCCCAGAGAGTAAGAACAGCTGTATTCATTCACACAAAATAGTTTTAATTCCACTATCCAGAAAACACTACCGTTAACAATTTGCTAGATTCAGTATGTATCCTTATATATTAAGGATTTTCCCCTGGGATATAGATACACTATATACATGTGTGTGTTATATAATTTTAAAAACATACAGTTAAGAATGTAAGAAATGTTATTACAAGACATGCTGTGCTATAAGTTTGAGTACTATATCTTCCAGAAACCCTTATCTATGACAGTTTTAGGTATTATAAATAAAACTAATTATCTAGGATCCTAAATTTGAATCACACTTCACTGTCCAAAGAATCTGAAAGGGAATACATAATTTGCTTAACAAACCATCTGTTTTCCTGGTTGACTGAGTTTTCATAATAGAAAATGAGGATATTCATGTTGAATTTTTTTACTGAATATACATACAGAGAAAACTTTTACTTTATTACATTTTTTTTGTTTTTTTAATTTTTTTAAATTTTTTTTTCTTGTTTTTTTTTATTTTAAAGATAAAAGGA
>NW_004955443.1:5025969-5035435 GCF_000276665.1 Chinchilla lanigera | reverse complement strand
CTTTCTTTCTTTCTTTCTTTCTTTCTTTCTTTCTTTCTTTCTTCCTTCCTTCCTTCCTTCCTTCCTTCCTTCCTTCCTTCCTTCCTTCCTTCATCTTCTTGATCTCTCTTGTTTCCTTCTCTATTTCTATCTGTCTTTGTGTTCTAAACCTAGTTAAAATGTGATTATTATATTCATTGAATATCTTTTTCTTCCATTTTCTATTGTAATTAAAAATAGATGAGTAGAATATTTTAATTTATGGATTTGTAATCTTGGTTGTCTTCATTACTTTTCTCTTGCTGAGACAAAATACCCAAGGTCCAAAATTAAGGAAGGAAAGTTTATTTAGCTTACAGTTTGTGGAGGATTTCAATCCATACTTGGCTGGCTCTAAGGCAGGGTGGTACATGGCAGAGGGTAACCCTTTATGTTGGCAGAAAACAGCAAAGGTGACAAGAGCAAAAGGGAGGAGTGGTGGCAAGCAGCCTCTTTCTCTCCCTTACATATGCAAACTATCTGCCCCAGGGTGGGTGTAGCACTCACACCGATGAATCAGTCCTAAACTCCAAAAGCCTGCCCTGCCCCATGACTATGTGAATGTGTCTTTGGGGGACACCTAGGCACAAACCATAATGCTTGTCCAAAACATAATTTCTATTGCCATATTTTATAATTTTCTTTTAAAAAAGCAGGTATGCACATAGAAATATGAAGTTACCATTATGAACTTTGTTTCTCTCTCTCTCTCTCTCTCTCTCTCTTTCTTTTTCTTCTTTCTGAACCTTGAAGGGAAAATTAATTGTCATCTCTTACTTGAGAATAACCAAGATCATTAAAATTTATTTTCACAAAGTAGAAGTAAAAACTGAGAAACAGATGTAACACTATTTCCTGGACTATAAAGGGAACTTACCTCTGACCCGGTGATCCCAAGGACTCAGCGCACTCTTGGACTTGTTTTCAGTTATACATTTACGTAACAGATGCTTATTGAGGAACTGCCATGTGCAAAGAACCATACTTTTCATCATTGGTTCCAGAGAAGGATTATATAGATAACAAAGGTACAAGGTATCATCCTCATTAGAGTCACCTAGTCATTCTAGGAACAAAATATGTTCATCTGATACCAGTGGAGGCTTGGCATGGCCAGAACAAAGGCGAATAGAAAGAGAGTGAGTCAAGGGGCTGTTTGACATAGTTTTCCTCTTTGGCCCTATAGATATTGGTGTCAATTTGCTCAGGAACTTATTGAAAATACAAAATACTTGTCACTGGTTAAGATTGTCTTAGTTTCTGTGTTGTCTCAACAATACAATCCTGTGAGGAACCTTCATAGACTGTGAAAAAGCTCTGAGTTCTTTAGGGTCATGGAAAAGTCTGTGGATAAAGTGTATGTGAAAGACAAAGAGAAAGATGGCACAGTCTCTGAGGTCTTCATAGAGGGGAGGAGGAAGCTTTCTGGGTAAGGGATTCCTTTGCATCCACTCACCCACTTTACATGGTTTCTATATTGAAAGCTTCTAAAAGAGTTTTGGAGAAATACAATATATTAGGTGTTTGAATTCTTAAGGCATTCTTTCATTTTATGTACCACTGGTCAGGTAGTTTTATAGTCTAATATTAAATTCCACATTCAAAAAATTTTAAAAGATATAGTATATAGAGACCCTAGAAAGAGTTCAAGGTGACACTTCAAAAACATAAGCCCTTGTGAGTAAAGATTTAAGACAAAATGCTTTCAAAATGAACCATTATGATATGATTGACTGCGAGAAATACATAGACATTATTTCATAAAAATTAAAGAATGATTATTCTCCATGGTACTGAGCATAGAACAATGGCAAATACACTCTAATGGTGAGAAGTGTAATATTAAAAGGATGGATTAACAAGAAAATCTTGCCCTTTCTTGGCAGTTTTAGGCCTTTTTTGTGTGAATCCAAAATAATTCATCAGACTGATTCAAATCAGTAAAAAAATAGTTAATTCACTGAAAATTGATATTCTGATAAAATCAAGGTGAAAAGAGAAAGAAAGATATGTTTACAGATTGAGAATAAAATAAAAATAAAGTGAACAATGGACAATCCTACGTCAAAAGTTACTTGCAAGGTACTTGCAGCTTGACACAAAAGATAAAATCAAATCAAGTAAAATAGAAATCAAACCTTTTAAGAAATGGGATCAATATTTAAAAATCGATTGGACCTTCCATGCAAAAAGCCAAAACATAACACAGAGCTGAGCAAACAAAATAATTTAGATAATCTAAAAAGTTATAATACGTGGTCACAAAGCAAATGCATATAAAAATCTGGAGAACTGAACATGTAATATTCCCCCAAAATTTATTTGTTTATTTTTTTCTTTTTGTTTTTTTCCTGTACCGGGAATCGAATTCACTACATTGCACTTGCCAGGAAGCGCTGTACCACTGAGCTAAATCCCCAGCCCTATTCCCCCCAAATTTAGAGGAGCTAATATTATCATGATGTCAAAACCAATTTTTTTGATAATAGACATGGAAAAGTAATTCTTTCTTGTGAACACTGAGGCACAATTTCTAAACAAAAAATTAACATTAAAAAGTATAGCATGACAAACTGAGAATTTGTTCTCAGGAATTCTGAGAAGGTTTAACATTATGAAATATATTACAAAATATAAAAGATTTTGTCAATTTTGCTCAATTTTTGGTCCCCAGTTCCAAGGAGATGAGCATAAAGTAGGTACTCAATAAATATATTTTTATAATTCATTTGAAGTGCATGTGATCACGTGTAAAATTTAGTTTTAAAGGTATTTATAGAAATGCAAATGGATCAAATATTCCAAGACAATTCAAAGATAAAAAAGAATATTCTTTAGCATTTTTAAAGGTAGAAGCAAGGTTGTAAGGAATCATTTCCAGTTCTTTTGGAGTCAGGATGGCTGATTATATATATCTGGTCCTTCACTCTCACTTAATATTAGCCTGCACTCTTTGTTACTGAATTATAGACTCTTTCTCAGGATCTTTTTCAACATGATTTTGAGTCACCTACTACCAGACAATTGGAATGGGCACATATGACATAATATAATTGTTATTTCTGTACTGCCTCAGGAAGTAATCTTATATTTTATTGTAACTAAATAACCACCTATTGACAGACAATGCTAGTAGAAAATAACATCAGGAGAGCCTAGCTTGGGATGTACATTCATTCTCTTCAATTTGCTTTTTCAGGGTCATGAACATGGGATATAATAGCAATAGTTTAGGACAAATTTTTTTGAGAAGCATCCAAAATTACTTTCTGATTTTCAATTTAAGAGATTGAATAGTTGCTCAGTGAAGAATTAGGATTCTAAGTACAACTTGGTTTTGGTGAAGCTAAACATAGACTATAATCATTCAGGTGTCTAGAAGTATGTGTCTCAAATTATGGTCCTTAAACCTCTTAAATAGATTCCAGTCAGAAAAAGGAATATTTTTCAATTACTTTTGAAGAGTCTCATGTTGGACTTATAATACTTCCAATAAATCACCTAATAGAGGCAGTTTTCAATTATAGAGAATTGTCTTATGTAGTTAACTTGAGATTTAGTGCCTGATAATCTGTATCACTTTATTTAACAATAAGGCACTTTTAATTGAGCATTACTGGTTCATCCTTAGGAGTCTTTTCTAATTTAAGCAACCATAAAGGTGAAAATGTCCTTTTCAATAAGTTTAGGTCTAGAGGGCACTGTCTGGCCATACAAATATCACCAAAGAGGTCTAAAGATGCTTTTTCTGTGACAGTTTAGATACTGAAATAAAATGATGATTTTTTTTTTTTTTCTGAGACAGGGTCTCAGTATGTAGTTTAGGCCAGCCATGAATTCACTGTGTAGCCCAGACTAACCTTGAACTAATAGAAGTCCTCCTGCTTCAGCCTCCTAAATGCTGGGATTACAGGTGTGCGCCACAACTCCACAGTGAGTTTTTGTATATACACTGGAGTCTCAATTTCTTTACAAAGACTGAAAAGATACTTTCTGGTTTTGTATTATTATTTACAGATATAATGCTTTTCTTATTTGAATTTTTTAAAATGAGCTACCAAAGATTTAATTTTTGTCTTTCTGTATAGAGGAATAAAACATATTTGTAGAACATGTCAAGTATTTGGCTTTAAATTTTCATCTCACAGTTAAATGAAAAATAATTATAAAACTTACTAAAGATAACAACTACTCTTAAGAATATAATTCTATAAGGATTAGAATAATTATGAAACTTCCTAGAAATAGTTAGAAACCTTGTTTTGAAAGAGGACTTCAGTTATAAGACAAATATGTATAAAATGATAGAGTAAAAATATTACAAATCATTCAAAATATTACTGCTATATTTATGCATCATTTTAATGGACAGAATTAAAATTAAACTGTCATGTTTTAATAAAAATAATAAAAATGTATGTGGCTTATTAAAGTATAAAAGTAAAGAGGTTTAATTATTGTTTTGTGAAGAGTTAAATTTTCAAGTAGGTTGTTCGTGTCTAGATGTCCCCTCAAAGCCTCATGCAGTCATGGGGCGGGCTTCTAGAATTTGTGATTGACTCATGATCCTATGCTGGGATTATGGATGTGAGTGCTACACTGGACCTGGGTTGGGTAGCCTGCATACAATATAAGGGAGGGAAAGAGGCTTGATCTCTCTATCTTCCCCTTTTCCCTCTTTACTTTGGGCATCAGATAACTTGTCTCAGCAATGAGAGAAAAGTAACTAATACAGAATTTGGTATCAGAAAAGTGGGGTTAATGCTGTGACTGTACCTGACTGTGTGATTCAAGAGCCTTTGAAAATAGTTTGTGTGAAGAGTTTGAAAAGGTTTGGAGATGTCACCTGAAAGAGTAAAGCTGGAACACCTGAGAGGGGAGCTATATCGGAGAGTCTGGTCAGAGCTCAGAAGACAAAAAAACTGATAAAGACCAGACTTGAGAGGTTTCTGCTACGAAGAAGGACTGAATTATCTGCTGGACTCCTGACAATGTGTGCTATGGCTTGGCAAAAAGTTTGTCTGCATTTTTCTTGTGTTCAGAGACTTTGCCTGAGACTGAGAGTAAGAGAAGTACACTGATTAATGTGGCAGAAGAAATTTCAAGGAAGTCAAATGTTGAGGCTGTGGCATGGCTATTGTTGGGGGCTTTTAACCAGATTTATGTTGAGACTCAAGAGCAAAGAGCCCAGCAGAATGATTTAAAACATTGTGAATTTGGCCAGAAAGGAAACTCCAATAAAGTTGTGAACTGCAAAGATAGAGCAGAGGAGATCTTGATCATTAAGAAGGAGTAAGAGAATAGAAAAGGTGGCCTGAGGGCATCACAAGAAGCAGCAGTACCCCACCTTTCACACTGAAATTCCAAAAGTAAAAGAATTTGCTTTGAGGAGAAAGTGAAGTGCACCATGTTCCAGAATGGTGGCAGCTGCACTATGTTCCGAAATGACAGTGATGGCCACAGCAGGTTCCAAAATGTTGGCAGCAACACCAGGTTCTAGAATGGTGGTAATATAGAGAATTTGTTCCTCAGAGTTGGATTCAGAGTGCTCAGGGATCCAGGCACTTGACCCCTACAACCAAGAGAGAGTAAACCCTGGCTACTGCTCCACCTGGCAGCAGACCTTGGCAGCATTCACGTGGTGCTAGTTTTAGGCACATGCAGAATTCAAGAACTGTGGGGTTAAGAATTCTTCCACCTTTATTTTAGAAGGCCTGAGAGGCCAGGCAGTGTGCTCTTGAGAGGGCAATGTGTGAAGCTGTGAGTGTGAAGCCAAAGGTGCAGTGGAGACTCCAGAAGTTTGGAAAAGCCAGCAACATGGATCATCTGAGAAAATCTTAAAGGAAGGAGCAAAGTGGGCCTAAGAGTGAAGCTTTGGGAGCTACAGCCACCAAAAGTGCCATAGGGGAAGAATCATGCAAACATAGCTTGCCACAGATTGCTTTGGATGTTCTACATGGAACTACAGGACTTGATGTTTGCCCTGCTGTATTTTGGACTTGCTTTGGTCCCATTACTTTGTACCCCTCTGTTTGTTACTGTTGGACTGGAAATGCTTATCTCATGGTATTGAATGTTGGAAATGCTTAACTTTCTTTTCATTTGTATAGGGTCTCACAGCTAAGAGTGTCTTGCATCTCAGAGGAAACTTGAGACTTTTCAACAGTGCTGAAACTGTTAAGACTTTGGCAACTATTAGAGATGGACTAAATGCCTTTTGCATAAAGGGATGTGCATGAGTCTTTGAGGGGGCAGGGACAAAATGTTATGGTTTATGTCTAGATGTCCTTCCAAAGCTTCAAGCAGTCAAGGGGGTGGGTTTCTTGAGTTTATGATTGATACATGGTTCAATGCTGGGATTGTGGGTGTGAATGCTATAACCACTTACATACAATATAAAGGACAGAAAGAGTCTTTTCTTTCTCCTCCCATTTTGCTCTTGTTGCTTTTGCTGTCTTTCACAACCATGAACTGTTGCTCCTCTGCCACACCACCCTGCCTTTGAGCCAGCTGATTATGGACTGAAATCTCCACAAACTGTAAGCTAAATAAACCTTTCCTCCTGTAAGCTTGGGTGTCTGGTATTTTGTCTCAGCAATGAATCAAAACTAAGACATAGGGATATCATAGAGAAATGATAAAATTCAACTAAAAATACCAATGCTTTTAGTAGGAGATTTTCTACATCTTGGGGCAAGAGGTATTTTAAGATTAAGACAGAAGTTTTTGTTGCCAGAAAGCAAGTACATTTTGCAATGTTCTGTTGTAGTGTTGCAAGGACTCAGGAGCCAACTTATAAAGAGCTCCCTCTTACCAAGCTGTGAGAATATAAGCATTAAAGAGGATACAAAAGTTGCAACTGATTAAAATATCAGAGCCTAGAAGTCATTATTTGTAAGAAGTCAGACAATTTCCTCTTAAATTGTTCTATATTCATATTAATTTCTTCAGAAAAAATAATTTAATCTTTAAGTTTCATTTTATACATGCACGTGCACATTTGTGTGTGTGCATATATGCACAGACACACACACACTTGCAGCATCACATCTATACAAGGAAGCCATCTTTTAAAAACCAAGGTTTCTAAACTTCTCTGAATATGTTTAAAGTAGTAAAAAATTTCTTTAATGGTGTTCCATATCCACCTGAGATTAAATAATGAGGATATCCAATACTAATATTTTCATTCTTTTCATATTTTAGATTTTTTATTGAAAACTTCTAACTGGTAAGAATTATTGTATTAGTCCAAATCATGTATAATACTTTCAAACAGTTAAACATTCAATAAAAGTAATTGTCAATAATTTGACTAAATTGTTTTTGGCTTAATGGAACTTAAACTTATAAAGTGTAGTTTTATATGTGATACAGGTTGGTATTGTATGGTTTTCATCTGAAAATATTCAGTATGGTTGGGTTACCAGCATTACTGAAAAGACCCTACAATGTTTTTTGTTTTGACCGGATAATGTTTTATGAGATGATGCTCCAGCTTGAACTTCAGAGAGAAGTGTTGATTTTAGCTAAGTACATGCTTAACATAGTCTCCCAAGGTGTTCAAACAATTTTGCAGAATGAAGGAATCTTTTGGCCTTAAACTGAGGAGAACACTCTAACAATTGTGCATGCTTTTTTTGGCATATGGCATGGAAGTTTAAAAATTATTTTTCATAAGTATAAATTCCAATGTGATACATTTGTATTGCATATTGTCTTGTCCCTATAACCTAGCCGTAACTTGGGGTGAAGGATAACAGCTCCAATAATGTTCCAGCCCATTGCTATAGCTTCTTTCCGGCGGTTCCACATTTAACATGTGCTCCATTTTACAGCCTCTACTTCAGAAATATATGACTGCAAGTAACCATACAAGTTTGCTCCTTTTGTTTTTGCATTCAGCACACAAAAAAAGTCAAGAACATGGAAGGAAGTCCTTTTCCAAAGCAACTGGATAAATATATATTCTTTTGAAAGCACAGAGAAAATTAAACTGCTGATGAACCTTTTGCATTTTTGAAAACTTTTTATAGTTTGATGTCTGTGAAGATCAACTAAACTACTGCAGGAACCAATGTACTTCCTTAGAGGAGTATGGATGCTTCCTAATTTTGAAAAAATGCAGAGCTCAGAAACATACATTTTTGTCTTTGTACCCTTTTTGGGCATTTGCATTTTATTGGTGGTACTTAACTGCAATGCATTAAATCTAAGCAGTGCTGCTGTTGCTTCTTAAACCAATGGAGGTAAGAATCTTTAAATTTGCCAGATGGTGGTTTCATTAAATTAATATGAGACTTATTTATATAACAAAGTTAGGTGAAAATGATCTCATAAGTTCCTATCAGTTCTACAATTAAATTTCCCAACTGTCTAATGATTGCACTTTAAATCCTGGCACTTATGAGAATTTCTAAATTATCACTTGACACATAATTTTCACATTTATTTTTGGAAGGCAGGAGTCATATGAACAAATAGGTGGATCATAGATTAATATGTACAGGCTGAGAAAGAGAAAAACTGCATATCTTAATACTCAAAGTGTATAATCTTTTAGTAGGTGATGTAATTTATTGGCTTAGTA
The DNA here is from genome assembly GCF_000276665.1 of Chinchilla lanigera. Lineage (NCBI taxonomy): Eukaryota > Metazoa > Chordata > Mammalia > Rodentia > Chinchillidae > Chinchilla > Chinchilla lanigera. Next base: position 5,026,827 of record NW_004955443.1, on the reverse strand, counting down.
TATGGGTTTTGGATTTCAGGCTGCTTTGGTTTGGTATATCAGGTGGTTTTCCTTGATTGCAGATAAATGAATTTTGGCTAACAGGAAGAAAGAAATTAATTGATAACTCAAGATATAAAAAAACTTGAAGCTTGGAAAAACCACATCTTGAAATAGGCAGAAATGAATGGTTTTGGTTGGGAAACAAAGCAAGAACTAAGTAAAATTTCTAAAGATAGCAAGAGTTGGATGAAAGTGTTGCTTCTGAATGAATGGGATATTATAATTTCTGAAAAATGTTTGAATCATTTCCTTAAGGGGTAAATTCCCAATCATCAATATTATATACCATGACCAAGTGGGATTCATCCCGGGGCTGCAGGGATGGTTCAACATACAAAATCAATAAATGTAATACACCATACCAACAGAGCCAAGGACAAATATATGATCATTTCCCATAAATGCAGAAAAAGATTTTGACAAAGTTCAACACCGATTCCTGATAAAAATCCTAAAGAAAATTGGAATATATGGTCTTTATCTCAGTCTGATAAAAGCCATCTATGACAAAGCAACAGCTAACTTTGTATTGAATAGACAAAAACAGAAGGATTTCTCTCTAAAATCAGGAACAAGATAAAGATGTCCTCTGTCTTCACTCTTACTTAACATATTCCTAGCAACTTTAGCCACAGCAATTAGCTAAGAGAAAGAAATAAAAGGAGCTGGGCATGGTGGCGCACACCTGTAATCCCAGCACTCAGGAGGCTGAGGCAGGAGGATCTTTGTGAGTTCCAGGCCAGTGTAGGCTATGAAGTGAGCTCAAGGTCAGCCTGAACTGCATAGCGAGACCCTGTCTCAAAAAGACAAAAAAAA
>NW_004955443.1:5024575-5025869 GCF_000276665.1 Chinchilla lanigera | reverse complement strand
CTCTTCAGTGGTTTCCTATCATTTCACAGTGTCTATCATACCTCCGAGTTTGACACATGTTAAAACTCAAATTCATGAACAACTAAATTCACTTGGTACAGATGTCTTGGTGTCTTAGATTCGAAATAGAAAAGAATCTTGACAAATTTCATGCATTACACTTACATTTTGGAAATTTAAAAACTTGTTATTAACTCAAATATGATATACATTTCTTGTAAATTAGAACATACATTTTTGAGTGGGGGGGGTACTAGGAATTGAACTCAGGACCTCATGCTTTCCAGACAGACACTATACCACTGAGCCACCGTACTCCAGCCCCTAGAACATAACTTTCAATGAGGACAGTAGCAAGGGTAAGTGTGTTTGCATAGTAACAAGGACTCACATGATGGAAAACAAACTTTCTTCTGCTTGCCACCAGATCAAGGGAAAAATGCATACTGTTCTTGTCATTAAAGCATGAATCCTGGTGAAGAGGTGACTTTAAAAATACAAGAATGGCATACATTGAGATTTTTCCTCACAGTGCCCACAGACAACCCCTTCTCTGTGCAGTGATGCTACTGGCCCATGAGCTGTGAGCCCACACTGGCTGAAGGAGGCTTCCCTGCCTGCCTGGTGAGAAGGCCAGTCCTTGTGCAATGCCCCTTCATGTTTCCCCCCTCACTTTAGTCCACTTCCACTCTTCCTTCATCACTCTGCAGGTTCAAGAAATATCTGGAGATCATGAGGTGAGAGCGATGAATAGAAAGTCCTCTTAGCAAAGACACTAGGGAAAAGGACAAAAAATTCTGGCTTTGCAATGATATCATTGAGGCATAAGTGAATGCCAGCTACTTCCTTCCCTGAACTTCTTGTTCTTGAAAAAAAAAGAAAACCTTTTGTTTATGCTTCTGTTAATCATAGTTTCTTCATTTGCAGCTAAATTCATTTATATTGGATAGAGTAGGAAATATAGTTTTTCCTTCCTAAATGAACATGAAACTTTCATTGAGGCCTTTAAAATGTGGGAAACTTCTAGCTTATAGCTTGTATAGTTTCTTTTGACCCTTCAGGAAAAACCAAGCTTTAATTTTCATTAAGCATTTCTGTTTAATCCCATAAGGGCGACATGAGAGTCCAATTTAAATAGCCTGTAGCAGTAATTGCTTAAAACTTTTTCAAAGCAAAGGAGCTATTATCCTACTTGAATTTTCTTTCTTTCTTTCTTTCTTTCTTTCTTTCTTTCTTTCTTTCTTTCTTTCTTTCTTTCTTTCTTCCTTCCTTCCTTCCTTCCTTCCTTCCTTCC
>NW_004955443.1:5018145-5019575 GCF_000276665.1 Chinchilla lanigera | reverse complement strand
AGTGCAAGGTCGTGAGTTCGGTTCCCGGTACCAGACAAAAAAAAAAAAAAAAAAAAAAAAAAAAGGAAATAAATAAAAGGAATGACAATAGGAAAGGAAGAAGTTCACAGATGACGTGATACTCTACCTAGAAGACCCCCCAGAACTACACTAAAATCTGCTAGATTTAATAAAAAAATTCAGTAGCATACACACTCAGCACTCAAAAATTAATAGCCTCGCTGTACATGAATAGCAAACTCACTGAGAGAGAAACTACTGAAACAATACCTTTCACAATAACATCCAAAAAAAAAGAAATACCTAGGAATCAGTCTAACAAAGGATATAAAAGACCTTTACATTAAAAACTACAGTGCCCTGAAAAAGGAGATTGAAGAGGATATCAGAAAATGGAAAAATATCCCTTTCTCTTGGGTAGGAACAACCAATATAGTGAGAATGGACATACCCCCCGCCCCAAACTGTTATACAGATTTAGTGCAATTCCAATCAAAATTCTAATAGCATATCTCACAGAATTAGAGAAAATAATCCTAAAGTTCATTAGGAGCCAGAAGAGACCTAGAATAGCAAAGGCAATTCTGGGCAACAAAGGCAAGGCATGGGGGGCATCACAATCCCTGACTTGAACTTACACTACAAATGATAAAAACAGCATGGTACTGGCAATAAAATAGACCTGAGGATCAATGGAATAGATTCGAAGATGTAAAAACAACTTCAGAATATTCAGCCATGTTATCTTTGACAAAGGTGCCAAACACATTTAATGGAAGAAAGATGGCTTTTTTAAATAAATAGTGAAGAAAAGCTGGCTTTCCTCATGCCAAAGATTGTAAATGGACCCATCTCTTTCACCATGCATGAAACTAAATTCAAAATGGATCAAAGATCTAAGTATTAAAACAGAAACATTAAACATTAAATCTTCTGGAAAATAAAATAGGTACAGCTCTTGAATGTATTTGTATAATCCAAGACTTCATGAATAAAACCCCAATTGCACAGGAACTATCACAAAGAATCAACAACTGGGATCTCACCTTATTAAAAAGCTTTTGCACAGCAAAAGAAACCATGAACACAGTGAAGTGAAAACCCAACATTTGGGAAAGAATATCCAACAGCTCTTTCTCGACAAAGGATTACTCTCAAGAACATATTCAGAACTCAGAAAACTTTAAAAATGGAATCCAAAAATGGGCATTTGAGATGAATACACAATTCTCAGATGAAGAAATACAAACAGCAAATAAATATATGAAAAAATGTTCAACATCACTGATCATTTAAGAGATGCAAATTAAAATAACTCTGAGTTCCTCTCTCACCCTGGAAAGAATGGCTATTATTATGTTTTTTATTTTAAAAATAAAAGGAGGAAAACATTAACAGACAGACAACCTTTTACAAAATAGCAAAAGAAC
>NW_004955443.1:4952748-5012950 GCF_000276665.1 Chinchilla lanigera | reverse complement strand
GAGTTGTTTCTTTACTTCCATTGCAATCATTTCAGCTATTTCAGGCATGTGTTTACCAAGTTCTCCTATGTTGATGTCTCCTGGACTTGTTCTGAGTGGAGTGGAGTTCTGGGATTGTGTTTTAGTCCTTTGTTTTGTCATGTTTGCTACCGGCTTCAGAAAGCTCAGTTTCCCTCTTCAGTAGCTGCTCTGCAAAGGCCACTAGTGTCCCTAGTTTTCCTGTTGGTCAGGTTTGGCCCTGAGTGACCTCTGAGAAGTGCTACTTAGTCTCAGGTTTTCCGGCAGTTGTTGTTTTGTATCTAGTTATCCCTGGTCTCAGACACGGGCATTGGTGTCAGCTGATGGCTGACTGTCTGATCCAGCGTCCCCTTGCAGTTCAGGGCAAGTGCACGACCCAGACTTAGGTTGCACTTGTGTGACAATCCCGGTCTAGTGGACCTATGTCCCCAGGCAGTTCAGGGTACAGGCAAAACCCAGACACAAACTGCTGGGTCGACAGTTTGTGAACCACCTGATTCTGTGTCTCCAGTCAGTTCAGGACACATACAGGGACCAGATGCAGGCCGGATGGGTAGCAGTCACAGACTGCCCGTGCCTTCTACCCCCTAGGGGGTCCAGGCAAAATTAAAGCACGGACTTGAACCACAGGAACAGTAGCTCTTGGAACACTCACTCACTTGGCACAGGGCACATGCAGGGAGGGCTACACGCACCCCCCCAACCAGAGAAATCCCTGGGGCTTCTGAGTGAGGACCTCCTGTCTGCCGCAGGTGCAGGGAGGGCAGAGACTCAGTCTGTAATGGCAGCGGGGTCCTGGGTGGCCCACTCTGCCCTCAGGAAGTAGATGGGAAATACCTGGCTCTCTCCACGAGTTTCAGCTGGGAACTATGGCAGTGTGAGCAAAGTATGCAACAATGGCTATTATGTTTTTTCTTTTCTTTTCTTTTTTTCCGATACCGGGAGTCAAACTCACGACCTTGCACTTGCCAGGCAGGTGCTGTGCTGCTGAGCTAAATACCCAGCCACTAAGTATGGCTATTATGTAGAAATTAAGCAATAACAAATTCTGGAGGGGCTGTGGAGAAAAATGATCCCTTCTCCACTGTTGGTGCAAATGTAGACTGTTGCAACCACTACAGAAATCAGTGTTGAGATTCCTTGAAAAACTAGGATTGGAGATCCTATTTGCTTCACCTATTCTCCATCTGGTATCTTCCCAGAAGATCTAGAAACCATATCACAACAATATATGTGCACCCATTATTATAGCAGCATAATTTATAATAGCTGTATCTTGGAAACAATCCAAATGTCCATCAGCTGAAGAATAGATTAAAAAAGATGTGGTCTTTTTATATAATGGAGTCCTACTCAGCCATTAGGAAGGATAAACTTGAGATTTTTATAGGTAAATGGATGTAACTCAAGACCATACTCAAAAGTGAAATAAACTAGACACATGTGTAAACATCATATTATCTCTTTTGTGTGAGAAGCTGAAAGCGGAAATAAAATTGAAAATGTACAGTAGATATTGTAAAATGGGGAGAAACCTCAAAAGGAAAGAGAAACTGGGATGACAGAATGGAGAAAATAAGGAGGGAAACATGGAGAAAAGGAGGGGAATGTGGAGAAAAGAAGAAGGGTAGCTAAGATAGTTATACTATTAATTTCTCTTAGTTTATAGAAAGTAAAGGTTTGTGATACTATTGTTTGGATAATTAAATGCTGATATCTTGTTTTCTAGGTAACTAATTTAAAGATAACTATAGGGCCCATTGTGTCTCTTCCATCCAGGGAGCCTTCACAGAGCCTCAGTGAGACCAGAAGAAAGGGAGAGACCCCACCCACCACTCCACTACCATCTTGGGATCCTCTGTCTTGAGGAAGCTAGGTTATTGGCCATTCCCCTATATCACAGGACAGGCAGTCAGCATGGGAAGTGTCTGGGACATGTGCACCCCCACATGCACTTTGGAGTGCTCAAGGCTTGTCCAGGGGAACCCAGGGTAAATCTACTCTAACAAAGGGAAACATTTTGCATACAAACTCCTAATTTATGATTGGTTCTGTTATATAACTATGGACTTTGCTCCTATGGTCTAAACTACAAAGTAAATAGTTACCACAGTTTGTCATTATCTAAATTGTGTTTGTTGCTATCTTTATTACTATTTGTGCTACTGTAGCTAAGATGTTACATCTGTTGGAATCAATTGTTCTCCCTGGTGTAACAATATTAAAAGTTCTGGGGTAATAACCTCACCATACCCTACACTACAAGCCTGGGGACAGAGCCAAACAGAAAGCAATGTTTCACTCTCAATTAATTGGGAAGGTACAATTTTGAGACAGACACAAATCAAGAATTTTCTACACTGAATTTCTTCAGTTCTTTGTCATGGAGTATCTTATTTCTCCATTAATTTTGATAGTTTTGCAGGGTTCATCAATCTGGGTTTTTTCTTTCTGGACTTGAAATACTTTATTCCAAGCTCTTCTTGACTTGATGATTTGTATTGAGAAGTATGTTATGATTCTATGGACTTTTCTTTATAGGTGATCTGTCTTTTCTCTAGCAGCTTTTAATAGTCTGTTCTCATGCTGAATTTCTGGGATCTTGATATTGTTTTCCTTTACATCATCTTGCAGCTGTTGAATTATTATTTCCTGATCCCTTGTTATTTTAAGTGATCTTTCCTTTCATGATTACTAGCTGAGATCCTGTCTTTAAAGTCTGAAAGTCTATGTTTAGTTTTGTTCAAGTAGTTTTACCATCTTTCAATGGAATTTTTAATTTCCTGACTATCTCTCTGAATCTGTTTCATGCATTCTAATTCTTTCCTATATTGTCCATTCAAAGTTTCCATCATTTTCCTATACTCTATTTTTTTAATCTATGTGCTCTTTAGATATGCTGAATAATTCTTCCATTATGGTTGTCATTTCTTTTTTGTCTGAGAAATTATTTCTGACCTGATTTTCCCTATAGCCTCCTTTAGTTGTTTGTTTTCTTCAGTTGCTATCATTTCAGAAATTTCAAGTGTGTGACTTTCAATTTCTTCTATGTCAGTGTCTCCTGGATTTCTTCTGTGTACTGGAGGTCTAATATTGCATTTTCTTTCTGTGTCCTGTCTTTTTATTTCAAAAAATTTTCATTTTGTTTTTTGTGTTGATCCTTGTAAGTTTTTGTTGTAGATAGCTCTATCACTAGCATCAAGTTCTTTTTAGAAAAATTCTGTTCTGCAGGGATGTCTTCTGTGTGTAGGAGGCTTGTGTCTGTCCCATTATCTGCTCTTCCAAATTAATTAATATTGAGATGTTGGTATCTGTTTTGCTCAGTCCCCAGTCCTTTGGTGTTTGACTGTGGTCAGGTTACTACCTCAGAGCTTCCTAGTATTGCTACCAAAGGGAAATAACTTTTTACTTCAGATATGACATCCTCCCTAAAATAATATAGTTAACAATAACAATAGCATCAAGCAAAGTTTAGAAACTGTCAGACTGTGTTAACTATTAATTTTTTACCTTAAACAATAGGAGTAAAATCTATAGTTACATAATAAAATTGATCATAAATTAGGAACTTCTTTGCAAAATGATTCCCTTTCATAGAGTAGTTTTACCCTGTGGTAGGGATATTTAGGAAGGATAGTGAATAAGACAAAGATAACTGAAAAGGAAGTAGAAGCAAGCCTGGAGGACAAAGGATGGTCATGCATGCTTTGAGAACTAGACAGGAAGGCAGAAAAGAAAGAGAGAAGGAATAAGGAAATGATTATCTGAACTTGGTCTCTGGGTTTGGGGGATGTGATTAGTTTTCTATGGCTAGAATTCTCTCCAGCCATTTAGAAAAGAGACAAGAAAAGATAAAAAAAGAAAAGAAAAAAGGAAAAGCAAAAGAAATATCAAAATAAAATAAAAATAAAGAAAGTAAAAGAAAAGATGTGGCCCCAAATGCTTTCTTCTACTCCATGTGTCTTTATCCCCAAGCACAATCCTGGTTCACCTAACTTACCATCTGTTGGTTTGTATTGTTGATGTTGCTTTGGACTTTTCTTCTTTGCTAGTCCTGCCTGTCCATTGTGTGTACCCTTACTAGGGTTCTGCTGTGTGGCTGGCATTTCCCCAGTCACCTGGTCCCACCAGTGTAGTGGGGAGGAGCCTGTCATCTAGATTCTTCCCAGGCCAGTTGCCACATCCTGCAATGTATGGAGGGAAGACATGGTCACCTGGATTCTTCCTGGGTCATTTTTTAAATTATCTTTTATATGTTTTATTTATCAAAAATTTTCATCATGCTTTATTCACCAAAAGAAATCATACCACAGGATATATATATATATATATATATATATTTCCATGTGCTGATTTAACAAAAAAATCCCAAATTAGTTACTTAATAACATACAGATATTTATCTTTCACACTTCTGGAGAATAGAAAGTCCAAGATCAAACTTCTAGTGGGGTTGATTGTCAGGTGAGTGTCACATCTTATGGATGAGAGAAAAATTATCACCTTACATGGTGGAAGGTGGGAGGCCCAGGGAGTTCTCTTGTAAGGATTCTAACCCGGCTACAAAGGGAGAAGCCCTCATGACCTAATCACCTCTTAATTTTATCACATTGTCCTTGAAGTTTCCACACCCAAATTTTGGGTAAAACACATTCAAACCATAGCAATACATGAAAATTTAATTTAAAATTAGACCATCCTCAAAGGCAAATAGCAAAGTTTAAAAGCCACATTACTAAGCCTTGCAAACAGGTTGATTACTATTATATACTCCATCTACTGTATAGTAACTGGCAATTTAAAATTTTATTTAAGGTATGATATAGTGAGTTCAACAGTCTAAGATGATGAGTCCAAGAGAGACATTTTATAACTGAAGAGTTAGAAAAAAAATCTCTCATTGAGAGATAGTCCTTTGATCAGCTTTGAATGAGTAGTGAGTGAAATTTAAGGAAAGAAATGGTTTCTGAAAACATTTTAAATAGAAGTTATGACAAGACTAAAAATGCTGATGGCTGGCATGAGACAGCAAGATTTGTTTTGCAAACTTTGCTAAGATGCAAATTATAAAGTAAAAGTGGCAGACAATGAAGGTGGGCGGAAAAGCTAGAATCTCAATATGAAAATCTTTGGAAAAGAATTGCCAAACTCACCATGCTTAAATTATCTATATACAAATGATATCATGTATTCTATGTAGGGAAAAACTCATTGACTCAAAATAAAAATGCATTCATTCTCAATCTTATCAAGAAAATATGTGCTATTTCTCATTAGAGTATATTGATGATCCTCTGTTGGAGAGGGGCTCATGAAATTATGCTGCTTCTCAGAGCCCAGGAGACAGTCATGAACCTAGTGAGAAAAAACTATAACCTAATAAAATTGCATCTAAGTCAAAACTGTCCTTACTGGGGGGCATAAAAAGTACTGCATAATATTTTGCATGGACCACTGTGACTTAGTTATAATAACCTAGAGTGATGCATTGAGCTGTGGAAAGGGAAAGAAACATTAAGCTTTGCTGTATGGAAATCATACCAATGCACTGCAATATCTAGAAATTTACAGCAATGAATATTAGAAGGAGTGGTCATCATCATCGTTATTTATTTTACTTCATAAAAGGAAAGAATAAAGTACTTACATAGACTATATATACACTGTACTTTTTTCTTGGCAAGGTAAATGATTTCCGCAGAAATAAAAGTATATTATGTCTTACTATGGAATTTAAAACATTCAAACACATAGCAAGTACTAAAGAACTACTTTTGAAGAAACATGTGAACTAATTCATTATTCTGTAGTGAGAGGGCTGAATTTTTCTTAGCAATGTCTTATAAGTAGATTTTACTACCAAGAAGTATAGTGAATAGTGCTGATGGGACCACAGAGATGAATGATGTGTCCTAAAGGAGGTCTTCTGTTGATCACAGAACTCATTGTCTGATAGACAAAAGAAGGGGTGGTGCATAAAATTTGAATAGAAAACAAAATATAAAATGTTATTGGAGATTCTAAGAAATTATCTGCAATGTTTTTCAAATTTTATAAAATAAGTAAATGCATGCTTGTTGAAAAATTCAAGCAGCTACGATGACATGGTAAGATGTCCAGGACCACAAATTATAAATAGAACCTAGAGGACATCCAAGGGCACTCTTGTCCTTCCCTTTGAGCCATATTGGAATGTGGAAACTCCTTGCTTTTTTTCTGGTCACAGCTGAAAGCCTAGGGCTGGTGATGCTGTGGCGCTCACGGGGCAAGATAAGACCTGCTGAGGATGATAAGGCACCTGGGGAAACTACAGTTTTCTTACTGCCCCATCTTATCCTTGCAAGAATGCTTTGTTCTCACTAGCTCATGTAGTCACCATTACCATTCTGGGAGACACTGCCCTTCATCCATTGTCCTTGACATAGATGTAATCAACAAATACCAAGGTGCTGGCTACCTCCTGGCCTTTTGTTCCCTGTGAACAACTGATCATCCCAGATCCCTGCTGCACCACTATTTTGTTTCTTGATCTTTCTTCTCACCATGCACTGTAACATGAGGCAGGAGACTGGAACCCATTGCAGGGGTCTTCGGTAGTAATAAATCTTGTGTGGCACCAGTATGGTACCAGAACAGACCAACAAGTTAATAGAACTAAGTAGCAAGATCAGATGGGACACCTAGATACATGCATCTGGAGATGGATTTACTGGGAGTAAAGACAGCTTAGGTTTCAGGGCAACTTACTTGCTGTGGGAAAGGCTGTCCTTAAAATACATATATTAGTATATTTTTGTAATATTTTCAAGAGAAATATTTTTCATGCAACAGGTTAAGGTCACTAGCTTTTAAAAAAATTTTATTAGTAGTACATGTTTGGAGTACATAATGATTACACTTATCCTGAAGAGTGGTATTCCCTTCCCCTCCTTCTCTCTTTCCATCTGTTTTCCCTTCCCTTTTACAAAACATCTCACTCTCTCTCTCTCTGTTTCTTGTTATCTTTTATTTTTCTCTTTAATTTATTTATGTTTAGGGGCTCTCATGTAGGAAAATCATACGATACTTAAGCTTGTGTGTCTGATGTATTCCACTTAACATCATAATCCCAAGGTGCATCCATTTCCTACAACTGACTCAATTTTATCCACCTTTATGGCACAGCAGTACTCTGTGGCAAATAAACACCACATTCTCTTTATTCATTCATCTGTTGATGGACATATAGGCCATTTCCAAGATTTAGCTATAATGAATTGTGGTGCTGTAAACATGGGTGTAGCTCTTATATGGCATCTTTAACTCTTTCAAGAAGTACCTGGAAAGGGAATGGGAATAGCTGGGTCAAATGGAATTCCTAATTTTACTGGTTTGTTTGGAATCTCCATCTGGCTGTGCTAGTTTATATTTCCACCAAACAGATAGAAGTGCTCCTTTTTCCCCACAGACTTGCCAGTGTTTAATATTATTTGATTTCTTGATGATAACCATTCTTTTTGCATTAAGATGAAATCTCAGTGTTATTTTAATTTGCATTTCTTTAGTGGCTAGAGATTTTGAACATTTTTTTTCATGTATTTATTGGTACTTCCGAGAAGTGTCTATTCTTTTGGTTGTTCATTTTTTAAATTGGGTCTTTCAATTTGAGGGCCTAACTTTTGAATTCTTTATACACTCTAGGTGTTAGTCCTCTGTCCAAGGAACAACTGGCAAAACTTTTCCCATTCTCTAGGTTGCATCTCTGAGTTCCTGTCGATTGTACTTCTCTTTTGTTTCATTGAATTATAGTAGCCAAGGACAATTTTAGAATCTAGATAAGAGAAAATTGAATTGGGAATGTTCTATTTCAACTGAAGCTTGGGAAATGTACAAATTATTTGAAGACACAATGCAGAGAAGAGAAAATTCAAAATAATAACAATCATATGTTAAGAGAGTCAAATAACTGGTAATTACAGGATCCAAAATAAGTGAGACATCTCTATTATAATTATTATCTCCAGTCAGCTGAATAATTGCAAGTGTAGGCAGGAATGTGAAGGGTTACCACAGTGGGAGTGTATCCCAAGTGCATTTATTTTGGAGACAATGATATTTAATAAAACTAACTGCATTTGTTTCAGGTGACCCAAGAATAACACTCTTGATTACCTATCCTAATGAAATTCTCACATCTAGAAATATTGATTGCAACATTGTGTCTGGTAATGGGAAGTGAGATAAACTGGCTGTCTATTACCAGGAGAGAGGACAGAGAAAAGGAGTGTTATTCAGCAGTTCAAGGCAGTGCGACAATCAATAACAATATAGATGAATTTTAAAAACAGAGTACTAAGAGAAATCTATAAGAAATGATATTGACATAAAGATGTAACACTCAAGTAAAGATTTAATACAAATGTAGTCATATACATGCTCCCAAAACAAATGCATGGAGCAAGAATACATCAAAATATAAAGGAAACTTCATGAATACTTTTGAAAGAATTAATAAATAGATCTGTAACTTGGTTCCTCTCTTTTTGCCTGAACCAAAGAGCTCTTTTTGTTATTAAAAGAGACATAAAAGTGGCCAACAGGCATATGGAGAAAAAAAGAGCTCAACATCACTAAATCACCAGGGAAATGTAAATATTAAAACCACCATATGATATCACCTAACACCTATAATTAGAATGCTATTATTGAAAAGACAAAAGATGAGTGTTAGAGTGGATGTGAATAAAATGAACTTTGTTCACCCCCAGTGGGAATGTAAGTTGTTACAGTGCAGTCATTAAGGAAAACAGTATGGAGTTTCCTTACAATAGTAAAAATAGTGTTACTATATGGTCCAACAATTCCATTTCTGATAATATATCCACAAAATATGAAATTAGAATGCCAAAGAAATACCTGCATTCTTGTGTTCATTACAGTGTTATTCACAGGAGCTAAATTTCTATTGATAGATGAAGGGATAAATATGATGAGGCATGGATAACACAATAAAATAGTATGGAGTCCCCAAATGACTCGGAAATCCCATCAAATTCAATAACATAGATGTGAATAAGTTCTGAAGATTTATTACACAATGTAATGATCTTAGTTAAAAATAGCTCAAAAATTGTTCAAAAAGTATATCTTCAATTTTCTTGACATACTTGAGTTAAAATTTTTTTTCTTTTTTTAAACATTTTTTTAAAACAATAAGAAATAATTAGAAAAACATTAGGTAACCTGAGGTAAAATTTTAATAGTACATAAATATATCAAAACATCATTTGTATTCATAAATATATACCATACATTTCCTTTATCAAGTATGAGTTAATTAAACTGGGGGAGGAAGTAAAATGAGAAGTAAAATAAAGTTTGCTATGTGGGGAAAAGATACATGGGGAACTAAAGGAGGTATTACTTAAAATATATAGTCAAAGAAAGCAAGAAGGGATGGGAAGAGGACTCTAATAGAAAGCTTGGTTTCTTACCTAAACCCTGAAGCTAGGTGTTTTTTTAGATCTAGAATTCATTACTGGGTGGAAAGGTTGAATTGCTACTATGCTAGAGTTTACCGCACAATAGCAACTATATAGAGTAGTAATTCTCCTAATTATTTCTCAAAGGAATTTACCATCACTTATTTGGTTAACTAAACACTGGGGAATGCTGAGATACCCAGATTTTTAAAGGACTTTCCTTGGAAGTTATACACAGTAACTATTGAAAGTAGGTCTGAGTTGATGCTGAAACTGAGAAACACAAAGTGTAACCATGAAACTCCTTTGGAGTAGGGAACAGCTGAGAGGGCGAGGGTGTGGGCAAAGGACTTAGCGAATAGCTTAGTTGTTTGCTTGTAAGAATGAAAGGAGGAGGATCAGAAGTTCAGGGACAAGGCAGCATGGGGAAGAAGCACATGATGGACCTAGGTTAGTGAAAACAGAGAGGTTTTGTTGTCCGTCAGTGCTCACTAGAGAGCATTAACTGCAGAATCGCTGCACTATCAAATGAACAGGATGGCTTGACAAGCAGTTAGTAATTGGTCTTTGTCCTAACTGTTCTAGCACTTGCCTTTCATGAAAGGAACAGCCATGGTGGTAGAGGTCGAGGTATGCATGGGTCCAGCTGCACAGGCTTTCTCTCTAGCCTGATGCACAGTCTGTTGCTGAATGCTCAAACTGCCGGCAGCAGATACCAATGCCGAGCCCCTAGTGCAATATCATCACTATTGGAGACCAATCAGCTATATGGTGACAAGTTGATCATGTCAGACCTTTTCCCCCAGGGATGGTAATGTCACATCACGATTGGGACTGGCATGGATTCTAGTACACTTCTGCATTTCTTGCCCCACATACCTCGGTTAGTACTAATACCATGCCCAGGTATTGTTTTAAGCCACAGTTTGGAAAGGAGTTGTTGTAGACCAATAGGCAACAAAAATCTTTGCCTTTTCTATGTAGAATTGGGGTGCTGACATGCAAAAGCTCTAGTCCATATGGGCTACATGGTGGATGGACTCAAGAAGACTGTTAATGAAATTTTAAAGGTCATGAGGTTCATGTTAACAGAAGTGAAAAGAGCCTGAAGAAGGCCATTAGCTAGGGATTAAACAAGAGTTAAGGAACATATTATTGGAATTTGGATAAAAAAGATGCTTATTATATAATAAAAGAAAATATAGCGACAGTGCTTTTTCTGCAGTGATATGGAAAAGTATCTAATGAATCCGGTGATCTAACTACAGGAGTTTCCAGGCAGAATATTGAAAACACCACCGTGCTTTATTCCACTGCCCACTGTAAAACACAAATATAGATAAGTTAAAAAGAAACTGTAAACTTTTAAAGCATAATTTACAGGAAATATGAATTAAGGATTTGTTGGATTTGAAATCCTTAGCCTCTGCACTGGCAGAAGATTCTCACAGTAAGAAAGATCAGCAGGACACAATGCTAATCCAGATCACCAATAGATACATGTCATGTTCTAGAAAAATGCAAAGGTGTGCTTTATAACCCTTATGATAAGATGTGTTTCCTACTTGACAAACCCTTAATTCTTTTCTAGATTCTAGGGGAGGGGACACAAGTATGCAAAAATATATAATTCAATGTCATAAGGGCTCTTGGTAACTGTAAGCATGGTGCTATGAAAGCACATAATAAAGACATTTATTATTTATTCCCTGACCTGGGAAGAAAGAAGACATTAGGGGCAGGCTTTCCTAGAAGAAAAATACCCTAAATAAGCTGTGAACAATATATGGGAGTTATCTACAGGATGACAATGGGGTGAGAGAAGAGATAATTTCTAGTACAAATAGTGGAGTGAAGTTATAGGAAGACATCAAAACAATCTCCCAAAGGAAGCCTGAAACACCCTTAGCATACGTTTTCATGGTTTACCTCTTTTATAGGAGCAAAAACAATGAATAGACTGTGAAGATTCTTTCTTTTTTAAGAAAAGTTTCATCATGGAGTTAAGAATACAAAAAGGAAAAGATAATAGTATATAACAAATGTCATTACTTAGTTTAAGAATAATCAAACCCATGGGCAATCTTGTTTCATTTATGTTTACCTTTTTCATTACATTATTTTAAAACAAATGCCAGGCATATAAATTTCACTGGTAAACCCGTTAGTGATATCTGTAGTTGACAGTTTTTTTGTTTGTTTGTTTGTTTTTTTGGTCTTTTTGAGACAGGGTCTCACTATGCAGTTCAGGCTGTCCTTGAGCTCACTTTGTAGCATAGGCTGGTCTCAAACTCACAGCGATCCTCCTGCCTCAGCCTCTTGAATGCTGGGATTGCAGGTGTGTGCCACCATACCTGGCCCATATTTTTTTATTAATAATCACATTGTATCTCACACTGAAAATTAACAGTAATTCTTTAATGTTGATACTTTCTTTCTTTTTTTTTTCTTTTGGTACTGGGAATCAAATTCAGGGCCTTGCGCTTGCCAGGCAGGCACTTGTGCCACTGAGCTATGTCTCTGGCCCTGTTAAAACTTTCTTTTGAATAAACTGATTTAGTACTTCTGTATCCCTTCTAGGAACTAGTAGTTTGTGGATCACTTTAGATTATGATAATACAGAAAGAGAATTATTCAGTTTCTGAGGTCAATGGTTGAATATTCCCTTTTTTATTTTTAAAAGTTATACTAATTTTCTTTTTATGGGTATACTTAATAGGACAGGGGAAAAAAATCTGTCCTTAGTGTCCCAAGAAATGGACCAAAATGTAAGGAATGAAAGTTGCTATGAAGTCTTCATTCTGTTCCTAAGTAAAAACAATTGCAAAAACAAAACAGGATGTTTCAGAGAAGTTTCTCTTTTTCTTTACGGCCATTTCCCAGTTATGCCTAGAAGAGCACGATTCCAGGCAATCTCTCTGTGCTCTCTGCCTTTGGTGTTTACTAATCTCATGGTTCATTAGCTTGCCGTTCTGGGCTTATTTAGGTAGGCAAAACTTTCCTTCCTTTGGACAGAAGGACAAAATTCAATGTTCTTAATAGATAGTATTGTAAATAGCAAAAATAAAGAGAAAATATTCATGGAATTTCCTGGATTATGGGTTATTGATATCATTCTTTTCTTTATTGTACTTTCTGACCTTTTCAAAATGAGCATCAATCATTTGTGTGTAAAAACACTAGACTTTAACAATGAAATAAAACACTGAACAGAAGAGAAAGGATAAACAGAACCAGACCTTGCACCACAGTATCTTAGGCTTCTATTTAAGTATGAATTTTATATCAAATACTGTCTGGACATGAAGCAGTTTCTACATAGAGACTTGACTGAACCCAAAACACAAGAGCAAAGACTCAGAGACTTGAAAATTCCACATGTTTTAAGATCTGCAAACACCATAATAAAGTATACAATTGATAAGGCAGGTACTAGGAAGTTAGTAGGCATCAAACTCTAAATGAAGAAATTAAGAATTATTAAAATATTTTATGTGACAGACTGTTGTGATCAGGTATATTTTGGAGTGAAGCATATAGGAAGGCACAAAAGCCACGAAGAGTATTATATCATCATGAGTAGAGATGATTAGTGCATGAACTAAGGTAGTATTGATGAGGAACGTGCTTGTGAACACATTAGAAGATGGGTGCAGATGAAATTCACAGCAGTGGAGAGCACTTAGATGGGAAGTTGAGAAGAAGGGTTTAGAGATGGATACCGTGATTATAGCTTGGCTGTCTTGGAGAATGTGGGTGTGGAGATTTTCTGCTGCAGGTATTTCCTGGGGATGTACAAATCCTCCTAATAACTCCAGTGGGTATTGCAATAGTAACATTTCTGAGGCCAGGGCTCTGGCCAGAGAGTTAATTGAAGGGTGGGGTCAGTAATCTATATTGGAGTAAAATGCTCTTTTATCTAATGTGCCCTCTCTTCTGTACAAGAAATAATTTTTGAATCTCCACATTCAATTAAAATGCTTCATATTCCTAGTGTTTTAATTTTAGTCATTCTTATACTGAAACAAAGCTGTTTGATCTTTCTAAATTCTAGAGTCTACTTGGCCATATATAATTTTATAGATTATGATAAAGATTGGCTAGACTTTGTGTACTAGGCTTCCCCTATATCCTATTATTGATCTTTAATTATATTACTAAAATCTTCAAAATAATCTTTATCGGTCACTTGGAAAGTAATATAACTCTTGAGCTATTTTCTTTCTAGCTAAAGTAGAAGAAGCAACAGAAAATTTAACAGCCTGTTCTGAGGCCCAGGATCTGAACAGGCTGTCCGAATTCTTTGCTTTTACTGTGAGGAAGGCATCCATTTGAGTCAGTGGCCACAGAGGTGAGGACAGGATCCTTTGTTCTTTTCTGAATCATTTACACCTGCATTAACTGAACTGCAGCTTTGGCTTTATCCATTTTTTTCTAAGAGTTATTCTTTCCTGTATAATATATATTTCTACACTTCACTGCAGAGGTTAGTCATCTGGCATAGCCAGAAGGAAAGTAATACAATGGCTACAGTTATTGCCTAGAAAACAGACACATTTCTCATATCTCTAATCTCTTTCCATTTTTCATAGAATGCAGCAGCAAAGTAGTTCACATACCCCGGCAAATGTGCTGAATGACAAAAATGCAAAACTGATGATTTGTCCAGTGTTGGGACAAATACTTAATCACATCTTTGTTTTGCTCAGAAGTTAGTTTTACAGATATAGGCCACAACTTAAGAGCTCCAGCACTCATGGTTGATTTACTGTTCTATCAGTTACTTAATTAGAATGAATTATTCATAGTTTTTCCTGATGAATGACTTAATTGTTATGCATAATGATCTAAGTCTTAATCATAATGATCTAAGTCTTCAATGTTTTCTAAAGCATCTTGCCTAATGGGGTTATTAAGTACATTCGTAATTACGGTCTTATAAAAATTCTGAACTGGTCTCTGACAGACATTTTTATTTATACTCAGATTTACAACAGTATCAAATGTAAGTATCTCTTGCCTTGAAATCAATTAATTTTTAAAATGTCATTTACTTTTCCTATATAAAAAATTAAGGAGCAACCAACTTCCTTAATAATGCTAAGAATTGGAAAAGAATTTCCAACTCTTATTTTGAGGACTTTGATTTCAACATGTAAAATTTCTTTCATCACATATGGATTCTCTTAAAGGGAAAAGAGTGCAGTGACTGACTGCATAATATTTTACTATCAAATACTAATTGTTAATAGTCTGTCATACCTCAGACATCTTTCCTCTGCTTCTCCATGTACTTTGCTTAAGGCCTTCAGCCCAAACAACTATATTTGAATGTGTATGTCTTATTTCATGGCCAGTTTAATATTTGAAGACGTTGGGATATTTCATTACTTTTGATAACAATAAATGTATTCATAACCAAATTCCAATGGGACTAAAATCTTAAATACCAGACACATAATCAAGGTGATATTTTAATGTCAAGTCTTAGGTCAAGGAATTTCATAGCCTATGGCTGGGTCTTTCCATATAATCAAGAACAAACTAGTATTAAGATATACATTATGCTTAATTTTGTGCCAGTTTAGTTGTTAAAATGATTGAGACTTGAACATGAGTATTCATAGATTTCATGAAATATTGAGGCTTTTCTGAAGAAATAAGACTGACCAATTTTTTGATCAGACTTCATTTTGTCTTTGAGCACACATATAGAGATGATAAAATTATTTGTTTGCACTATTTGTAATAATTTTGCTTTTTTTTTTTTTTTTTTGAGATAGAGTCTCACTGTGCAGTTCAGGCTGGCCTTGAACTCACGTTATAGCCTAGGCTGGTCGGAACGATCTTCCTGCCTCAGTCTCCTAAGTGCTGGGATTATAGTTGGGTGCCACCACACATTTGACTCTGTTATTTTTGGTATATCCTTTATTTTTTATTTATAAAAGGAAGAAAAAACCGAATTTCAAAACAAGATAATAGGAGAGTAACAATAATTAATACATTGCATATATTATCTTTAGAGTAGTTACTCAGGGTACAAAATATGAGCATGAGATATTATCCAAACAATATTAAAACAAACTTTTCAGAGAACTAAGAGAAACTAGTAATATATCTATCTTAGCTATCTTGTGTGTGTGTGTGTGTGTGTGTATATATATATATATATTCCCCCCTTTTTTTCCCTTCCTTTCCCCTTTCTCCATCACAATTTGTCTTTTCTTTTGAACATTTATTCCCAATTCACATTACCTATTGTACATTTTAGGTCCTATTTAGGTTGTCACAATAATGACACTATATGATGTTCACACATGTGGGTCTGACTTATTTCACTTATGGGTATAGTCTCAAGTTGCATCCATTTACCTGTAAAAGTTTCAAGTTTATCCCTCTTTATGGCTGAGTAGTATTCCATTATACATAAAAAAAAACCCATCATTTTTTATCTGTTCCTCAGTTGATGGGCATTTGGATTATTTCCAAGATACAGCTTTTACAAATTGTGCTGCTATAATCATGGGCACACATATATTGCTGTAGTATGGTTTTTAAATCTTCTGGGAAGATACCCAGAACAGGAATAGCTGGGTTGAATGGCACTTCTCATCCTGGCGTTTGAGGAATCCCCACACTGATTTCAACAGTGGTTGCACCAGTCTACACTTCCACCAGCAGTGAAGATGGGTTCCTTTTCCCCCACAGTCCCTCCAGCATTTGTTGTTGGTTGATTTCTTGATGATAGCCATTCTTTCTGGAATGAGGTAGAATCTCAGCATTGTTTTAATTTGGTCTCTCGAATGACCAATGATGTTGGACATTTTTTCGTATATTTACTTGCTGTTTGCATTTCTTCATCTGAGAAGTATGTATTCATCTCAGATGCCCATTTTTGGATTGGATCTTTGAATTTGGGTGGCCTGATTTTTTGTCAATTCTTTGTATGTCCTAGATATAAGTTCTTTGTCTGAAGAACAACTGGCTATAATTTCTTCCCATTCCATGGGTTGTATTTTCACTCTGTTGGGGATTTATTTTGTTGTGCAAAAGCTTTTCAATAAAGTGAGATTCCATTTGTTGATTTTTTGTAATATTTCTCATGTGATCTGTGTTTTGTTCATGAAGTCTTTGACTACACTTATGCCTTTAAGACTTCTGCCTACTTTCTGTTTCAGTAGACTTAGTGTTTTTGTTATAATATTTAGATCCTTGATCCGTTTTGATTTTAACGTGCATGGTGATAAGCATGGATCTAGTTTTAATCTTTGGTTTGTGGAAAGCAAGATTTTCCAGCACAATTTATTGAACAGACTATCTTCCAGTGAACACATTTGGCCCTTTTGTCAAAGATAATGTGGTTGAGTGTGTTTGAGTTGCTTCTGCATTTTCTATACTGTTCCACTGATCCTCAGATCTGGTGTTTTTTTTTCCAATTCTGATTTTATCACGGTAGCTTTGTTGTATAATTTCAAGTCAGGGATTGTGATGCCCCTTGACTTGCCTTTGTTGCCCAGAATTGCTTTTGCTATTTTAGATGTCTCTATTCAAGGTCTATTCTGGTTCCAAATGAACTTTAGGAGTGTTTTCTCTAGATCTGTAAGGTATGCTAATGGTGTTTTGATTGGGATTGTGTTCAATTTCTATAACAATTTTTGGAGTAGGGCGATTTTCATTATGTTGGTTCTTCTTATCCAGGAGCAAGGGATATTTTTCCATTTTCTGATATACTCTTCAATCTCCTTTTTCAGAATACTGTAATTCAGTGTGCAGATCTTTTATTTTCTTTGCTAGATTGATTCTGAAGTGTTTCATTTCTGGGGGTGTTATTGTAAAGGATATTATTTCTCTAATTTCTTTCTCTGTGAGTGTATTGCTTGTGTACAGGAATGCTGTTGAGTTTTGAGTGTTGACTTTGTATCCAGCTATGCTACTGAATTAGGTTATCAAATCTGGAAGTCTTTTGATGGAGTTTTTCACTTCCTCTATGTAGAGTATCATGTCATCTATGAATAATGATAATTTAAATTCTTCTTTTCCTATCCTTATTCCTTTCATTTCTTTCTCTTGTCTAATTCCTGTGGCTAATATTTCCAGAACTATATTGAATAGTAGTGGTGCTAGTGGACATTCTTGTCTTTTTCCTAATTTTAATGTGAAAGCTTTCAATTATTGAACATTTAGTAATGTATTAGCTATTGGTTTTTCATAGATGGCTTTTACCAGATTGAGGTAATGACCATCTATTCCAATTTTCTGTAGAGTTTTTATCATGAATGAATGTAGGACTTTGTCAAAAGCTTCTTCTGCATCAATTGAAATGTTCCTGTGCTTTTTGTCCTTGGCTCTGTTGATATGGTCTATTACATTTTCTGATTTGTGTATGTTGAACCATCCTTGCATCTCTGGGATGAATCCTGCTTGGTCATGGTATATAATCTTCTTGATGATTTGCTGCATTCTGTTTGACAGTATTTTATTGAGGATTTTTGCACCTTTGTTCATTAGGAAGATTTACCTGTAGTTCTCTTTCTTGGTTGGGTCTTGCTCTAGTTTTAGAATCAGGGCAATGAACATTTTAAGGAATGATTTTGGAAGTATTGCTTCCCTTTAAATTTCCTTAAACAGTTTCAGCAGTAGTGACATTTGTTCTGTAAATTTCTTATAGAATTCAACAGTGAATCCATCAGGACCTGGGTTGTTCTTTGTTAGTAAGTTTTTAATTACACTTTTAATTTAAATGGCTGATATCAGGTTATTTAGAATTTTTGTATCTTCTTGATTTAATTTTGGCAATTTGATTGTACTTAGGAACCTATCATTTCCTTCTGTGTTTTCCATCTTATTGGAGTACAGGTTCTTGATGTAGGTATTGATGATCTTCTGGATTTCTGTAGGATCCTTTGTGGTTTCCCCTTTCATTCCAAATTGTTTGAATTTGTGTTTTTGCTTTCCTCTTTTAGATGAGGTTGACTAATAGTTTAACAATTTTATTTATTCTTTCAAAGAACTAACTTTTCAATTGATTGATTCTTTGTATTTTTTTTTTCCTAGTTTCTATTGCATTAATTTCTTTTTGATACCGGGAATCAAACTTAGGACCTTGCACTTGCCAGGCAGGCACTTGTGCCCCTGAGCTATTTCCCCTGCCCCTGCATTAATTTTTGCTCTTTTCTTTATAATTTCCTTGCTCATATGAGCCTTGGGTTGGATTTGTTCTTCTTTTTCTAAAAGTTTGAGGTTCAATATTAGGTTGTTTATTTGAGCTATTTCTGTTTTTCTGATGTGAAGGTTCATTGTTATAAGTTTCCTTGATAGGACTGCTTTCATTGTGTCCCAAAAGTTCTGATATATCGTATTGGCATTATTGTTTAATTATTGATATTGTTTAATTTCAATTTTAATTTCCTCTGTGGCCCTTTGGTCGTTTAATTTCCATGTATTTATGTAGTTTTTGTGATTTCTTTTGCTGTTGCTTTCCAGTTTCATTGTGTTATATTTAGATAGTATGCATGGGATGATTTCAGTTCCTCTACATGTACTGAAGTATGTTTAATGGGCTAATATGTGGTCTATTTTGGACCATACCCCATGTGCAGCTGAGGAGAATATATATTCTGATGTTTTGTAGTGAAACACTCTGTAGACATTTATTAAGTCCATTTGATCACAAGCTTAGTTTAATTCTGATATTTCTTTGTCAATTTTTTGTCTAGTTGATCTATCTATTTGTGAGACTGGAGTATTAAGGTCCCGCACAACATAATGTTAGTGCTTATTTGGTTTTTCATGTACATCAATATTTGCTTTATGTAGTTGGGTGCACCGGTATTTGGTGCACATATATTTATGATTGTAATCTCTTCTTCTTCGAGTTTTCCCATAATAAGTTTATACTCACCTTTTTTGTCTCTTTTGATCAGTTTTGGCTTAAATTTTGCATTGTCTGCAAATAGAATAGCTACCCCTGCTTTTTTCTGGGTTCCTGTCGCATGGAATATTGTTTCCTATCCTTTGTCTTTCAGTCTATGAATTTCTTTTTGGGTTAAATGTGTTCTTTGAATGTGTTTCAACATATTGTTGGATCTTGTTTCTTGATCCAGTCTGCCAGTCTGTTTCTTTTGGTGGCTGAATTGAGGCTATTTACATTGATGGCTATAACTGGTATGTATCATGTTATTTCCTGTTGTTGGTTCCTTGTCTTTGTCCTCTGTTTAATTGCTTACTCTGCCTGGTGACTTCTTTGTATTGTTATTCTTGTATTTGTGGTCTTCACTTTCTCTTTCTAATGTATCCTTCAGACCATTCTGAAGAGGTGGTTTGGTGGTTATGAATGTCTTCAGTTGTTCTTTGTCATGGAAATAGCTTATTTCTCCTTTGAGTTTTAAGGATAGTTTTGCATGTTACATCAGTTTTGGTTGAATATTTTTCTTTCAGGACATGACATATCTCACTCCAAGCTCACCTTGATTTGGGGTTTGTGTTGAAATGTCTGCTGTGATTCTGATGGGCTTTCCTTTATAGGTGATTTGTTTCTTTTCTCTAGCTGTTTTTAATATTTTGTTCTTATGCTGAATTTCTGGAATCTTGATTATCATGTGCCTTGCTGTAGGTTTATTTTGGTCATGGGTATTTGGGGTTCCATATACTTAATTAATTTGTATGTCAAATCTTTATCCATGTTTGGGAAGTTTTCTGCCATTATTTCTCTGAAGAGGTTTTTACTGGCTTTTGCACTGTCTCCAGCTTTCACACTGACTCCAGTCAATCTTAGATTGTTCTTATTTGCTTCATCTTGTAGCTATTGGATTGATTTTTTTGTGGTCTGTTGCTATTTTTAAGATATATCTTTCTTTTCCTGGTGGCTAACCAAAATCCTGTCTTCTAGATCTGATATTCTATCCTTGCTTTCATTCAGTCTGTTGCATACACTTTCAATGAAATTTTCAATCTCCTGGTTTCAGTTTGGATCTGTTTCACTGATTCCATTTCTTTTTATATTGGACATTCATAGTTTCCACTATTTTTCTGAGCTCCTGTATTTTTATTTTTCTCTACTTTAGTGTCATTCATTTTGATCATCATTTCTTTTTGCACCTTAGAGATTATTTTTTCTATCACCTCTTCCATTTTTTTTTTCACTTCTGTTGATATCATTTCAGCAAGTATCCATTGTTGACTACTAATTTCTTTTATCTCTTTGTGTCCTGTCCTGAGTGAGCTGGGTACTTGGTATTGCATTTTGCTTCTTTATCTTATCATTTTTTAATTTTCTATTTTAATTTAATTTAATTTAATTTTCTGTATTGATGCTTGTAGATTTCTTATATTAGATAAGCTTTATCCTTGGTGTAGAGGTTTCCCTAGGAAATGTCTGTTCCTCAGGATATTTTCTAGAGGTAGGTGATTCTTGGCCTTTGTGTGTATCCCAAGGTCCTACCTTCCTAATATATTAAGAGTGTGAAGTTGCTATCTATTTGACTCATGGCCTATTCCTTTGGTACTGGACTATGATGATGGTCATAACCCCTTACAATCTCAGTGTTGTCATACAGGGAAAAAGACTGATTATAATAGTATGACATTCTGGTTAAAGTAGTACAGTTAGCAATAACATTAGACTTGAGCATATCCTGGTTACTGACAACTGTGATAATTATTAACCTCATACCTTCAATAGGAACAAGTTCTATAATTATAAAATACAATTCAACTTGTACCAGAAACATGTATGCAATGATTTCCTACTTATTAGAGTGATTCTACCTAGTTGTGTAGGGGGAGGGAGTAAGAAGGATAGGGGGTAAGATGGAGAGATGAATGAGGGTAAAAGTAGTAGGAGAAAGGCTGGAGGGTAAAGGGTGATCATCCCAGTTTTAGTTAATTGTAGGACACAAGAGGGAAGTGTTGGAAGAGAAAGTCTAGGAGTATTGATGTGAACATTAAGGAGAAGAGACAATGTTTACTTATAAAATCAAGTGAGGTAGTTGACAAAAGGGAGGAAAAGGATGAGTAGAAGTAAACCAAAAGATAGATTAGATATCTACATTATGAAAGAAAAAGAAAACAAGGGAAAAAAAAGAACAAAAATAATCACACACAGAAAAAAGAAAGAAAGAAACAAACAAATAAACATAAAGAAAGAAAAGCAAGGCAGGACAAAATAGAACAGGGAAAAGAAAACAAAAAATGGGGGCCCTATCTGCATACTTCTATTCCATGTCTTTGTGCCTAAGCTCTGTGCTGGTCTGCCTAACTTACCAATTGTTGGCTCATATTGTTACTGCTACCTTGGACTTTTGCAGGCCATTAGTCTCACCTTATTATGTGTGCCCTAGCCAGGGCCCTCCTTTGTCATCTATGATCTTGCCAGCCCACCAGGGCCCTCTGAATGGATGGAGGAATCACCTGTGATCTCTGTGGCCTGCCATGGTCCTCTGGGGAAGGGAGGGGTCCTTACAGGCCCATCAGGGTCCTCTGGATGAAAGTAGGGATCACCTGATGAGATCAGTGGCCTGCTTGAGCCCTCCCTGGTATATTCGTTAACTTTCTGATTTCCACTTTAAGTTCTGGTGATGAATTATATTTTCCCAAGGTTTTCAATGGGAGATATTTGAGGACTTAAGTCTTGCTTTTTATTCTCCTCTTTTTCCTAGGATTTTTAGAGCTATGTGGCCAAGTTGTAATATGGGGTAAATGATGTGTTGGTCAGTTTTAAAAATCTTCATTTCCCTCTTTCTGGATGGAGGAAAGCTGTGATTGGAGAAAGCTTTGAACAAGCTAATTCTTAATATCTGGTGAAAGAAGTCATTACCCTTTGCATAGTGAGTGGATCCTTAAGGTGCTCTCTCTCTCTCTCTCTCTCTCTCTCTCTGTGTGTGTGTGTAGAGGGTCATTTGAGATGTCAGTCAGAAGAAAAACCCAATAGTTTTATTTTATCTTAAATTTTGAACTTATATGGGATACATATGCAGAAAAAATTTTTTACCTCCAGTTTTGGGTGAGCTACTTTCCACCCAACTTGTGGTCTGACTTGTCTTTTTTTTTTGCAATCTATTGAGGGACAATATAGAGAAACACCTGAAAAACACTATAAGGACACTGCCTTCCAAAGTTTTCCCTTCCTATACGTAAACTTGAACTTGGCTGTGCTTAGAGGGAGTGGGTGTGGCATAGTTATAAGGTAGTTCCCCCACAAGCTCTTGTTAAATTTTGTCCAAGGAGACAAAGCAAGTTATCACTTTCCTTAACTGACCAGGAGTGACTTATTTTGCTGCTTCATTGACTTACCACTACTTATAATCAATGATCTTTCTGGATTTTGAGTACTGACTCATAGGACATATGTATGAGTTTTTGGAAAGGTTTCATAAGATGATGACACTGCACTGTTCATTTGTAGGTGAGGTACAAGCTCTGGCCTCTCTCTTTCCACTTCCTCTTACAAGTGGCCAGAACAAGCCATTTCTGTTAGTTTTGCATGGTAGGATCCTGCCTCAGTGACCTGAGCTCTTGAGTAATGTCCTGCCATGATAGCTCAAACCCAGATCCTTCTGTGTTGGCCTCATGACCGAAGAGATAATGAAGATATCTTTGAGTGATATATGTTCATAGTTCAGAAGAGTGCCTGACATATAATATACTTTGTGCTGTTCTTTATAGATATAAAGTATTTTTTAATTATTGAAGTGAACTTCTAATTTTAATTTCCTGTATGCTACCTGATTGTGATAGCAGTTATTCTCACCCCAAAGTGAGTTGGAATCTTTGGAATTTTTTCAGAGAAAACATACCTAAGCAAACAGTACTTATTATTTTGTTACTAGCATATTTTTTTTCTTTTTGAAATAAAAAGGCAACAGAAAATATTAAATATTACTGTTAATTGTGAAAGGATGCTGTGACCAATTACCACAAACAGAGTGGTTTAAAACAACATAAATTTATTCTTTCACAGGTCTAAGGGCTGAAGCCTGAAACCAGCAGGGCCAGGCTCCCTCTGAAGGCTGTAGTGAAGATCCTTCAGCTTTCTTCCAGCTTCAGTGGTTGCTGATGATCTGAGGCACAGTGTCTCTCAGCTGCATCACTCCAGTTTTCACTTTGGTCTTCACATGACCAGTTTGTGTAACTTCTCATCTTGTAGGGAAGTTAGATGGAAGGTCTACCTTAATCCAGTATGACCTTATTTTTATTTATTAGTTACAGATGCAAACATCCTTTCCCAAATAGTGTTACTTTCTGCAGTTTTAGGTAATCATTCATTTTGGGGCACACAGTTCAATTCAGTGTAATCACCAGAGCATTTCAATGCTTTTTCTGTATTTCCTGAAACAGTTTGTCATGAGACTCTCCCTTTACCCCTACTCATCACTTTACTAAGTACTTCCTTCAAGAGTGGGTGTACTGAGGGTCTTAGGTAAACCACTTGAGAACTTAATTATCAAGAATATTTTTTCTTACTGTGGCCTCATGTTTGATTTTTATTTTGGCTGGATAGAAAATTCTAGATGGAAATATGTTTTCCTTTATCTCTTTAAAAATAATGATTGTGTTGACTTATTTAAAAGATTTTAATTATTATAACAGTTCTAGATTCACAAGAAGATTGAGAGGAATGTACAGAAACAGGGGATGAATTCTCTAACACCCCATGCATATCATCTCCCCTGATTAGCATCCACTACCAGAGTGGTAAACTTGTTATAGCTGAGAACTTACATGGACTCATTAACACTAAAAGTCATTCTACATTAGTATTCACTCTTGATGTTGTATATTACATGGGTTTGGTTTTTTGGTTTTTTTTTTTCTAGTACTGGGAATCGAACTCACAACCTTACGCTTGCCAGGCAGGTGCTGTGCCGCTGAGCTAAATCCCCAGCCCCATTACATGGGTTTGACTGTTGTGAAAATCTTGTGTTCAATTTGTCATCTTTCCTGGTCACTAACTTCTGGCAACCAATGATCTTTTTGCTGTCTTTATAGTTCCGTTTCTTCCAGAAAGCTGTAATAGTTGGAATCACCCATATGTAGCATTTTCAGATTGTTTTTTGTTCATTGAATAATATGTATTTAAGTTTCTTCAATGTCTTTTCATAGCTTGATAGCTCATTTCTTTTTAGTGCTGAGTAATATGCCATTATCTAGATGAAAAGTGTTTATCTCCTCACTTACTGAAGCATATCTTGGTTGCTTTCAAGTTTTCCTAACTATGAATACATCTGCTATATACATCCATGTGCAGATTTTTGTGTGAATATAAGTGTTTAATTCCTTTGGGTAAATACCAAGGAGCATGATTGATGGATCATGTAAGAGTATGTGTAGCCTTGTAAGACAATGCCAAATGTCTTTCACAGTGATTGTACCATTTTCCATTCTCACCAACAAGCACTGGAGTTACTGTTTTTCCATATTCTCACCATTTGTCATTGTCAGTGGTGTGGGTTTTAGCCATTCTAATGGATGTGTGTTGGTATCTTGATGTTTCAACTTTCAGTTCCCCTGATAAAATGTGATGCACACTATCTTTTCACATGCTTTTTTGATATCTGCATATGTTATTTGGTGAAATGTGTGCTTAGATCTTTGTCCCATTGTTTTAGTTATGTTGTTTGCGTTTTTGATAACTTTTAAAAATTCTTTTGTGTAGTCTGGATTATAGTAATTTATCAGATATATCTTTTGCAAATATTTCCTTCAAGTATGTGCCTTGTCTTTTCATTTTCTTGCCTATCTTTTGCAGAAACCATTCAATTTTAGTGAAATTCAGTTCATTAGTTATCTCTGACTAATGTGGGAGAGGGGAAAGAGACAGTTTAGAAAATTTTCTTATCCTCTTATTGCTCATTTTGGCTTTCATAGCCCAAGGCTGCCATTAGTCATCTGCCTCCTAAATCTAGCCCAGTTAAGAAGAGATTTTTGACTCAAGAGCTTTCATAAATCTGCATTTGTGTGTGTGTGTGTGTGTGTGTGTGTGTGTGCTAGTTCCTATAACCCATATGCTCTACTTGCTTTTGTGTTCTTTTAGGGTTGGGCCAAGAAATGGATTGGTGTACTGTTTTGCCATCTGTTCTGGAGCTGGGAGACTTTGATCGTGCTTTCTGTTCAGTAAAATACTGATTTGGTTTAGTGGCAATGACATGCCCTGGGAGCATTCAGACTCAGAGTGGAACTTTCTGTATTTGGCACATTTTCAATGCTGTGACAAAGAACGTAGTCACAGTTGATTCCTCTGCTGAGATTTGGCTGAAGGCCTTGCTATTAACTAGCCTCAAATAAAATTTTGAAAGAAAAGGATATTTTTCACATTGGCATTTGAGAAAATGTACTACAGGAAGTGATACATTGTATTGGGAGCTGCTGGAGTTGGTTGTTGGTCCGGTGTCTGAGGGTGGGACAGATCCAGAGTGCCTCAGGCAGTCAAGCTACCTCAGTATTGAAAAAAGCATCCTGCTTAGACAATTAGTCTTAGTCTTAGTCTTTGTCTTAGTCGCTAGGCAACATTATCTCTCAGGATACTACTTTGCAAGTGTATAAAATAAATGCCACTACTGTTGGAGCCAATCCACTTGCTCATCAGGCAAGAGGTAACTCCACCTGACCCAGGCTATCCTCTCTTGTCTTTATTTTCTGTATCCTTTCACCGTTTCTCCCGGGGACCACGGAGAGATCGCCGACTCCCACAATATTGTCCTGCCATTTGAAGTGAACACAAAGTACTTTCGGTTGTTCACGGCTCCCTGAACACATTCTGGCAAGAGAGAAGCTGACAATTTTAACTTCTTGCGTGTCTTAAGAGTGGAACTTACCAAATTCTTTAGCTCGACTCAAAGATATCTAGTAAGCTAGCATTAATTATAATATGTTATATAAGAGGATAATAAAGTAACTAGCCATTAATTACATGAATATATCCTTCTGAAGTTCATTCAGTCCAGTTTACTTCATTTAGACCTGATGAATATGTATAAAATAATGATATCATGGCCTGTTGCTATTATTAAATGAAATATGCATTCTTTGCAGAATGTAGTAAAGCTTTAATTAGAGTGCATATGAAAGTGTAAAGCAAGATGTACAATGCATAATAAATATATGAAAAATGTTCAACATCACTGGTCATTCAAGAAATGCAAATTAAACCAACACTGAGATTCCATCTCACCATTGAAAGAATGCCTATTATCAAGAAATCAACTAATAAATGCTGGCCTGGATGAGAGGGGGTGGGGGAAAGGAACCCTTCTCCACTGTTTGTGGGAAGGTACACTGGTGTAACCACTGTGGCAATCACTGTGGAGATTCTCAACCAACTAAAAATTAGAGCTTCCGTTTATTCAGCTATTCCACTTCTCGGTATCTTCCCAAAAGAATTAAAAGCATCGTATCACAGTGATATGTGCACACCCAAGCTTACAGCAGCACAGTTTGTAATAGCTAAATCATGGAAACAGCCCGGAGGCCCATCATCCAATGAATGGATAAAGATGTGGCTTTTTATACAGTGGAGTAATACTCTGCCATTTCCAGCTAAGTGGATGTACCCTGAGATTATACTCTTTTGTGTAATAAGTTGAACATATGTGTTTAAATATTGAATTGTTTATCTGGTGTGAACAACCAAAAGTGTAAATAAGGACCAAAATGTATAATAGATATTGTGAACTAGGAAGAAAATGTTCAAATGGGAAGGGGCACTAGGGAAGGCAGGAGGAGGAGGAAAAGAAAGAAGGGATGAGAAAAATAGCAGGAAAAACATGAAAACAAATCTTTTGCAAATAAGAAGTGGGGCAGGGATTGAAGGGCAGGGAGAGGAACAGGACAAAGAAAAGAATCAAGATATACTGTGTGCTGGTATAAATTCCCTATGATGAATGTGATCATTATGTATATGTAAAATGTACCGATAAATTTAATTTAGAAAAGATGTACAATGCCTTTGCACTTCACCTGGCCTAATCCCTTCTAAGTACAAATGTTAGAGTTTTTCTTTTCTTTTTCATATCACCACCAATCCTTCAGGTATCAAGAGCTCTACTCCCTACATGGGATGCTTTATGGCTTTCCTGGGTCATTGCAAAGGAGAACATGACAATCAACGTCATGGAAACTGAAGCAGTTCACGTAAGATTTAGCAAGGTCCCCTGTATAGATGAACATCATGATGTATAATACAAAAGTAATTACTGACTCTTCTAATCAGTGAATGTCCTCACCAGATGACCAGAAAAAAACTTGTGGCTCCTCAACAAAGGTGACAATAAAATATTCTCCAAAATGCAGTCACTCAATTATGTAACAAATGTTCACTAAGCATCTGCTATATCCTATGAGTTTTTCTAGACTTGTAGGATACTGCAGTGAACCAGATAGATAAAATTTATTATTTGCAAGGGGATTAAAAGGAACAAAGTATGAAGCAGTAGTCAGTCCTAAAGCATAATGAAACAGGGTGGGGTAATGGGCAGTAACTGGGAGCAACTTTAGCTTAAATTAAGAAAATTCTTGTGAGGATAATTGCGAAGATCTGGAGACAGCATCAAAGGTGAAAAGAAATAAGTCTAAATCCCTAGAGTCTGTGTTTTCGAAGAAGAGAAAATAAGATCATTGTGGACTGAGCAGGAAAAATGGTATGAAATGAAATTGTAGAAGATAGGATTTCTTGATGACAGCCATTCTTTCTTGGGTGAGATGGAATCTCAGTGTTTTAATTTACATCTCTTGAATGACCAATGATGTTGGACATTTTTTCAAATATTTACTTGGCATTTGTATTTCTTCACATGAGAAGTATGAAAAATGAAAAATGAAAAATCTCAGATGCCTATTTTTGGATCGAGTCTTTGAATTTTGGGGGCTTGATTTTTTAAAATTCTTTATATGTCCTCAAGGGAAGTAATATAACACCTACTGTTAATTCTTATCATTTTGTTTTAAAACCCTGTATCATTTTTATTGTTTTTGCTTGTTTTGTTGTTGTCTATGTTGTTGTTATTTTTTTATTTTTTTATTATTCTCTTTATAACAAATAAAAAAAGGAGGTAGGAGCCAGTTAATTCAAGGTCTGTGAATCCAGACATGGAGCTTGGGTACTATTCTAAGGGAAATGGGAAAAACATATAATTCAACAACACTCTTGTCACCTATCCCTTAAAAATGTCTTTAAAATATTTTGAACATATAATCATACCAGTACTTATATTCTTCACAGACCTACTCTGGTCATTACTGCTTTCTGGGTCATTCCTAGTGTTCTTTTAATCGGGGTAATGACAGAAGCAAATTAGAATTTTAGAAACTCTTAGAACTCTGACAGATATGTGCTGAAGAGACGGTGAGGGGCAAGTGTAGAAACAGGGCTTCTAGAGGTTATTTACGGTCCAGGTGGAAGCCGACACTGACTTGGACTAGACTGGCTATAGAGGGTGATGCGGATGGAGATACTGGGGATATGTTTTTCAAAGGTTCATTGACAAGGATATTGGATATGGAAAATGAATGGAAAAAAACAAATAAAAGGTGGCTTGTAGGTTTTCGGAATAAGCAGGTGAATAGTGGTACCAGTATCTGAGGTGAGAAAGAATGGTGAAAGGATGAGTTTGAGGTGAACAGGCAAGTTTTGGTGACTAGTAAACATTTACATAGTGTTGTTGAGTAAATACATAAATCTGGGCTCCATTCAGCTACAGCATATGCATGATATTTAAATTATCTGAATGATCTATACAACCTGAGAAGAGGCTAATTCAGAGGACCTGGGGACCAAACCCTGGGGGACATCAACACTTGGAGGTTGAGAGGAGAAGGGGAATCTTGCAGGAGAGACTGAGAAGAGAATCTAGGAAGGTAGGAGAACACGCACAGAGTGTTATGATCCAGACCCCAAGACATGAAAGTGCTTTCAGAAGAAAGAAATTGTCAGCTCTGCAGATTCTTCTCAGAATTCAGATAGATGAAGACCCAAAAGTGACTACTGGACTTGGTAAGGTGGAAAATATTATTGACCTTGATAAGTGTGAGTGACAGAGAAAATGCACATTGAGAAAGAATGTTAGTGATTGTAGAGAAATCTTAGGAAGTGGCTGCTATAATGGGAACATAAATTTCGGTGAAGGTCTTCTTTCATTTCATTTTTATTTTTTCCTTTCAGAGGAAATGGATGCCAGAGCATGATTGATAATGACCCAGCAGAAAGAGCAGTGATTACAGGAGCAGAGCCTTTGAGAAGACAAAAGGAGATAGGATTTAGTTGAGTAGATCCTTGCCTCACCAGGAAGAGGTTGTTCACCATAACAAAAGAGGGCAAATGAATAGAAGTGAAGAGAGCAGGAGGGTTTGTTAGAAAATTAATGGAATTTCCTTCTAGTGGTCTGTAAATTTTTAATGAAATATGAGGCAAGCTGAGAATGAGAAGGGGGAAGTTTACTATAGGCTGGTGGAGAGAAGAGCTATGAAATGTCTATTTGGGGAAGTAAGGGATGAATGTGCCGTGGGAATGGAGTAGAACTGTCAGGCAGCAACAGGTACCCAGTTTGGTACTGGATCTTAAATGGAATCACCCAGTATGGCCAGAACCACCATTAGCCCCAGAGGAGAGAGGTGCATTAATTATTCCCTTAAAGGGTCACTTTCTGACTGTGACCCTTCATGAGACAAAATATCTGTGAGTTTGAGGGAACATGGCCAGGACAGGCTTTCATTCTTCTCCCTTCTGTCTAGATTATGTACTACGACTTGAGATCCTGGGATCCAAATAACCCTCACCTGTTTTCCAGGGGCTGTGTGGGTTAATTTTCTGAGTCCTTTTTTCATGGTGTGGGCTCTACTACAGGGGTTGGATCTTCCAGGGGCTTGCTTGCAGGAATGTGATAGAAATTCACTATGGAACTGGTGTGTGTGTGTGTGTGTGTGTGTGTATTTGAGGGCCCGGGATTGTTTTTTTTATGCTATCACATTCAGTTGGTATGGAATATAAAGAAGGCTGAGAGTTCTAACGTCACACTTGGAATTCCAAGCAATTATGAGTATATTTGTCAAAGTAGAAGGATAAAACCTAAATACACTTAGTAGTTTGTTAGCTGGACCTATCAGTTTTTAATATTTAGACATGTGATTTGTGCCTTCTCTTGCCCCTGGCTCCTCAGTGTTAGAGGTGCTCCTGAACATGACCAGACATACAGAGGATAGTTTTCAATAGAGCTTTGTTCAATCATAGAAATGTTTCTGTGATGTCCAGTGAATAACTTCTAGCTGCATGTGTCCATTGGCCCCTTGAAATGTAATTTGTGAGACCACAAAAGTGAAAACTTAATTTTATTTACTTTTAATCACCTTAAGTTTAAGTAGCTACATATGCCTGGTGATCACCATTTTGGATAGTGCATATCTCTAGAGCTGTCATTTTTGTTTGTTTGTTTGTTTGGTTTTTTTGGTACTGGGAAGCGAACTCAGGATCTTGTGCCTGCCAGGCTAGCACTTGTGCCTGATAGCACTTGAGCTATATCCCTAGCCCCTAGAGTGTCTTTTTGCCCAGGCAGATTCCTAATACTGGAGACCAGTTCAGTTCAGTTCTCCACCAACAGTGACTGTGTTCCTTTTTACATGATCCCACTAGTTCTGGTCAGGTTTGAGAATCTGCTGGCCTCTATCTCGCTCACACCCTGTTCTATTTGGCCTTACTGTCATGTCTCTGTCCAGGAGAACTATTTCAGTCTCCCCAGGGCTTGGATAATTTTAAGTCCTGCTTTATTCCATGCATTATTATGGCACAAAATATATATCAGTTTCCCAGGACCTTCTCTTTGGAAGTTCAAGGGTTGTTTTGGTTGTTGTGTTTTAGTCTCAACCAAATGAAACACTTGCAGATCAATGGTTTTGAATTTTGAACTTATTTTTTCTGATGAAGACTTCAGGTCTATTTTTTGAATGTATGAAAAATTTGGAAGACTTTATCTTTCTCTTTATTTTCCTGTTATAAAAATTCTAACTCCCAAAGGTTGTAAGAATTTTCTTTACTACCTCCCCAGAAGCAGCTACCTCCACATACCATGTACTTTCTGAAAAGTACAGAATTTATTATTTTTCCTTAAAGTATCACAAAGGGAAGGCAACAAAACTTGTTTTGTGTACATGTACAACCTGTAATGCTACTTCCTTAAGGAAATCACACACTGTGGTAGGAAGGTGAAGCTGAGGTGACCTAGAGAAGAAAACGGAAGTTGTGGATGGGGTCACAAGCCATACGAACCGCCACTACTGTGCATTTCTCTCCTGTGCTGAAGAGTAGGAAAGCTTATTTGTGAGCTCCCCAAAGCAACATGAGACAGAGACAAAACTGTAGAGGAAACTCTGGTTGAATTGCTACATTTCCACAATTTTTATGACTCCTTTCATTCCTGTGCTTACAGATTCTCAGGGGAGGCAGACAGTAAAAAAAAAAAATATATGAAAGTATAAATATAAATTGTCTCAAAATCACAAATAAAAATTGCTATTAGGAAGAACCACATGGCTTTAGAAGAGAGGCTGAGTGGGGAGTTTGAATGGCTTGTGTCTAGATGTCCCCACAGAGCTTTATGCACATGGAGCTTTTCAGAGGCGGTTGCATGTAGAGTGTGTGATGCTGGGATTAATTCATGGTGCAGTGCTAGGATTAAGGGTGCCCCTTCCTGGGTGTTGGTGTTACCCATGCTGAGGTAGGGAAGCCTAGATAGACTGTAAGAGACAGAAAAAGGGTTCCTGTGGTCACTGCTTGTTCCTTGCCACTTGCTTGTTGCTACTTAACTGCTGGCCACCTTCTGCCTGCCCTGCTTTTCCATGAACTATTTCTTCTCTGCAGTGCCCCTCTGTCAGCCACCCCGCCTCGGAGCCAGCTAACTACACACTGACACCTCTACAAACTGAGGCAAATAAACCATTTCTCTTTTTGGATGTGTGGTATTTTGTCTCAGCAATGAAACAAGTAACCAGGGCAGGATGGATATTCATATAGTATATGAAAGTCGAGTTGGGCTTGGACAGAATAGGAGGAGGAGGATTATAGGCACAGTTCTCGAGGAAGCAGAGAGCCTAGTGTGTTCAGGAATGATCTGAATGATGTGAGAGATGAAGCTGGAACAGGATAAAGGGCCAGGATTGATTTTTGACTTGAGCTGCTATTCGGCTGCTGCGAGGGAATAATTGATATTTTCTGTTCTGCTAAGTAGCAGTGTTCTAACAGAGCCAAGTGTGCATTTTAGAAGGATACTGTGGCTGCTGTGAGAAGAGGTTGAGGAGATAAACAGTGAGCAGAAGGTGAAAGCCCATTTATGAGACCACTGAAAGAACAAAGTCAGAGAGGACCATGAATTAAACCAGGGTGCAGGCAATGAGGAGAGGGAGGGAGGGGGAGAGAAAAAGAGGGGGGGGAGGGAGAAGGAAGCGAGAGGAAGACAGGGAGGGAGAGGGAGAGGGGGAGGAAGGAAGAGATGCAGAGAAAGAGAGGCAGACAGAGACAGAAAGAGACAGAGAGACGGAGACAGAAGTAGACAGAGACAGATAGAGATATAGAGACAGACAGAGAGAGAATGAACTGATCACAAGCATGGTATATTTTAGAGGTGCGATTTTCAGTCTTGACTCTCATTTTGGGCCAGAGAACTCTTTGTGTGTATATACGAGGAGCTGTTTTGTTCATTAGAGAATGTTCAGTAGCATCCCTGCCCTCTTCCTCTGTCCGTAGCACTTCTCATCCGAACTCTCCTCTTCCGCACAAAATTATGAAGAACAGACCTTTCCGAATATTCTCTGGGTAGCAAAACTGCCTTCAGTTAAGAACCATTGAATTAGCAGGAATTCATAGTAATGGATAAAGGGTCAGATGTGACTGAGAGGGGTGGGAGGTGTGATGAATGGCATTCATTGGAAAAGTGAGTAGAAAGATCTGTGATTACTGGAAAGGCAAAAGTTTGAGGAAGAAAATAATATTTGGAGTGTTTGTATAATTACTAAGAGTTCATTTTACACAACCTAGATACAGATCCTTGGGAGATTTCACGGTGAGACATGAAGGAGGTATTTGCTTATAGGTGCTAAGAGATCTTCATGGAAATGCAAAGAGCTTGGATTTGAGCATGGGGAAAATGTATATGAGAATGGGAAAGGCTTGGCGGCTGCACACAGGGAAATCTAATCCTATAAAACCCGGAAGAATAGGTCATAGAAGGGGAAAAGGCACCATATTTCAAGAAGGGAGTACATAGAATTAAATTTGGCTAAAAGTATACATTTTGATGGACTAGACTTTTTTGAGTAATCCTTCAGATTTTAAAAGAGTAAAAGGAAGTCTTATAAACATAAGGATATAAAGACTATGCTTTATAAAATTAAAATACAATATATAGAAAGAAAACCATTCCAATAATTTGAGTGCAAGCTCAGACTTCTGTTTGAAAGGTCTGTCTATCCAAGGACAGAAAAGCACCTACTGGTGCAGGAAAAAACTGAGATAGCTGTGAAACTCGGCTGGAGGCTGGAGAAGTTTCAGCGAAGCAGTACGGGCTGAGCCGTGAGGCAGTGGGTTCACATGAGAAAGGGAGTTAAAAAGTGTGTGCAGAGAAGTATGTATTTCAAGACTAATTTTCAACTAATAAGGGTGAGAAAAGAAGTTAACTAAAGAGGTGAAATACTAACACCCTCGAAAAAGAAGATAAATAGCAGAATATGATGAAATGCTGCTAGAAAATGATACAGTAAAGAAGGAAAAAGGTTGAGGTTACTGAAAAGAGCATAATAACAGATTCACTGGAATTCCCTTGCCTTCACAAGGGAAAAAGAGACTCTCTTCACTGTAACAGAGAGCATGAGAATATTACTGAGGATGGTGATGAGAGCTAACTTTTACTGATGACCTAATGTGTGCCAAGCTTCTCAAGCTTATTGTCCCATAAACTTGTGAGTGATTCTTGTTATATGTCCACTGGAGAGATGAGAAAACACTAGACAGATTTAAGTGGTAGAGCTTCGAATGGGATAGAACTCATCTGAGAACCCCTCTGAAGCTATCTGCCTACTGAGCACAGCTGTTCGCAGAAGTAGAAAGAGAATCCTATCAAATAAGCTCCCGAAGAATTAAAGTACATTTACTCTTGGCTATTACCCCAAAGTCTGAGGGCCAGCATGACTTAAGTGGAGGTTATCCCTCAC
Organism: Chinchilla lanigera; assembly: GCF_000276665.1. NCBI lineage: Eukaryota > Metazoa > Chordata > Mammalia > Rodentia > Chinchillidae > Chinchilla > Chinchilla lanigera. The sequence goes on along the minus strand of NW_004955443.1, from coordinate 4,978,286 downwards.
AGTGGAATATTCCATGTTTCCTATTTGTGACTATATCCTAAAGTGATGACCACTTTTTTCAACATTTTTAAAATAAATATTTATTAATATTTTGGGGGGAAGCTCATAGACTGACAGGAAACTGGCCTAATTCAGATAGGATAGGGTGATCTTTAAGTAGAAAGAACCCAGGGATGACTAGGTTTTGAACTGGATGTCCTCTTCAGGTAGCCTTTTCTGGACCTGAAGCACATATGTTTTCTGCTCTGGATTATAGGCTGTACTTGCCAGACCAGCTATGAATGCTTTTTACTATTTTCTAAGTGGATTTTTGTTGAGTTCTTGCTATTGCTACCCTGGTTGGTCTGTTATAATTCAAGCTTTACCCCTAAATCTTAGTGACAATTCTATTCTAACAAGCATGCAATCCCTAACTATAGTATCAAACAGGACCTCATCTATCTTGACTTTTGTTTTTCTTTTTAATCATCTTCATGAAGAACGTGTGTGTGTGAACACATAAGGTGATATTTGTGGTTTTAGAGCAGCTTCTTGACATCTGAAGCCTGTTATGACAAAATAGGAAGAAAAGAAAAAGACAATTCAAAGTTTTGTCTGGGCAGAAAAATTTATAGCATTGCCTTTTTTATCTTACAGTGTTCCTTGGGTGATTTGATTCTTTTTAGCTTTCAGGGTGATGACATACAAATAAATTAGCTGTTCTACCTCAACTCCCTCTTTTGCCCAGAATAAAAGATACCATGTCACGGGGAATAAAGAGGTGGGGGAGGGCAGAGACAGAGACAGAGAGGAGAGGGAGAGGGAGAAGGAGGGACAGAAAGAGATTGAGAAACGGGACCTGTACTGTGCAATTTATCTAGATATGCTGACACTTTCCTTGTAAAGTAACCAAAAATAAAAAAGCCGAAAAAAGAATGAAAGAATTAAAACAGAAGACATGCCTCAAAGCAAAAAATAAAAACACCTGTGGTTTGTTTAATATGGAGAAATACTTGAGTCACCAATATCTTTTCAAGTGTATCTCTTAAAAGGTCCTAGCTTTCGAGTATCCCAGACTGTATTGATGTGTAAACCACAGCTTTTGTTTTCAATCCCTGGAAAGTAAAGGATTTCTAAATCCTAGCAGAAGTAAAGACAGGCAGAAGGGTTAAAGTATTTGAATTGTACAGAGTGGGTGGATTTGTGGGGTCCTCAGGTCTTGTTGGCTGAAAGGTTCTCCGTACAAATATACAAGTTTATGTGTATTCACACAGCCCTTAGGCTTATCAGTTACATTTCTAGATTTGTTGGTAACACTGAAGGGAAAGTATCTGATCAGAGGCTTTGCTTTTCTGAGAGCCCAGGCAATAGGGCAGCCTCATCCCCTCCTGTGGCAGCTCCTGAGTACTGCAGGAACAACTGCAAACTGGCCCAGGGAGGATGAGGGTGTGACAACTTGGTGTCCTAGGAAAACACATCTTTCCTGTGGGTGTTAAAGCCTGCGAACACATAAAGAAAAATGTAGGCTATTGATAAATTTGGGTGTCTAGAAAATTCAGCCCTGCTTTGTCAAAGACTTGGAGATACTGACGGCAGTGAGTGAGGTGTGGCTGCACTTGCGATGCTGACCATCCTTTCACTCTGAGCCGGAGCATCACATCATCAAAAGCACTTTGCTTATCCATGAAACTCATGTTGGAATCAGTAATTTGGAGAAGAGCCTATTCTACCATGAGGCTGGCCAAGTGACTCACAGTAATGTTTTTTGAATGATTTAAGAGAACCAGAGGGCTATTGATCAGCAGGACATCCCAGTGTAATTAGCTGCCTCTTGATGTGTTGGAGTTGCTGGTGATTTTAGCTTTCCCAAAGGTTCTTTCTGATTTTGGATGCAGCACTGAAGAGCTGCTAACAAGCTTCCAGACTCTCAGATTTGCACTGAACTCAACTGACACTTTCTTTTAAGACTTTAAAGGATCATCAATTACAATAAGATTTTTGGTCCCAGAGCAGTCACAACCCCTGGCTCTGTAAATGTGCTCAGTAAGTGTTCATTTTGATGAAGTACACTTTTGTGACTAGCCCTCCAGGTTTTAAAAGAGTAAAAGGAAGTCTTATAGACATAAGGAAATAAAGACTATGCCTTACACTATCAAAATACAATTTATAAAAATAAAACCATCCCAATTATTTGAGTTTAGTCTGAAATTTCATAGTCATTTTACAGGTTTGAAAGGTTTAAATTTCACAGTCATTTTACAGCGCATTTGTAAAGATACACATATCTTCTCTGATACTCGACAGACAACATTCTTCTGTTTCTCCTTATTTATTCATTGGTGACTTTTTAGGGAAGTCACGAGTCTAGAATATTGTCTCAGCAGGTTCATTCACCTCAGTGTTTTAGGGCCTAAGTCCATCTATTCATAGAATTAATTATTGCTACCAATTTAGCAATAAAAAATTTTGATCACATTAAAAATAAAGTAGTTAGAAAAGAATGTTAATGTTCATTTTGAACAAGTTGTTTAAATTCCTCATGGTGTAGAAGAAAGAACTCTGGCTTTAGAGTTCATGATGTTATAACGCGGATTTACCTGCAGCAGGCTGGGCAATCTTGGACGAGTCTTTTAACCTCTTTGAGTATTAATCTCAATGTAATTACATTGGGATAAAAATAGTTACCTTCTAGGATGTCATTTACTTATACCAAAAATATATACTGAGCAACTAGCTACTCTGTGCCAGACAATATTCTAAATGTTGGGATACATTGTTGAAAGACTTGTACAAAAGTCCCTGTCCTCATGAGGCTTGTTTTCTAGCTGGGACAAGACAGAAAATAAACGAGTAAAACAGTACTGTTAGTATTGAACCATTTGGATTTAAGATACAAAGGCATAATTTGGCGAGAAAACCTTGGCTGTAGGTGCAATCCTACAGTAGTGTGGGTGGTAAGGGATGTGATCTGGAGGGCTACAGAGCATTAAAATGGCACGAGCCTGGTACAGGATTAGGGCAAGAGCTCCAGGCAGAACAAGCAAATAAAGGCTCTGAAACAGAAGGAACTTGGAGCGTCTTAAGGACTGAAAGACTTCTAGTCCTAGAGGAAGGCAGGGGCTGGATCAGGTAGTATGTTTTGGTCATAATAAGGATTTGGATATTCTCTAAGTCCAGTGGAAACTGTTAGAGATGTTTAGGAAGAATAATGAACATGGCTTAGCTTATATTATGAAAAGCTGAATTTCCTGTGCAGAAAATGTATTATCAGATAGGTGTTAAGAATAGAAAGATGGTCAGGAAGCAAGCACTGTATTTTAGGAAAGAAATGATATGGCCTGGACTAGTCAAGTAACAGAGGTGATGGAGGTGAATAGGTGGACTGCGGACATATTTTGGAGGTAGAAAAGGGGAGACCTGCTGATGGATTGAAGTGAGGGATGCAGAAAGGAGAGAGATTTGGGGTAGATCCTAGGTGTTTGGCTTGATAAGAAGAGTAAGTTAAATGAGTATGTGAGGGGAAGACTTGGGAAGAAACTCTTTAGGGCAAACAAATCAAAAGTTTCCTTTTGGACGTGTGATTTGAATCCAGGTGAAGATACTGAATCAGAATCTGTGAATGGAAAGTCAGGTAGAATACAAAAGCTGGAGCTCAGGGCTGGAGTTATAAGTAAGGAAATCATTAGCCTTGCTGATATTAAGATCCAAGGGGCTGGAAAAGATGACACATAATATAAAGAATATCATAAAAATGGGAGAATTCACGACCATCCCTGAGGTACCTCCACAGTTACATAACAATAGAAAAGAAACCTGTAGGGGAAGAGTTGGACAAGGAGTTTCTTTTTTCTATTATTTTAAAGAAAACAGTACCAAAAAAAAAAAGAACAATAGCAAACTACAAACAAAACAAAGCAAAGACATTAAAAATGATATGGGATTTCAAGCCAAATGATAGAGATTAACAGTGGTTGTTATATCACATATTGTTATCTTCAGTGAAGTTGCTCAGATGACCAGATGTAAGAATAGACGATTGATCAAATCATTAAAGAGAATAAGAAAATAATAATTTAAAAGAACATTAGAGACAATACATAGTTTCACTATAAAGGATTGTAGGAATTCACCAGTGGTTGTCATACGCAAATTGTGGTCTTTGCAAAAATTGTTCCGATTACCAGATATAAGCATGCAAAATTGGTCAAAATATTAAAAAAAACTTTTAATCATTAACTGTACAGACACCAGCAGTACAGTTCTGCCACCGATCCATATATATATATGATTCCCTAGTAGTTTCTTTTTCTTCTTTCCCTCATCCCAGTTGTTCCTTCCTTTGAATAATTTCTTTCCCTTTCTTATTATCTGTTGTACATTTTGGGTTTTATTTCAATCAGAAAAGGAGTTTATAGGAGATTGAAAATCATACAAAGTTGTTGACATGGCTAGGAATGAGTTAAACATATTTGTTGCTACTGAGAAATAAAACTGAGGACAGAGAAGACTTTAGACTTTATACAATGACTCACAACAAAAGCACTTCCAGTGGTACCTTGGGGTTAGGACAGAGGCCAGACTGCAGTGGATTGTTATGAGAATCATAATCCACACAAGTGGCTGGGGTACAATGTGTGCTTAATATATGGTAACTGTTACTCATTAATAATTTTGTGACTTGCCTATTGTAGCCATTCTTCTTCCCTTCTTCCCTCAATCCCTTCTTTTTCTAGGCCATCTCTAAATTTGTTCAAGTATTCCATCTTTCCTAGAAATCAGTCTAGGTCATTTTGATGTTCTCAATCCCCCTGCCAGTGACTAGTTTAGACAATGGAAAGAGAGCCAGTTTCAATCAATGAAATCTGTGGGGAAATCTGATGAGGGCTTTTGGAAAAGCTTTTCTTTATTATCAAAAAAATCTCAATAAATGATGCTGTCCTTCACTAATATTAATGCATCTGTGGGGAATATTGGGAATTATTTCAGATCTCTGGGAACAGCTGAAGGAGGAACAACTATGTACAGGACATGGATGGTAGAGTGGTCTACCGCTGTACCACCCTGAAGGCACCCGATCTCATCTGAATGGTAGAGTGGAAATACGGAAAACTGTCTCTGTAGACCTCGATCTCAGTATCTTTGGGTTATTGAGGTATAATCTTTACACAAATGTGTTTCTGGGTATGAATCCCATATGGTTCTATATAGTGCTGGAATTATAAACTACCTGGTACCACACTGTTCTAAGCTTTACTTACTACCTGTATTTTATCGATGAATTAACTGAGACCAAATGAACTTAAATTGATTTGCCTAGGAGCATAAGTAGTAGTGGGTTTCAAACCTAGGCATGACAGCCGATATGTTAACACTGAGTTTCTGTCACATTAAATAGGGCATCTGCAAATAGTGTATGTATTTATTTTCTATCTGTACTTAAAGTAGTGTGTTTTTTTAAGCTCATCAACGTAATGTAGGACTACTTGCCACTAACCACTTGGTTGACTGGACATTTGCTCATTCCTTTTTGTCTTTCATTATGGCTTCCATTATAAGTCTAGGTGAGGAGGCATTCATTCCCATGCCTCTGTCTACTCACTGGTCCCATGCAAGACTTCTTTCAGGGAATCTTGAGGATTTCCTTTCCCCTCTCTATCAGTATATTTACTGAATAAATCAATTTTTCATTCATTGATATTATGACGTACATTTTTTGGCTTTTGTCCGTAGTTCCTAGCTCATGATTCTGCCTCCAAAGCAGGCCACAGAAAATTTCTCTCCCCAAGGAAAGTAAGAGAAACACTAATCTTTCCTCGTATTTTGCAGGACATACAAAAGTTGTCATACCTGTCCATGTATAATAGAGGGTTTTAAGGCAATCCTCATTCCTGAGGGGGTCCTGCCTCATACCCATAGGGAAGGAATACTTAAGAATCTCCATGGACAGGGCTGCCAGGTCTCCTCATGCTGATTGTTAGCAATTATGCCTATGCAGTGAAGCCTCCATAAGAATCAAAGAACGGGATTCAGGGAGATTTTAAAGAGCTGAACATGTGGGAGTTCCTGAAGGGTGATGCACCCAGAGAGGGTATGGGTGCTCCTCATTCCCTCTCCCATACATAGCCCTGTGCCTCTCTTCAACTGTGTCCTTTGTAGTGTTCTTTATAATGAGCTGGTACACGTTACTGTTTTCTGGAGTTCTGTGAGCTGCTGAGGCAAATTAATTGAATCTAAGAGGAGTTTGTTGGAACCCTGATTTGTAGCAATGGTGTGAGGAGCACGGGCAATACAACCTGGAGCTTGAGACTGGTATTTAAATTTGTGGGGAGGGCAGTTTTGGGAGATGAACCTTCAACTTGTGGGATCTGATGTCATTTCCAGGAAGAGTCTGAAACTGACTGGATTAGAAGCTAGTATGCTCATATCTGCTGCATAATTAATTGCCTATTTTCTGATAGGGAGAAATCCCCACACTTTTTAACGTCATAGAAATCTTGTATTGACAATGGTATGAGAGCAGAGGAAAAGTAGTAGTTTGATTTTCCAATACAGGTGTTCCTTGCTCTTTGCTCTTAAAAATGTCCCGAAGGCAAATAAGCCCTACTATTTATTTTGTGTTGGAATGATTACTACAGTACATAAGTGGGAGTGATAATCTTCTCTTTCATTATCTACAGATAAGACAGGCATGTGTGCGGGGTTGTTGGAGTCCCTTGTGTATGACTAGCTAGTGCTACACATCAGCTGGAGGACACTAGGTGATTACTTAGCAAACAGCCCCAGTCACCTCTTAGATTTCTATTTCATCAGTGTTTGCACAGCAAACAGAACCTTGATGACACTCAGGTAGATTGCAAAATGGATTTCCTGCCTATGTTGCCAATGAATTTTTTTTCCTGACAATCTAGTTTTATTTTAAAAGTTTATATGCCTTTCAAAATTTGCATTCTGCCCTTTCAGATAAAACTTTGGAAGATATTTACAGAATGCTGTTAGGAATATAAGGCACAGGTGGCTGGGTTGGAAATCAAACACCTCTGCAAAACATTAAAAACAAAAACTTACACCTTAGTAAGTATTTCAGCCAAGAAACAATAATTCTTTTTGTGTTAAGAATTGAAATAATACCAAATTCAAGTGATTAATTTTGTTATGGTAAGACACTAAAATTCCACTATGTCCCTCAAGTCTGAGTCATAAAGTGATGTTTACTGAATGAAAGTACCCTTCACAGCCCTTTGCCAATCATATTTACCCTGGTTTATTAAATCTGTAAGTACATTATTATTTTTAAGTTAAATATAAACCCTGCAAGCACACTGCCTATTTTTCCTTATCAATGCATTTCCAGTTGTGCTCCTAGCACTGTTTTTCTCCTTTGTCTTTCTTCTTGTATTACAAATCAAGATGGTGTCCATAGCCAGGCATGGTGGCACATGCCTGTAATCCCAGAATTTGGGAGGCTGAGGCAGGACTGCCATAAATTCGAGGTCAGCCTGGGTTACATAATGAGTTTAAGTCCAGTCTGGACTACATAGTGAGACCCTGTTTCAAAACAAAAACAGCAACGAAAACAAAAATCCCAAGTGATGCTCAAGGTAAAATGACTGACAGAGGACTCTAAGAGTTGGCTCCATCTAACTTCCCTGATAGGCCAACTTCACTCACAGGTAATAGCCTGGATTTTGCCCCTTCAGAGAAGGGAAAGGCCTGCATGCTATCCTACAAAGATAGTGATGTACTTGCATGCTAAGAAGACCCTCAGAAAGTTTAGCTCAAAGTTTTGTGTAAGCTCACTTGAACTTAAAAGTGGAAAAGTGAGCTCTCAGTTATATGCATTTGTTTTACAGTTACCAAGAATATTGGTGGGGAAAAAAATGACCATTTATGCATACTGACCTACTACAAGGTTTCCACTAATATTTTTGGTTCATTTTCTTTCAAATTATTTTAGGCACATAGTTGAGAGTTGAATTTATAACATTTTGTGCAGTTTTTTTTTTTTTTGGTGTAGAACACTACTTTATAAAATTTTATTACTTTTTTAAATGTTCAAAAATATTTTTTAATGATTATGTACTGTTCCACTGCATGGAGTATAAGACTTAAAAAATAATACAAGGTATTTAACTATCATAAAATTTAATGTAAATTTTAGAAAACTCTTCACCATTTTTCATTTAAAATAATTCTGTGCAATATATACCTTGGTTCATTACAGCTAGCATTTATGCAGCACCTGCTATGAACCATGCTCATTTTTGCTTGCTTTATATTTAGAGCATATGAATCTTTCCAGCAGGCTTTTAAAATGGGTGGTATTATGATACTCATTTTAAAATTGAGGAAATAGGCAAAGAGAAGCTAGCAAGCTTGTATGAGACCACACACCTGTCAATTGGTTGCATTAGGATTCAACATATGTAGTCTGACTCCAAAGCCTCCAGGATCACCGTACAATTGCATCTCACCACTTAAAATTTTCTTAAGAAAAATTTCAAGAATTGATTCACAGAATAAAAGATATTCACTTATTGAGGCGTGTAATGGATTGATAACTGGTGGTCAACTTATAACCCCCAGCTGAACTGAGTAACTGTGGTGCTGGGTGTGGGAGGCCCACCTGAGGACTGTTGCCAACAGCATAAGAGGCAGACTGGAGGAGAAGAAGGAGGCTGTTGGGAGCTGAGAGAGGCTGTGGGGAGCTCGCTTTCCTGATGAACTTGGCTGTTTTCATCCTCCGAGGAGCTCAGGACCTCGCTGGCACTGAGAATGGCTTCAGTTCACTTTGGGGAAGCTCTGGTCCTCACTTTGAGCATCTCTTCCTGGTTCCGGAGGGGGAGATGGTGCACTGCCGGCCTCCAGGAAAAGCTTGCTGAGTTGATTTCTCTGATGGGAACTCGGCCATCCTGATCATTGGAGGAGCTCGGGACCTCACAGTTGCCGAAGATGGCCGTGGTACCTTTTGGGGGAGCTCTGGTTCTTCTGAGCATTACTTCCTGGCTTCAGTGCAGATCCCTCAGCCTGCTAGCACAGGTCCTTCATCCTGCTGGCACAGACTTTGTAGATTCCACCACTGGCCTTTGGGCCTTCCCAGCAGATCCGTGAAACAGGCCTGCATGAGATGTTGTCATGGGCTCTGGGCCTCCAGTTGGATTTGTGGGAGGCATTGTTATGAGCTCTGGGTATTCAGCTCGACTCATGTAGGACATTGTTGTGGGATCCAGGCCCTCAGCTGGATTCCTTGGTCTTAGTGTGTGGACAGATTTCCTGCACTCTTTTGTATACCGTTATTTGGGTGACTTATAAATAATCATATAAAGTATGTGTCCTGTATTATGTTGTTCTCCTTGCAAAATAAGCCCCAAACCAACACAAGGCATTATTTATTTATCAGAAATTTCTTAATCTATACTCTCATATCGCTTTATAGGGAGGCTTGTTTTATATTTCTATCCTCAAGTAATATCACAAACAGAAATATTTGGTCAGTTGGAGATGAAATTTAGCTTTTTATGTTGCTTTATTCGCATTTCATCTGACCATTGTGTTTTAGACTATAACATGGGCTCTAGCTTACCTGTATGGAATCGCAGTAGTATCTATGACTCTTCCTCCTCCTCCTCCTCCTCCTCCTCGTTGTCCTCCTCCTCCTCCTTCTCCTTGTCCTTCTTTTGGTACCAAGAAATTGAACCCAGGACCTCATGCTTGCCAGGAGGGCATTGTGCTGCTAAGCTATATCCCTGGCCCCCTCAGTATCTAATAATAGGATGGTTGTGAGAATTAAAGGAATCAATAAATTTTATAGAATGGTGTTCTATGAAAAAACCCCACAAAATTTTATGAAATCAGAGCAAGCCTTATATATGGTGTTGAAAGATAAACTGAGGCATGTTGAAATATTAGAGCTCATCCGAGCAGAAAGTGATCACTAATTGAGATTTTGGAGCTCTGCCAAAGGACCATGCAGGCAAAGGCCCTACAGAGCAAATGCAAGGGGAGGCAGAGAAAAATGTTTGGTTGGCTAAAGAGGAGCACTGGTCTGATTGGTATCATTCCAGTAGAAAGCTCCTAGTTAGAGGTTAGCTGATGATTTCTGATTGATTAAGGGCCATTTCCAGTGAGCTGGGCTTAAACTTCCTTATATGGAAGCCCATGGTGACTAAGACTAATGGCCTCCCAATGAATTATTTCAACAATTGAAAGTGCTAGGTAGATGCTAGATATGTTATTTGTATAATATTTAAAGTACACATTGATTCTTGTGTTTGTTGTCCACTTGGATTTGCCTTTTGTGACTATCACGTTCAGGTAGTTATTTTCAGAATTTTACTGATAAAAGATTCCCCACAGCATTTCTTTAAGACAGCACTGTAATGTTTTCTCTTTTGTAAGGCAATAAAAGAGATTGGACATTGATTAAATTGGACTTAAGTTTTGAAAGAATCTCCTCAAATCTATAAAGTACACTGAAGTAGTATAATCCTGTACTCTGACAGAATGACTCCTCTTTTTTAGCAATTGACATGTAGACTAAACCATGAATTAGTTTTGTAATTTACAAAGAAAGATAATGGAAAAGTCAGGCTTCGGTGCAGTAAGAACTAAAACAAACACATTTTGTTACAGAAGTCAGAGAAGTTTGCAACTATTTCTTGGAATCAGAGGATCACAGTGGGTTTGACATTCTCTGATGAAAACACCAAAATGCTATAGCTAGTTACTGCTTTTGGGGGAGCTTTGTGTGTGAATGTGCTTAATGTATAATTAATAGTGATGAGCCATTATGGAGAACAAAAAGTAAAATTAAGTCAAATGTGTGAACATGTCAACTGCTAGGGAGAAGAGGTGGAATAAAATGTGAATCATTTTATTTTGGATTAAAATAGCGTAATTTGATAATTGTAGTGTAGAGCTTTGTATCCAGTCAACTGAGGTGCTAAGTAAGCATCTTCACCAAGTTAAAGAAAGATTAGCTGGGATTTTAGAGCAATCAGTAGAAGTAGCATGAACTACAATCTTTGAGCCAAAACATTTAAAAGTTAAAGCAAAATAGAAGGGCACACATTTATGGGTCTGCAGAATCCACATGAAAGTGAACCAACTACCATATTCTTGTTCTAATTGCCTGGATGCACAAATGCACTGAACCCAAAGTTAGTAAAAGAGAAACCAAAAAATAAGAAAGGACCCACTAAGCTCGGTTGTTATTATTATTATTATTATTGTTATTATTATTATTATTATTTTTAGGTGTGATGTCCAGGTCAGTACCTTAACATAAGTAGCTCTAACATTTGTTCTTCGGTTTTATGCTACCAAACTACTCAGATATAGCAAACAATATTTTAAAGAGAACTTCAGTCAGGTAGTATTATGGGAAAGTGCCCACCACCTCGTCTCACCTATTAACACAGTACAAACACTTTAAAAACAGAATGCTTCTTCTGTTTGGGAGACTTTCTCTGCCTAATGAGGAGACTGGCTGGCCCAGGCGATCTTTAAAGTTACCTTCAAATTTTAATTTGAGGCAATAAACTGTCCTGCAAGAAGCACAGAAAGGTAATGCTGGGAGTGACTTGAGACAGGCACGGCTGTCCTAGTTCCCACTTCTCACCCTGCACGATGCCATATGCCTTGTGGAAACCCAGTACTCCACATAGTAAATAAACTTAGTGTACTTACACAGCGCAATTGATCTCTTATATAGACCAGGCTGAATTAGTTGTAGTGATTAGTTCAGCTTCCCTCTTAAAGCAGGCCTTGTTCATGAGAAGTCTTTTTGCCTTTGTGAGAACGGGTTCCTCTCTGCTGGTGCTGTTGCATAGATTCTACTCTTTTATGCCAACAGCGTGTGAGTTACAGGCCTCTGCACCCCTCAGGAGAGCAGGTTCAGAGCAAAGAAGATTTTTCATTAGTGACGATGTGATATTTTTCAAATGGATGGCAGCATTGTCATTTTTAAAAATTCAGCCTACAACTCCATGTTTCCCCATATAGTTCACACACACACACACACACACACACACACACACACACACACACACATCTACAATCTATCATATATCTATTATCTATGTTAAACTAGATGAGATTTAATAGATAAAATGCTAAATAGAGACAAACCCCAAGGTCCCCTCCAGTTAGAATTTTCAGAGTGGAAGATTAGAAGCAGCTAACTCTCTGATTATTAGCTCTCAGTTAGAGTGTTAGCCTAACAAGCTACAGCCAGCCAGTTCTACTTAAGGGTAGAATAGTAGGCAGATGGTGTCAGCTCAAGCTTTCACATTGTTTCCTGGGCAGGAGATGGGACTAGAGGTGGGTACTGAATAGAAAACTAACTGGCCATTACCCTCATCCCTAAGTCCTTCCCTGGAGGGGGATCTTCAGGCTGAAGAAGCAGGCACTAGGAGCTTACATTCTTTGTGCTGAAGCATCGCCCTTTGTACAGAGCCTGGGGCCAACTACGATACAGGGGACTACTTGACAGAGTGCGGGCATGGTCAGTTTTCTCCAGCCCTGTTTATTTATTTGGAAGACTGTCCTTTCTGTGACCTAGCAGAAACCCCTCCTTGCTGGTTTTCATTAGTGCAAATCATTCAGGTATTCTAGAATCTCCGAGTCCTATCTCAGACTGTTCGTTTTGTTCACTCACAGTCCTGGATATGCTTGTTTTGTCTCACGCACCTTTCTTTTCCTCCCTCCCGCATTCCCTCCCTCCCTCCCTTCCTTTCTCTCTGTCTCTGTCTGTCTCCCTCTCTCTCTCTCTTCTCTCTCTCATCTTCTTTTGCCTTTTACTGTGGTACTGGGGATTGAACTCAGGGCCTTTGCACTGAGCTACATCTCCCAGCCTTTTATATCTTTTGGCAGGTTTCACTAGGTCACTAAATCACCCAGGACAGGCTTGAATCTGAATCTTCCTACGTCTGCCTCCTGGAGTGCTAGGATTACAGATTTACACCCCCAACACTAGCCTGTTGTTTTTGATAACTTGAATTTTCCTTGTAAAAAAAGTTCCAACAGAAGAAGTCTGTTTTATTTTTCCAGCACTGAGGATTGAACCTAGGATCTTCATACTAAACTATATCCTCAGTTACATCCCTCCTTTTTAGTTTTTGTTTTAAAATGGGGTCTTGGTAAACCTGTAAGTTTCCCAGGCTGAGCTCCAAGGGGTGTTGGGATTACAGATGCATGCTGCCACACTTAGCAGAAGTTCTGAGAGAAGTCTGTACTAAAGATTTTGCTAGGGATCAGGATGGCATCTCACTATCAGCCGTATTAGTTGCACTTTGTTCGTGTTCCCTTCAGGAAGAGAGCAAGATAGAAGCCATGTTTCTTCCAGAGCTGTGTACACTTTTCCCTTAAAATAAGAAACCACTGCCAGGCATGGTGGCATATGGCTGTAATCACAGCATGTGGTAGGCTGAGGCAGGAGTATTGCTGTGAGTTTGAGGTCAGCCTGAGCTCTATAGTGGGTTCAAGGCAGCCTGAACTCCATAGCAAGACCCTGTCTCAAAAAAAAAAAAAAAAAAAAATCACTATCAAAGTGCCCTAAGAGAAGTGAGGGGCTGTACCAAGTTTGGTGTGTTGGGGAGTACAGACAGTTAGGCAGTTACAGACAATGGTCTGTTTTCTGAGAACAAGTGAATCTTTATTACCTGTATCCAGCCCCCAGAAGTCTCAGAAACCTGATTTCTCATATTCTGAGCCCTGATTAAGGGATGTAGAAAAGATGATGAACACAGACCCCTATGTTCCTTTCCACCAGGCAGAGTAACAGACACACAGCAAGCCCAGCAAAGAGATCCAGAGTACGACTTCCGGGAGAGTAGGCAGGGAGAAGACTTATGCTGGGACTGAAAGGAAGAGAAGGAAGGTGTCCCTGCCTTGTCTGTAGATTCCAGAAAAATAATTTAAACAAGTTCTTTAGCCCCAAGTCTAGGAAAAGACAAACATTACTCAATTCAGTTTCGGCTGAGAAATATCAGAAGAGGAGAAATGATAGCCCTGCTTATTAACCGCACTGGCAATAGTGGCAGAAGCGCTGGAGTGGGTACTCTGGCCATGCACCGAGCAGGCGCTTCCTTTCCTTCAGTCACCACAACAGCACATTAGGGAGGTCGCTGGTCCTCACAGCAGCCCACAGCCACTGGGAGGCACAGCTGATATTCAGAGGCCTGCTGCTTTCCAAAAAGCCCACGTTCTCATTCACTTGGGGCTTCTGCCACAGCCTTCCCCAGTCCCGCTGTTATGTGCAATCACCCGCTTCTGTCCCTGTTACTCACTGCTTCCTTCCTTCGTTATATATTCAGAGTAGTTGTGGTGTTTTAATTATGTGTCATGCTTTGTCCTACATTTCGTTAATATACAAGGAAAACTGATGTATGTGTTTCTTCTATTCATGAAATTACACTTGATCCGAGATGACTGAGAATTGCAGAGATGATAGTAAATAGCATTAAACAGCATTTAGCAATTACCCAGAAAATGCCATACTTTTCTCAGGCATTTCTTCTTGCAGTCTGTATGATTTTTGCAGCAAGGCTTTATTATGGTACTATCCTCTCCACTTTGCATGTAAGGAAACTTGGGTCCAAATACATTTGGTAATTTGTTCCAACAGCAATCAGCTGTAAAGCGTGTGCTCTAGATTCCAGCACTGGCCTAAAAGGTGTTCTATCGCCTTATTGCCATGCCACAGTGCCTCGTCACTGAGACCCTTAGGCCTTCAGTGGATTTCTCATCAGGGACATGAGCCCCAGGGCCACCTGCTTGTGTGCTTTTTGGCCCAGCTATGCTGCTACTCTGCTTCTGGGTCACTCCCCTACCTGGAGTTCTGCCTTCTACAGTCAGGACTATTTTTGTAAGTGTACTGATGTGCTAGTACTGTCTCTAACGGCCCCACCCTCATCAAATCCCCCCATTTTCCATCTGTTACACACACACCACACACACAAATACACATATTTTGCCCTTGACATTAGATGAATTAATATTCAACATATCAATTAAACAGTTTTAGGAAAAGTGAGATGACCACAACTTTTTGCTTTTCAGGGCACGTATATGCAAATGGGAAGCAATATTCAGCTGCAGCCACATTAGCCATATTGCTTCTAAATCAGTCTTCCTTTAGGATGCCTCATAATCTTTGGTGATGTGACACAGCTAAGACATCTTCCCAAATCACTTCAATCACTCCTATAAATGTGTCACAACCATATGCTAGCTCTGGCAGAGTGATAAATATCTTCTCACTGTAAACTATATGCTCAGACTGCTAGAGTATCTGTCTATGGAATTCATGGGGTTCAGGAAGCAGCTCTGTCCTGCACTGTGAATACTCTGAAGAATATTAACAGATTTCCACACAGAGTGCCTGACTAAACAAGTAATAGATACCTAAAGGGTCCTACTTGGCAGCATGGGTGACTGACCTCCTCTCCAGGTAATACAACTGACCTGCTGCACGACGTAGGATAAACTGCCTGTTATGTCTAAAAGTCTGTGCTCCCATCAAATTCATATTTTGGAATTCTAACCCCCCAAAATGATAATTGGAGCTCAGAATTTGGGGAGGTAATTGCATCATTCATGAAGTAGAGGCCTTATGAAGTAGAGGCCCTCAAGGGTAGTGTTCTTATAAAAAGGGTTGGGAGAGCTCTCTCCCTCCCTCCCTCTCTCTCCCCCCCACCCCTTATCTCCAACCCACCTTCCTTTTTTATATGGCCATATAAGGACACAGAAAGAAGGTGACTGTCTACAAGTCAGGCAATGGACTTCACTAGACACTGGATCTACAGGCACCTTAATCTTGATTATTTAGCTTTTGGAACTACAGTGAGTATTTTATTTAAGCCACCCAGTTTATGGTATTTTTGTTATAGTATCCCAAATGGACTAGGCCTTTACTCAATTCCTTTGTAGGCCCCTGTTTTTGTATTTTTAGGATGTGGTTAATTTCTGTAGTACCTTTAAAACCTGGCCTCTGTGATATACCTCCCACCAAGACACTGTGTCTGTGTCCCCTCTCCTTAAGTGGGTGAGCTTGTGACTCTTGACCAACAGTACAGTGAGTATGGTGAGATGACACTGTATGAAGTCAAAAGTTAGGTCACACAGGTCAGACCTCAATGTTAAGTGAAGTAAATGAAACATGGAAGCTTACATACCACAAGGTTTCTCTTGTATGAAGAACCTAAGGTGTAAAGAAATTAAAGAAATTAAAGATAAATAATAAGAAATAGGGAGATAGATCTTTTGCAAATGAGAAGGGGACAAAGAGATGGTAGAAGGGCAGGCAGGGGAGAGAAAGAGGATGCAAAAGGAATTAAGATGTGTTATGTACATATAAAGACTCTGGGCAGTGAGTGTAATCATTTTGCACTGCAAACATGTACTAATACAAATGAAAATTTAAAAAAAATATTAAGTTACCATCCTGCTCATGGGGACACTTCTCAGATCCCTGTGCATCCAGGAACCTAGTCTTCCTACCCTGAGTACAGCAAGCTCTGCGGTTGGCAGTCTCAGTTGAGCCCAGCTTTCCAGACATCTCCAGAAAGGTGCTAAATCTGCAAGTGAGGCTGCCCAAGAGCACCAGACAAGCTCACCTGTGAGCCAAACACCATGGAAGGAGTTTTTTGGTGTTGTGTGTGCTTTCACCCAGCCAAGTCTTACCTCAATTCATGA
This sequence comes from Chinchilla lanigera, assembly GCF_000276665.1. Taxonomy (NCBI): domain Eukaryota; kingdom Metazoa; phylum Chordata; class Mammalia; order Rodentia; family Chinchillidae; genus Chinchilla; species Chinchilla lanigera. Next base: position 4,961,615 of record NW_004955443.1, on the reverse strand, counting down.
TCCACAAAATATCAAGGCATATAATAAAATGATGCTTTAAGACACCATGTTTGGGGTCATTTGCTGCACATAATTGATAAGAAGAACACTCAATACACTGTAAAAGTTATCCTTAAGACTCTTAACCAAGTACTTTAATTTTAGTAACTACTTGACAAATGTTAGCTATTATTTTTCTTTATTAAACATCTACCATAGTCAGAAAATTATATAATGTGTTTTGACAACTAGAAAAGGGGTATAAAATGTATTCTTTGTTTTCTTACATTTTGGAGTTGTGTAAAGACAGATATCTCTAAAATGATAATATATGCATCACTAGAGTGGTACACATGTTAATTAATGTAAGACTTCAAAGACAGGAGAGGCAAGTCATTGTGAAGAAGGTGATTCCTGAGGCTCCACTTCTATGTGTTGAAGACAGACTGTACCCAGCAAGATTATATGTTATTTCCCATCTTATAGATTATGAGCTAAGACAAGTGATGTTCTGAGCATCTTCTGTTCACTGTCAGTGAGGAAGAAATTCCTGGCCTCAGGTTATGATAATGGCTCAACACATAACTTCCAACAGTGGACAGACAGATGTGACCCACCGCATACATCCCCAACCCTGGGGAGGAGGACACTGCAGGCCATGCATGTTTACACAGGATTTCCTCCAAGGACAGAGTGAGCAACCAGGACTAGTGACAAGTTTTATAAAATCAAAAGGCAAGGATTGATTTGACCTGTTGGAATAATTTTTGGATATTGCTGAGAATTGAAACCCACTACTCAGGGAGAAGCAGAAAGGGTACCTATCACTTTGGTTAGGAATGCTGCATAGCTAGGAAACTGTATGCACAAAGGGAGGGAGAGCAATGGAAAGAGGAATTGGTTTTTAAGACAAAAAAACTTTACACCTCCCAAATTTTGCCAAGTACAGACATAAAAGTGGCAAAAGATAGTAATTTTAGGCTTAGACAATACATCACTTGCCCAAATTGGTCAACCAGTGAGAAGTAGACCTTGAATTTGTATTTGAGTGTGTCAGGCCCAAAGACTGTCCATCTGCTTCAAAGACCATGTATTGGATGCAAATAAAGAAGAGAGCCAGTTTATGCATGTCACTGAATATGTGCTCATTCTTTCTTTGTCATCCTTCTCTGTTTAATTGCATTTACATTAGTCTCAAAGCATCTCACATCCGAAATATACTTATAGGAATGATAACACCATCATGTACAATGTCACCATTGATGAAGGCTTCATGGGTTGTATGCACTAGTTTTGTAACTTTCTGTGAATCAATAATTATTTCAGAATAAAATTTATAATTTTTTTCCTTTCTCAGCATTGAGAGATAAAAAGAAAAAAGGAATAAAAAGAAAACAAAAGTCAAGTACGTCAATTTTCTAAACTGCAGTCCCAGATTAGAAAATAGCCCAGCAGAGTTTTCTGTGTTTCTGACTTGCCTCATGTCCTCCATCCCTCTATATCAAGCCTAATTCCATGGCAATTATTTAAATTACTCTCTTGCACACACTCCCTAATTTTTATGTCTCTTTCTTCAACTTCCTTATGTTCGTTGTATGAACAGCCCCAGTTAAATTCAGTGCTACTCCTCAACCCTTGGGTATCTTCACTGTAGACTGAATCTGGGGGAAAAGTACACATCCAGGTTGACTGATGTCTTTTCAAACTCACTGTCCTGACCCTTTCATGGTGCTTTAAGGACACCTTGCAATTATTGTTTTCCACTTTTCCATTCTTCTTGATGTCAAACCCAAACCACCTCTGTCCTAAAATTTCACATCTCTTTTCTCAACCCCCATCTTCACTGTTTTTCTTATAGAAACTTTTTTTAGAACTATGTGTTCATAGGAAAATTGAGGAAGATACAAAGATATCCTACAGAAATCCACATTATGCACGTATAGCTTCCCCTTTAGTACTGTCTCTACTAGAGTGACACATTTCTTTCCATTGATAAACCTAATTTGACACATCATTTTCATTCAGAGTCTGTAATTTACACTAGGACTCACTTGTGGTGTTGCACAAAATGGCTTTGGACAAGTTTATAATGAGATGTATCCACTATTTTAGCACCATGTACATTAATTTCTCTGCCCTAAAAATTATCTTTATTCTGCCTTATCTGTCCTTCCCCAAACAATTTGACATTTAATTTTAGTGTTCAAACAGATGCAACAAGCAAAATGCTTCTACAGTCTCCTAGGGCTAGTTTCAGATTCTGCATTTGCTCTCAATGGTATGGCTCAACTTTGCATGTTGAATATACAACACGTTTTGCTTGTGCGTTAAACTTTTTCTTCTCTCCTCAAATTGCCTAAGGACAGTGCTTAGGCAATTTTTCTTCTCTATTTTGTGGATCATTAGTTTTCCTCTTTACTCAGTCATTCTCATCAGTGTATGAGTATGCCACTATTTCTCCAGTCTAAAAACAGTCAGAACCCTCCTTGTTCCCCCTGTCCTCTGGCTACCTGCTCCCCTTACAGCAAAACTTTTTGGAAGAATTTTCCATTCTCACAAAATCTAAATCCTCCTTTTTGTCTTCTGAACCCAAACCATTCAGGCCTTGGCCCCAAATATTCTGACTAAATTACCTCTTCCAAATCATGAATAACATCCTTGTTGCTAATTTCAAGGGTTAGTTCTTGGTCTTTCAACAGCATTGGATGAGCTTGGTCACTCATTCCTCCTTGGAGTGTCATCAGATGGCATCTTAGGAGGTCTCTAAAGAGGAGATGGAGACTCAGCTTGTTCTAGGAATGTTCTTGACTCTTTCCTGGAAAAGCATGTCAGAAATCATCAGAGGGAAGCACAAGCGTAGGCAGATGTATTAGGCAGAATCAAAGAAGTGCATACCCAAAGAGAAAGGAATGTGGGCACTTAAGGAATAAGGCACAGCCTGGTCTGGGATTAGGAGTATTTATATGATCTTGGGGTGTGCTTAATGTGGGTGAGCAAGAATATTTATTTGGGGGGTTATTTCTTCTATTAGTCACATTTCAATTGCAGGGACAAAATAATTGCTATTTAAAGGAAGAAGGTTTATGTTAGCCTGTAACTTCAGTGGGCTCAGTCCATGAATGACTGGCTCCAAGGTAGAAACGATGTGGTAGAAAGGCACAGTGGACAAATATTGCTCAACCCATGGCACCCAGAAAGTGGAGAGAGCAGACATGAGCCAGGGAAAGGATACACTCTTCCAGGACATGTGCCCAGTGACCAATCCCCAACCAGTCCCCACGTCCTAACAGCACATTCAACTACTAAACACATTTGTGATGAATCTACCATGAGTGTAATATCCCTTGGCCCATGTTTGGGGGACATTTTAGATCTAAACCATACATTTATTGTTTACCTGGTATCTGTTTCTTTAAAATCACGATGCCCATTAGTGGGTTAAAACAAAAACTTGCTTTATCAGCTAGGTCAAAATGCAAATAATCTTTGAGTTTGAAGTTTACAGATAGGGTACTCAATTAATAATACTGGTATTTCTGGAGAGTGGAAATTCTTGGAATTTGTGGATTTATAGTATCAGAAAGAAAATACAGGCTCAATTTATGGAACTATTTTGTCTTTAATATTCTTAGGAATTTAGGCGAGAGGAACCTGGAAGAAAAACACACGGTTATGGGTGAAAGTAGCTTTGTAGCCTGGGTAATTTTGATTGTATCTTTTTTATTTTAAAGAGAATAAAAAAGTTTAAAAAAAATTAGAAATGATACAGGTGGTGATTGTATCTTGAAACTGTAATTTTTTTAAGAATTACAATTTCAAAATAACAATTTCCTACCTTATTTCTGTCTTTATTGCTTCTGTCTTATCTCAGAAACAGTCTTATCTTGGCTTATGGAAAATGGCTCTTGATTAATCTCCCATGGTATTCTCTCAATTTTATTTGCTAGTTTCTCTTCCTTTGCTCAACATCTTAATAATGGACTGCTACAAACCTCAGGTTTTGAACCACTTCTCTCTGTCTATCCTCATGTCCTTGGTGACTTTAAGCAGTTTTATGGTGGTAAATACCAATCATAGGCTAAGAGATCCAAAATATGTACTTCCAGGTTGGACCTCTGTTTTTGTAATTTTTATTTTAAAGAGAGTAGTAAATGAGGAAAAAAAACAAAAAAACAAAAAAAAAGAGAACAGTAGCAGCATACCAGTATCACAAACATAAACAAATCAGAGCAAGAACATTCAAAGTGATACAGGGTCTCAAGACAAAATAATATGAATCAACAGTAGTTGCTACATTACGTATTGCTATCCTCAACTACATTGCTCAGATTACCAGATATAAGAATGAAAAATTGCTCAAAACAGTAAAGAGAATTAGAAAATAATTCTTCAATAAAACATTGAGATAAGACAGAGTAACACTAGACAAAACGGTCAGAGTTCACCATTGTAATTCCCGTGCATATTGTTACCTTCAAATCAGTTGCTCAGACCACAAGACACAAGCACATATAATCAATCAGAACATAAAACATTGTAAGCATTAACTGTTCATTTCAATACACCATCAGACATCACAATACAGTTATCTCAGCTTTTCATATATATATTTATATTTTGCTTTCCTTTCTTTTTTCTTCTTTCCCTCATCCAAGTCATTCTTTCCTTTGAGCAATTTCTTTCCCTTTCCTATCATCTATTTTACGTTTTGAGTTTTACCTAGTCTTTCAGGTTCCTACACCAAGCAGACAATATGATATTTACACATGTGTGTCCAATTTATTTCACTTATGAGTATGGTCTCTAGTTACATCCATTTACCTACAAAAGCCTAGAATTTATCTTTTTTTTTTATTTTAAAGAGTAAAAGAAGGATAACATAGTAATAGGCAGGCTTATTGAATTACAGACAAAATCCTTTATATGTCCTATACTTCAAAGAATCAACAACTGGTTTCTCATCTTATTGAAAAGTTTTTGCACCTCTAATGAAATCACCGATAATGTAAAAAGAAAACCCACAAATTGGGAAAAATTTTAGCTAACTGCCCCTCAGACAAAGGACTTCTATCTAGGACATATAAAGGATTTTTTAATACTTAGATCTTTGATTCATTAATCTTTGTATTTTTTTTAGTCTCCATTGTGTTAATTTCTGCTCTGAGCTTTATAATTCCCTGTATTCTTTGGGCTCTGGGTTTGACTTGCTCTTCTTTTTCTAGGAACTTGAGGTGCAGCAAAAATTCTTTATTTGTGCTTCTCCTGTGTTCATGAGGTGGGTGTTTATTGCTATAAATTTCCCTCTAAGCACTGCTTTCATTGCATCCCACAGATTCCTGTAGGTTTTATGTACATTTTTGTTTGATTGTAAATAGTATTTAATCTCTACTTTGATTTTATCTGTGACCCATTGGTTGTTCAGGAGGATGTTATTTAATTTCCAACTGTTGATAGAATTTTTGTGTTTTCTTTTGTCATTAATTTCCAATTTCAATGCTGTATGGTCTGATAGTATACATGGCATAATTTAAATTCCTTGGCATTTACTTGAACATGCTCCATGTACTAGTATATGGTCTATTTTAGAGAACATCCCATGTGCAGCTGAGAAGAGTGTGTATTCTGATGCTATTGGGTAAAGGTCTACTAAGTCCATATGTTCACAAATTTGGCTAAGTTCTGTTATTTCTTTCCCAATTTTTTGTCTAGTTGATATATCTCTTTGTAACAATGGTGTGTTAAAGTCCCCTGTTATGATTGTGTTGCTAGTTATTTCATTTTTCATGTCCATTAGAATTTGTCTTATATAGATGGGTGCTCCTATATTTAGTACATATACATTTACCATTGTTATCTCTTCCTCTTGAAGGTTCCCCCTCACAAGTATGTAGTAACCTTCTTTATCTCTTTTGATTGTTCTTGGTTTGAAGTTCACTTTGTCTACAAATGGAATAGCTACACCTGCTCTATTCTGGGTTCCTCTAATATGGAATATTGTTTTCCATCTTTTAATTTTCAGTCTGTGAATTTCCTTGAGTTAAATGTGTTTCTTGTATACAGCATGTAGTTGGATTTTGTTTCCTGATCCACTCTGCTAGTCTGCGTTTTTTTGGTTGGTGCATTAAGACCATTTACATTGATGATTATAATATGCACTGGCTTATCTTTGTCATGATATTTTCTTGCTGTTGGATCCTCCTTTTTCCCTCTGTTTAATTGCTTGCTCTGCTTGGTGGTTCCTTTCTGTTGTTGTTCTTGAAGTTGTGGTCTGTTCTATCTCTAGAATGTCTTTTAGTACTCTTTGTAGGATTGGTTTGGTGCTCATGAATTTCTTCAGTTGTACTTTATCATGAAAATATTTTATTTCTCCATTAAATTTGAGAGATAGTTTTTCAGGGTACATCAATCTGGGTTGGAAGTTGTTTTCTTTCAGTACCTGAAATACTTCACTCCAAGCTCTTCTTGCCTTGATGGTTTGTGTTGAGAAGTCTGCCATGATTCTGATAGGCTTTCCTTTATAGGTGATCTGTTTCTTTACTCTAACAGCTTTTAATATTCTGAGCTTTTGTTTAGTTTCTGGGATCTTGATCACTATATGTCTGGGTGTAGACATTTTGGTTATGATTAATGGGAGTTCTATATGCTTCACTTATCTGGATGTCTAATTCTTTTTCCATGCCTGGGAAATTTTCTGCCATTATTTCTGCAAATAGTCTTTTTATGTCATTTGTCTTGACACCTGTTGTTTCATTAATACCCATTAATCTGACATTGTTTCTCTTTGCCTCGTCTTGCAGTTGTTGAATTGTTATTTCCTGGTTCCTTGTTGTTTTTAAGAGATCCCTCCTTTCATGTTCATTAGTGGCAATGCTGTCTTCAAGGTCTGAAAGTCTACCTTTAGCTTTGTTCATTCAGTTTTGCAAGCTTTCAATGAAATTTTAAATTTCCTTGATATCTGTTTGCATCTTTTTCATACCTTCTAGTTCTTTTCTGTATTGTTCCCTGAAGGCTTTCATGAGTTGTCTATGCTCTTCTATTTTCTTGTGTATGTCATCTTTGGATATGCTGAACATTTCTTTCATTATTGTTGTCATTTCTTTTTTCACCTGAGACATCATTTCTGATCTGATTTCTTCTATGGCCTGATGGAGTTGTTTCTTTACTTCAGTTGCTATCATTTCAGAAATTTCATGTGTATGACTTCTAGGCTCTTCTGTGTTCATGTCTCCTGGACTTGGTTTTGGTGGTGTTGAGGTCTGGGATTGCATTTTGCTCCTTTGTTTTGTCAATTTTGAAGATCCAGAGGCTCCCTGTAGTGCAGCCTCACTCTCCTGATTGTGTGTGGGTGGCAGGGCAAGTGTCTGAAGATCCACGGTGCTCAGTGCAGCTCCTGTGCTGGTGTGTGGTGGCAAGGTGGGGTCCCAGATGCTCCCGACCTTTCTTGCATTCAGTTGTGTCCCAGGCACGTGTGGAAAGGGTGGGGGAGGCTCACCAGAGTTCCTGAGACTGTCTTGGGTTCAACTGAGCTTCCACAAGAGTGCGGGGGATGCAGATCGTGTTCACTGAAGCTTCAGATATTGCCCAGGACAGAGCCTGCTTCCCACACTGGAAGGAGGGCTGAGGGTGGACTCCCCGAGGCCACTGACTCTGTCCAGTTTTCAGCTGAGTGCCCAGAGGGGGTGCGAGTTGTTCTGGCAGTGACCACCAAGGCCCCAGAAGTTGTCCAGGGCTCCATGTATCTCACACACTAGTGTGGGAGGCACTAGAGTGGCTCACTGGGGTTTCTAAAGGTGTCTGGCATTCAACCCAGATCTGGCAGACACACTATGGGTGTGGCTGGTAGCCACCCAGGCCCCAGATGGTGCCTGAGCTTTAGTCTGCCTTGCATGCTGGTTAGGGAGGCACTACCGTGACTCACTGGGCTTCCTCAAATCTCTCTTTTGAACTGTAATTCCAGATACACATCAAGGCCTACAATTGTCTGATAGGAATATCAAAGTTAACACGTTAAAAACCAAACGTCTCAATCTTTTTCCCAAACCATAATCTTTAGTTCTCTCCTACTTAGTTACAGAAGCTACATTATTCCCATGAGCTAGGACTTGGTGTTAACCTTAAAATTTCTGTTATCACATTCTTCATCAGATTCAGAAATATTGTGTGCCCCCTCTCACAGTCTTTCATTCTTTTTTAAATTCAGTCTTTGATTCCACAACCAGGGACTTTTAAAGTGTACAGTAACTTGATAGCACCTCCCCTCAGTTTCTTTCTTGTTTTCCTCCAGGGCTTCTTTGTTATTACAAAGTGGGAAAGCTGTGAGAACCTGCTCAACCACTCTGTTCATACTAGAAATTCAAGAAAATGAACTTTCTGTGGGACAACACTCAACCAGGGGGCAATGAGAGATGGAGAAAATTCTGTCTTCTCTTCTTTGGGGAGACAGGTCAGAGGTACATTGGCTGTCTCTCTCAGCTGTTTCCTTGTGTGGAGCCCCAGTTACTCAAAGCATCTAGCTTCACAACACTCTTAGTTGGTTGTCTAGTTTCTTCTTTCTCTCCTTAGGCCCTTGTTTCTCTTTCATGTGACCACTTTATGAAAGGAGCCACTTGTGACCAAGCCCTGGGCTCAGACCACAGCTATTGGGAAAAGTCAGGCTAAGATATCTTCTAACTGATCTCCCTCTTCTACTCTTACTCCATGTGGTTTATTCTGAATTGAAACATACGTATTCCTTGATTGGAGGGTAACTTCAATTTAGAGAATTCAGTTGTGTAAATAGAGTGATAGAAGTCAATAAAAATTCTGTTATTCAAATGTGTTTATTACTATCTTTAAAAATTAAAATCCATAATAGATAGAAATGAGCATTGTAACTTCTGATAAAATTT
>NW_004955443.1:4890194-4946128 GCF_000276665.1 Chinchilla lanigera | reverse complement strand
GGCCTACCTGGCTCTGTGTGCGCTTTTCGGCTGGGAATCGCGGTGGTATGAGTCCGGCCCACACTCGGACCCAGGAGCCCTGCCGCTCCCGGAGAACTGGCTGCCTGGGCGCAAGGCGCCTTCTGATAAAATTTAATACCTGGGAGATAAAACAAGCAATCAACCATGATTTCTATGCCATTATAAATTGTTTCTAATAGTATTTTTACTCTCTTTTTTGCCACATATTATATTAATAGTTTGACATGCAGTATTTGCTTTTCTTCTCAGTTGACCTTTTCTTCCATGGAAGTGAACATAGCCTAATGCTTTGTACTTCCCTACATCCTGTCATGGTGCATAACCACACTTTCTAAATGTTTGCTGAGTAAACTAAAGATGTGAGCGAATTTTCACATCCTAAGATACGGTGAGAGAAAAATGGGCCTATGGCTTAAATGTGGTTTGTTCCCTCCAAAACTCACACCAAACCTTAATTCCTCCATGTGGCAGTATTGGAAGATAGGGTTTAATGGAAGGAGTTTTGATCATGGGGTCAGAGTCCTTATGAACATAAATGGGAGTCAATGGAGTGGGAGGAAGTAGGTTCTTGTTCTTGCAGGACGGGATCAGTTACTACAGGAGTGAGTTGTTATTAAGCAAGTTTGGAGTCCTTGCTTTTACCTTGCTTCCTTTCTTCCCATATGATCTCTTCCATAGCTGCCATTCCACTTTCTACCATGAGACACTTATAGAAGCTGCACAGATGCTGGTATCCTGATCTTCAATTTCCAGAACCACAAGCCAAAGTAAACCTATTTCTCTTGTAAATTATTCAGTCTCAAGTATTCTGTCGAAGTAACAGAGAACAGACTAAGACAGATGGTTATGAAATAGGAAGTGGGGAAAGAGAGCCAGGATATTGCCTGGACTGTAGACATGTTCTCAGGTAGCACAGTTGTAGTGGGCAGGTGGAAGTTGAAAATCTAGAAATTTATATTCTTGAAATCATCCAGGCCTGTGTATTTATTACAGAGTGATCCTGCACTCTCACAGCTGCTTCATCAGGCTGAAAACTACTCTGACACATAGTAAGTACTCAAAAAACATCAGCTGAATGGATGGATGAGACAGACCTGTTACTAATGCTGCTCTTCAATTTCTAGACTAAATCTGATGGCTGACTGAAAGTCCTTTTCATAATTATTCTTAATCTTGTTTATTCTTTGTTTGCCAAGTCCCATTTTATACAGGATACAGCAAGGACACTTTATTAGTTTACATTTTACTTAGTCTCCTAATATTTAAACAAAGATGATAGATTTCCTTGGCTTTAATTAATGGTCTAAATAAATTTAAAGAAAGTCTCTAAAAGCAGACTACCCACTAAAATATCAAAGACTTGATCTTGCTCTTTGATATTTGTACAGATGACATACTAAGAGTTAAGTCCATGAAATTTATGTGGACTCATCCAGAGAAAATAAGATATCAGGTGGATTAGAAAGGGGGGCAATTAATGGACTCATTTAGTCTTGATGGCTTCAAAATTTCATCCCATAAGAGATCTGTGTAAAGTGTTCACCATTCATAGAAGAGTTTTACAGCAGAATTATAGTTTTTACAAGAAGGAGGGATTATTCTGGTCATTATTTTTAACCTACTAATGTTTCTCAGTGCATCTTATCAACAATAGGTGCTCGCACAGTGCTTGCTCATAAACAACATTGACAAGGAAATAAAAATTTCTGTCCTATAATGACATCTGCTGTCACTACTTATGATATGCAGAAATGCAGTTGATGAACTTGATAGCTGAAATATGAATGCTATGGCCCTGAACCATTGTTTGAGCTTTTCTGCCTATTTAACTCTAACTTGCTTGGCACCTCTGAAGTGTATTTAGAGCAGTATCTTTCTGTGACTAGGAGAAGTAACTTGTGACTTTATCTTGAGACCTGGTCTTCTTCAGATGTGCCTCAGCCACAATCCTGATATCTGTATTTTTCACTGATTTCCTTGAGAACACAGACACTTTCTAACTGTATAATAATTTCTATTGAACTTAGCTGCCTATAATAGTGGGACACTCTTTTAGTTCATCTTGTGCTGCTGTAACAGAACATCTGATACTGAGTAATGTATAAAGAGAAGAGGTTTATTTGGCTCATATTTCTGGTCACTGAAATGTCCAGACAGCATCAGCTCCTGGCTATCCCACAGAATGGCAGGTCATGTGTCACATGGCAAGAGAACATATAGGAGTGGCACACGGGGAAGTGGTAAGGGGGCGAGAGAGGAACCAAGGGTCCAGGAAGAGGCCACTTTGCCCTTTTATAGGAAACAGTCCACAGGAAACAGTTCAAATCCCCTCACACTGGGAGTTATGACCAACTCACCTCCCGTTTGGCTCTCTCTGTTAAATTTCCTGCCACCTTTCATTTCTGCCACGCTGGCGACCAATCTTCCAGCACATGAATTTTTGGAAGACACACTGAAACCTTGTCAAACTCAGCAGGCACGAAACTGTATTTGTTTGCACCTGAGATACCTGAGAGCAAAATATCTGATACTTTGATTTTGTTTTCTTTTAAATCAGACATCTTTATGAACAACACGTTAACTGAGGGAAGAGAGGAAACTGAGTGACCCACACACCAAGAGGGACTTTGAGCGAGAGACAGATCCTATAAACAAGCATTATCTTCACATTGTTGAAAGGCTGGGCCTTGTTAGCATTAATGGTGAACAAGGAGGAAATGAAAAGCTGTAGCATTCCTTCCTTCTCTTCCCTTCCCTCAAGTGTTTAAAGAGCCATCCATATGTGGGTCAGGAGCCCTGGGAAATTGCCCACACACACAGCTGTAGGCAGTGAAAGAAGTTTTAAGATTCTTCTGCTACAGTTGTTGCTGTTCTGCAAACTCATTTGGGAGATGCTTGTTCTCTCCTCTGATTTGAAGTTCCAGATTAATGGGCCTGAAAATTGCATTAGCTCAGTGACTGCTCATAGATCCATGGGAAAGGGAAACAAGTCAAAAAAGTTACATGTGGCTGCTGCTATGGAAGCTTTTTACTTTCATGTTTTCAGTATGAAAGTGAATCTGAAATGTTAGAACAAGCACAGCATTTGCACATCAAAGGTGGAGTACTGCAAATGTTAAAAATATTTCTGTCAAAATGTATATAATGTGCAACTAATAAGTAGATTTTTTTCTGCCTAGTTATAAATGTTTTGCACCTCTCTCTCTAGATGTTTTTAAAGTTTTCAAAGTGAGTAGACTAATCAAAGAAACCAGTTAAAAGTGCAAAGGGTAGTCTGGTAAGGAGTTAACTTTTGAAATTGCTTGAGTGATAGAGACTACTGTGAAGTAGCTCTGAGTAGAATTTAATTTTAACCAATTTGTTTTTCATGTTTATGTGCGAGTTTGCCTAAGACCTAGGCACCTGTCTGGAGGAGGTCAGTGGACTCATAGTAAGTGAACCTCTATGAGTCACTGGTCCTAAAGAGGCCTGTATTGGTTTGTGAAGTTGGGAAGGCTCAAAGGACAAGATAAGGCCACATCTGAGAACATTTGTTTCCAACCTCAGTTAACTAAAAGGAGACTGTAGCTGCAAACATCTCAATTTGCTGTGAAGGCCTTCCTGCAGATAATATAGTTCTACAAATTAACATAATGTATTACCTGAAAAGTCTTTAGAAGTATTCCCACATCCTGCCTAGATTCCTACATTTTCTTTAGTATATCCCTCCTTTGTTTGAAAACCAAATAAATACGGGTCTCCAGGGAAGTTCTTTGTCTTAACACAGAGAATCTCAAATTCTGTGAGAGGATTGGACCCTCCTGGAGCCCTAAAATCATTTCAGTTGTTTCATTTATTTAAGTTTTCACCTGCCACTCATTTGGCAGATTTGCAGGCCTAATCAGCCTGCAATGACTAACGGATATTATTAACGTGCTACTTGAGAATCCCTCAACTTTTCCCCTCTGATGCAGAAATTGAGGCAAATTTAAATCAGTTTGCTTGCATTCTTGTGACATGGGACATTTCAAGGCCTCTTGCTTGCATGAGGCCTATGTAACACCCTGGGGTGAGGATCATCTTCCTGAGTTCTAATGAGCATAAGTTTTATAAAATAAAGAAAAAAATAAAGATATGTTAGTAGCAATTGGTTAAGACTAGTCTCTTCCCAGTAAGTTGTCCTTGGACATAACTTCATCTCATGGAGAATGGTATTAAAAGAACTGCATACAATTTTAGGACCTGGTTAAAAGATTTATGAAATGATTAGTGTAGTTTGCAGTCCCTTCAGCCTATGCTTAAGTTATTGTTGGGTTTTAGCTGTACAAATAGTTTATAGGAAAACTCCTATTTTCACTCTGTAACTCATCGGTCATCATGACCTAAGAGTGCTGTACTGCTCAGCGTTCCCACTACTAGAACAAAATATCCTATACTTGAAACTTACAGGAGAAAACAATTTACTTAGCTCATGGCTTCAGAGGTCACAGCTCACTGCTTGCTGGCTCCAAGGCAGAAGGGCATGGCAGAGCATAGTTGCTCAGCTCATAGCCACCAGAGAGCAGAGTGGGTTCAAAAGAGTGCCAGAGAGGAAAGGACCAAGGGCTAGGAGTAGTCCACGATCACTCCCTTATGACCCACCTGGAAACTCACAAAGATGTGCTTTATTGTATTTAAAGTCAAGTTGACTGACAAGCATGATTAATGTTCATAGGCACATTATCATGATATAAAACAAGCTCCAGCATGTTGGTAAGAAGGGTTGAACAAAACCTGAAATGTGTGGAGTACCAAACTTCCCTCTAAAACTCTCCCATTTCCCAGGCATGTAAAATTCTAAGTGGAAGGCTTTTATTGGTCAGTAACATTTAATCTTTTTATTATTATGTGAAATAGAATTTGTAAGAGTTCTTGTGTTTGTAAGACAGAAATTTATAGCATTATGACAAACTAGTACAATTGATAATTTATGCATTCTCCCAATCAGATGGTATCTTACAATGTCTGACATATCTTGCCTTAACGAAATTTGGCAGTTTTAGACCAAATGGAAGACAAAAAGCTTTACCTTCAATACAGTGAAAAAATCAACTATGCTAGAGGTACCACCAAATGATTCTGCTAATCTCTGTATTTGGAAAATGCTTCAAAAATTGTTATATAAAGAGTACACTGCCAAAAAAAAGAATGGTAATTAACCAATAGCTATTATATCATTTTCCTGAATTTTACAATGTCATGTTTTTTAGCTCTTCCAAATGTGTACTTTGTTGTGATTTCTTCTTTTATCCTAAATAAATAACATTGTTACATCTAATTTTTTATTTTTATTTTTGTGTTGTTTTCATAAAGAGGGAGTTTCCAAGTTTTATGTCAGAGTGTACAAAACTTGGACATGATTCTGTGTCTTTATTGGAGAAATTATCACAAGGGCTGAGCAGTCATGATGTGTAACTATCAAAGGCAACTGTAGCCTTTCAGCTGGTACATTTTCATTGGCACAGGAGTCAGAAAAGTTAGGTTCTTTTCTGAACTCTGCTACTTTCTGGCTAGATGGTCTTACCTAGTGCTTTGATGGAAGGATACAAGAGAAAAATGTTATTTATTGGAAGAGCAATAGCAAAAGGCCAGCATCATATCAGTGATTTATCTATATTATCTCATTTAATCCTCACAACAATTTGACGAGGTTAGAGGAAACTAAAAGAAATAGATAAGAACCCACACCACGTAAGTAACCTGGACTTACATCCTAGATCTAGCTGACTTCATAACTATGATTGTCGTGAGTTAAACTGTTAAGAGTAAAATTCTTCAGCTGTAAAGAGAGGACAGTTGTATGTCTTCTTTACCTGCTTCCTAGGCTAGAACCCGTAATCAGATGAGGTACCTGTGGGAGTTTCCATATCATTTTATAAATATGAAATAATGTTCATGGTGGGCAGTTTTGCATGTGACCCAATGATTTGGGCCATTAAGTTACTTAACATTAACTGCTCTGAGATGCTACAGAAAATAGGGCTTCTTAAGTGTGTTTGACGGATGGTGACATGGTAGGCTTCTCTCTGCCCTTTAGGGTGAGTTGTTTCCTGTGTGGGTCCCAAGAAGGATGTATCTCTTTTCACTATTAGGAGCTCCTGACTCCACATCAGAGCAAACAACAGTAGTGGAGAATGACCATCACATTGGTAGAGACAGAATTCAGAGCTGAGTTTTCAAAGAGAAATAACCCTTAAGACAGAGTATATTGTAGGAACTCATCTCCTACCAAAAGCAATTATTAGAGATTTGGTCATTGAAATAAACCTTGTTTTGGTCAGTTAAATGAACATTTTTCCTTCTCCAAATTGTATCTATAGCCATTTTATTGAGTTATGATTAGCATAGGAAAAGTTATACAGTACAGTCTCAGAAAAGTATATTAAAAGTATTAGGGGTTCAAAGATAATGTAACTATTAAAATTTGGCAAAAGACAAATCCTTACTGAGAAGGAACTTGTAGTTAAGGTCTGGATGAAATTGTGGGATTAGTTGCAGAAGGCTGTGTATGATAATATCAAGTTGAATGTACAGTAGGATATATAGATTTTTCATTTAAACATGTGTCATTAATGTATTCAAACCTTTCTATAAATAATATGAGTTTAAGGTTCATTCTAAGTATTTTCATAGGTAGATATGTATTTTTATGTCATCAAAATTCTGGTTTTGGGAAAGGGTAAAACCGAGGGAGAATTACTTTTATAGATTCCTATTGATTGTAGTGCATGTAAGACAATGACTGAGGCACAGAACTTGATAGGCAGGTTAAATAACTTGATACTTTTCAAACTAAAATTTAAAAAATATATTGACAAGCTTTTGTGTGGTGGGAGACAAAAACTATTTTTGTAGAACTTACAGTACAGTAAAAACATATTCATTTACGAGTACCATAAAAATATTTCTCCTACTAATTTATATTTTCTCTTGGTCTTACTTTTTCATTTTATTTTTATAATTTTCTAATTTCTAGGATTATAGAATTACAAGACAACTGCTTAGTAGGCATAGGACAAGTTTCCAAATTTAGTAAACTAAATTACTCATCCCCTGTAAGCAGACTTATGTCTGGCTTTATTTAGTTTTAAAACCTCAGCTGCCTTTGTTGACATCTAAGTTATTGAAATTACATAGGGGTGGGGAAAAAATAAAAAGAATAGTGCAGTAAAGAGTGTTTTGAATTTTAGCTTGGATGCATTTATTGAAACAAATGACTTTATCTCAGTGTTGCTTTATGATCTACTAGAAATCAGTGCCCCAGACAACCACCTGGTCTATCTGTTCATTAATCCAGCTCTAGATAAAGGTTATTGTTTCATTTTTTTCCTTATGTGGATCTCTTCTTTTCAATTACATTTGTGCTGGTTCTGACTTTTAATCTCTTTGTATTTTGCTGTTTCATTGCATGCTTTCTCTTGTAAGTCGTATTAAATCTTTTGTGGAAAGTGATAAAGTAAAAAACAAATAATATTGGTCATTTCAAACCTTCTTGCCTTTGCTTTGTTTTTATCTCTTCCATCTACCCACAGTTATCAGAATTATGATGAGATGGTGGCCTGAAAACACATTCCTGTGAGCTTGACACTCGTTGCTAGCTCTAACCTTGCAGCCTGCTATGCCTTCTGAGAGGAGCAGGAGCTCACACTGGAGAGTTTGTGTGATGCCTCGTACCCTGCCAAGTCTGAGGTTTGGGCTGGATCTCAGTTCTGGGTCTTGCAGTTGATTTGAGCTAAGGATCTGAACTCTGTTCCTGAAAAGAATTATAACTCAGGGATCTGTGAATCCCTAAAAGGAAACACAGTGGTAGCCCATGCACGAGGTTTTGGGAGGGCCTGCAGATCACAGGACTCTTCCTTTTACCTAAGAGAGCAAGACCATCTTCTTCCTGCTGTGTGGCATGCTCATGTTCAGTTTTGTCATCTCTGTCTGTAAACAGCAGTACTGTCTTCCACTATGGGGGCTTCCATCACTCCCACAGACTCATGGGTGTGCTAAAGAATCACAACCTAGGGGACTCAGCAGTCTCTATATAGAACTAGAAAACAGGAAGAGTGGGAGAAGAAAGACAGATAGAGAGGGACACAGACAGACAAACAGACAGAGATCAGAATGAAAATACTTCTAATGTAATAAAACTGTTAGAACAGACAAATAACTATTAGAATAACCACAAGTAAATGTTTTTAAAAGATATCAGCACATTGTATTACAGTTTTGGAAAGATTTCTCAGAAGTTAAAAAAATTTATTTTAAATTTAAAAATTGAGCTGGTAAATTAAGGAAAGATTAGTCACTACAGAGATCAAAATTGAAGCTGGAAGGTCAAGTGGAAGACACATTGCAAAGCTCATCAAAAGAACAAAGAGAATGAAATCATGAAGAAAAAGAAAGGAGATGTGGAGGACAGCACCCAGAGTTCTAAAATGTGGATAAAACAGATTCCATATAGAGAAAAGGGAACAAATAGAAGGGCAGATAATAATTAAAGTAGCACATGGGGTCAATAAATTTAGGTTTTAAAAAGACATATGTATTCACAGTGATTTCCATACCTCAGGACTGTGGGTGAGATGTCAAAGGAGAAATAAGATAATAGGTCCTGTTTTTCACTCTGCTTCCACTCTGGCGCATGTGGGAATTGCAGTAGAACCTCAGTTCACCAACATTTTTGTGAGCAATTTGATTCACAACCGGAAGCTTTTGATAACATTTTTGTTTTTGTGGTCATTTTGGTTCACAAACAAAAGCTTTTGGCAACGTTTTTGTTTTTGTTTTTGTTTGTAAACTCTGCATCCAGCAATGGACATAACTGTGACCATCTTTTTTGCATGAACACAAATGTGGCCACTTCCCCCAGAATCATGGAATGAATTAAGTTTGTGAACTGCGGTACCACCGTACATGGTGTTTTTGTTATTTTATGGAAGAATCATAGTATTCCTACAAACTTCAAACGATTCATATGATTTAAAATCTCTACTGAGTTGGCTTCCCTATCAGCTACATTTATCTCATGGCCGAAAGATGTTTCATGTAAGCATGGTGCCCTGGAAGAGAGTGTGGCTCCTGGCATGTGACTTCTTTTGATCTTCTCTGCACTCCCATGGATGTGAATATACAAAATTTCCCTGAGAACCAGGCTTTTAGTTGGGAATTTCTTTGCAAACAGGGAGAGTTTGGCCAGTCAGAGACATTCTGGAAAGGAGGAGTGAGATTATAGGACACTTGAGTTTGATGTACTTTAAAATATCCAGTGAAAACTTTGCAAGGGGTTGATTCCAAAATGTTAATAGAGATATCTCATCTCTAATGTTCTGTGTGATATTGCATTTCTTTGCTATACAAACTGTTTGTGATTCTGCTTCTATGTCACATTCAGTGAAATCTATTATTCCTATAATTATCACCTCATGTATTTTAAGAAAAGATTTAATCCATGAAAAAGGCACTAGAAAATAACCAGAGAGACTGAAAAAGGAATTATAGTCTGGGCCTCTAGAAATGCCTTGAGGAAGATTGCAGAGCTATCCTACCAGGTGAGCCACTGAACCTGCGGCCTCTACTACAGGAAGCACAAGCCCTCTACTATCACTGACGCAGCTTCTCAACCCATGACCTGGTAGGGCAGACACTGGATGTTGGTGTAGGAAAATCTTGTATTCCCATGTTAATTTCTCAACAGCCGTGACAGCCAGGAGCCACAGGAAAACAGTGCTGGGTGTATTTTTGCCTCAATCTAATTGGCTCCCAGACTGTAACATCTAGAAGATACTTCTAGGAAAAGTTGAGACCCACAGCCTAGAGGAGGAAGCACAGGGCTGACTTTCTCAGAGCTAATGAAGGGGGAATAGAGAGAGGTAGTAAGGAACAGAAGGATGGAATTATAGCCTGAAGACATCAGGGGAAGCAGGATCCAGAGATGGATGATCATGATGCCACTGTAGGTTCCAATTATCTTTGGTGCCCTGGATTTTTTAAAAAGGTGCTTTAGGATAACTTAGGGCCAAGACAGTGAATCATGGCATGACTAAGCTACTTCACACATCCAATTAATATTGAGCACTGAGAATCTATATTGCTCTTCTTCTATTCCTTGGGTCTAAGAATCTTTAAATAAGCTCTTTACAAATCCAGTTCACCAGTCGACTGGTGGTGGTACTCAGAAAGCAATAAAACCTATTTGTTACCCAGTTTTTTAATATTTGTGGAACTTTGCCTTTGAACATTACAGACATGGTATTGTTTAAAACTTGGTGACAAAAATCATGTGAGGTACATACAGTTGTGGGCAGCAAATGTTATGTCCTTTTAGGAGACAGTGATTATCTATGTACGGTTATAGTTATAAAATAACAAGCAAACAAAAGATACAAGGAAAGCCATGCTGGGCATAAACTGCCCATTGTTCTGAGTGGGTAGGCAGTCTGATCCAGCAGCAAAGGTGGTCTATAAGAATTAAGTGAGGCATTTATCCCACTGAAGTATCTTAACATTAGTACATTGATAATTTTCTTCACAATCTTAAGCTTTAACCTTATGAAAAAAGACATGAAAGAAACAAGCACGAGGGCACTGATGAAATGCTGAAAACTTTCCTATGTAGAAAATATATGCTATAAATTGAGTCCTGTAGTACCAAATTTATGTTAAAGTTCAATACCTTAATATTTTATTTTGCACTTGAATTTGGTAATTAGAATGACTGATCTGAAAACAATATGCAGTAGAAGAACCATTGTTGAACTCCTACCATCTTGTATGGTGAAGATCTGCATCATTTCCAATGTATTTTTAATTATTATTATTTTTGTACTTGTTACTGTCTTTGCTTGCTTGATCAATCTTGCATTGTTATGTCTAATGGACTGAGCAACTTTGTTGAAGATAACAGTATGTAGTATAGCAACCATTGTAAATTTCTATCATTTTCTCTTGAGGTCATGTATCATTTTTGTTGTTTTTGTGTGGTTTTGATTATGTCTTCATTGTTGTTTTGTCAGTTTTAAAATTTTTAATATAAAAAATAATCATAAAAATATTTTATTTCATGAATTGTGCTTTTGATAACTAAGAAATTTTGGTCCAATTTAAAGCACAAAAATTTTAACTTGTTTTATTTTATAGTTTTAGATTTTATGTTTATATCTAAGATCCATTCCTGAGCTAGTATTTCTATGTGGCATGAGGTATGCAAATTCATATTTTTGTATATGAACATCAGATTTTTTCACCATTTATTAAAACTACCATTCTTTCTTCTTTGAATTGTGTTTGAGCTTTTGTGGAAAATCAAATGATTATATATGGTTTGATCTATTTTTGGACTCCATTATATTCTATTCATCAATTTGTATATATTGGAACAAACAGTTTTGTCTTGATTTACTAAGTTATAAAATAAATCTTAAATGAAATAAGAAAAACTTTCTCCAATATAATTTTGGGTATTTTCAGCCTTTTACATTTCTACATGAATTTCAGAATTGTTGTTAACTATCTCCAAAAAACTGCTGGAATTTTTATTACAGTTATGTTGGCCTTAGAGACATGCCGTAACTCTCAGTTTTGGTGAGTCTTCTCGATCTTTTGAGTGCTTGGTAGTTTTAGTATTAGGTCTTGCACATATTTAACAGATTCATCCCTCAGCAGTTTATATTTTTAGGATATGAGAAATAGTATTTTAAATTATATGTCTCAAATGTTGCTAATATATAGAAGTACAGTTGATGTTTGAATGTTTATCTTTTATCACGCAAGCTTGAAAACTCACTCAATCCTAGTAGCACCTAGATTTTCATCATGGATGCTTGGAGCATCTACAAATAAATAGGTATGTCTAAGGGTGGCCAGACTGTGAGGGAAATTTGGGATCACCACATTTTTCCATGTTTCCAGCTTGGATTGTTAGGTTGATTGTAGTGTTTAATAGGGATTAGAAGTACAGTGTATCAGTCAGTTTCTCATGACTGAAAGCAGTGCCCAAAATCTGCAACAGAAAGGAGAGGAGGTTTATTTTGGTTCACAGAGGTTTCAGTCCATGTGTGCTCAGCTGGCTCCAGAGTAGAATGCGCATGGCGGAGGGGCATAGCAGAGGAAACCTGTTCATCTCACGGCAGCCGGGAAGCAGAGAAAGAAGAGAGAAGCTGGAGAAGGATATGTAACACCCGAGGCACACCCCCAGTGACTCCTCTCTGCCAACCAGGCCCCACCACCCAACCGCAATTTCAGGTACCGACCTCCGCAGTGGATGAATCCGCTGCTGAATACAGTTCTCCCATGATCCACTCACCTTCCAAACATATGAGACTTTTGGGGGACATTTTTAGATCCAGGCCATAACACATAGAATTAAGAGTATGTTTTGAAAAATGTGATTAAATTTAATGGTGGATATATTGAATTCTATATTCCCATGAGAATACAAGTGGCGCTGTTTAGCAGGCATGTTGGCCAATGTTTTGGGGAGTTATCAGTAATGAAGGTATACATTTGGGACTTATCACTATAGACAATGACTTGTGGAGATACAAAAAATTAAAAAAGGAAAAGAAAATAATCCAGGATAGAATTCAGGGGAACATCATGTTTAATGTAGGATACAGAAATCTCAGTATTTGCATGGGCTGAGAGAAAAGGGTAGAAATTATTTTAGATGAAAATCTTATTTCCTCTTCTATAGCATCCTGTTCAGAATTACTAATATCTACCAGATCCAATATCAAGCTTATTGATCTCCACTGTGGATTATAATCGCTTTTTCTAGCTATTACCAGTGCTTATGATTCATAAAATAAGTTTATTTCTTCTCTTGACATTGTATTTCTGAAATGAAAATCTTAGGGACAGATTCTAGATGATTCTGTGTTCACCCATCTGTCATAACTTTTTAAAAAAAGTTTTATGAATGAAAATGATATAGTTATAGAATAAAACATATGTTATATAGAAAGTAAAAATACAAAACAAGCAAAATTAAAAATAAAACACCACATTCTCACACTTTGGGTATCACAATACCTTAATATCTTAGTGTATATGAATACTGTACATCCTGTTTTATAAGCTTCTTTTCTTAGTCAGTGGTCCTCACTTTTTCATTTTCAGTAAATTTTTTCTCATCTAATACCTAGATCATATTCAGATTTCTACTAAGAGCTAAAAAATGCCCTTTAAATTTGGTTTGTCTGAGTTAAGACAACACACTGGATTTGGTGGCTATGTCTCTCTGTGTATTTATATCTGGCAAATTGCCTTTTCTTATTTTACTGACTTACTGTATGTCAAGATCTATAACTATTTCTAAAAAGCAACATGCTTATTTCAATGTAGTTGTTCTTTGAAAAATACCATTGTAACCAAAATTCATAATGAATGTACCAGTGAGCTCACAGAAGTACTAGCCAGTATTTTGGCAATCAGGCATATTTTATGAGATTATACAACATTAGAAACATTCACGATAGAATTATTGATATTGTGTCCATGGGAATCACTGGAATTAGAAAAGTAAAAACTGAATTTGTTTTCCCCGTCTCAGTAATTGTCAAGAAGTACCCTGTTCCTTATTCTAGAGCAGCTTCTTTTATCCTTCCTACACTGGCTTGTGAGGCTCAAATTCCATTTTTGTAACATTAAGTCTTTTTATTCTGCCTCACATATGTGTGGTATCTGCTTCTTCTGCTTGTGGTCTTAAAATATGTCCATGTATTCTGGCATTCTTACCACAAGAAATGGGGCCTATGTCCTCTTCCCCTGAATGTAGGCCAACTTCATAGGCTAATAAGCAAGCAGGAAATGGAAGAAGGGATACTGTACAGTATTTGAGGCTAGGTCAAAAAAGGTAATGGATCTTCTAACTTGTTCCCTTGGATCTTATATTGGGTAAGATTCTCTAGAGAAAAAAGTGTGCTTCACTAATCTGCTAGGTGTATCTTAATCCACTCATGTTGATGTGTCACAGTTAATAGTCACAGATTGTTGCCTCTGAAGCCTGACTTCATTTGGTAAATCTGAGATAGTCACACTGTAATGAAGTCTGGGCCACAAGGAGGAGAGACAACCTACAAGTCAAAAAGACTAACTTTGGTTCATTGTTTCACAGGTTTCAGTCCATTGTTTCTTGGCTCTATAGCTTTGGGCATGTAGCAAGACAGTTCATCTCATGGCATAAATGCGTGGTGGAGCAAATCTGTTCAACTCATGGGGGTGTGGAAGGAAATGGCCAGGTTTCCAGTATCCCTTTCAAAGGGATCCTCAGTGACTCAGCTTTATTCCGTGAGGTTCACCTCCTTTAAGGTTCCACCACCCCTCAACCATGCCATTGCCTAGGGGGCAAGCCTTCAGTACATGGCCTTTGGGAAATGTTTAAGATCCAAGCCATAACAAATGGCCAGGGACATTTCTGTTTCTCTGACTAGAACCTCACTGATATGTCTCCTAGGAAAGATCTTCATACCACAATCAGGAAGGACTGAAAAAAAACCCCAAAATTTCAGATCATGTATTGATCTTTTAGCTACATAACTTACAATATATATAATGAACTGCTTTTGTAAAAACAGTATTATTAAATTTTTTCAGTTCACTTAGAATCTATCTTCTTGAAAGATGTAGACAACTGTGCTATATTGCAGTAATTATGAGACAATCATGTTAACATTATTTAAAGTTCTCATGAAGTAAATGTAATTACTAAGTGAATTGTCTTTTTCTTTAACTAGGAAAACTGCCTTTTATTCTTATTCTTATCTACTCATGAGGAACACGTTTAAAAACACCCCTTTAACTTTATTTGTACTCTAATGTTTTTTCCTGTAGGAAAGTTGTAGTTTCTGTGTGTATGTGTGCGGTATGAGGAACTATCACAAAGATGAGCCTGGCACATCATGGTTCTCACTCCTTAAAAGTTGTCTTTGCTCATGGTCTGCAGCATATGTGGTAAGATGATTGCTGCTCCCAAAGCAATGGTGTATTCATCGTCGCATACGTGAGATGAAGGTTCTTAGATTTACATACATGGAGGGAGTAATTATAAGGAGAACTACACGAGCATATTCTTCTCAGGATGGCAAGCACTGCTGAATACTAAAGGGGGTGGCATTTTATAACTTTGGAGTACGTGCGTCCTGGGCTGATCAGGTTAGATTCCAGCAAGCTAGATTTTGGTTCTTGTTCCATGGAAAAGTTCATAAAAACTTTCAAAACAGGCTTTGCTATAATTTCAGCTACTTGGGAGGCTGAGACTGGAGGACGGCAAGTCTGAGGGCAGCCCAGGCCACTAAGCAAGATGCTGCCTCAAAATTTATAAAACAAACGAAAAGACTGGGCCACCCAGCTCAGTGTTCCTGGTTACAGTGGAATCTCCTGTGCTGTGCAAAGAAAAGAAACAAAAACACAGGCTTTGCTTGCTCTCAGTGTCCGGCTGTTCTGTAGGATGCAGGTCTGGTCCTATGTTCATGCAACTGTCAAGCTTCCTTTTATCATCAGTTTTTTTCATCTCCTCTGATATCAGTGTGCATGTTAGACACACACCCTGGGGAAGCCTCTGCCCTAGGTCAGCTTCGGTCACTGAGGTCACACTCGTGCCCTGGGGCTACGTGGTGAGAGAAGGGTAAAGCAAATGCCTCTCATGAAGAGTCTACCAGGAAGTAGAAGAGAAGACAGTTCTGCTGCCCAAAAGCACAAAGCAGGCACAAGCTTCCCCTGGGCACTAAACTACAGCCTTATCCTAATTTCTGCATTGTTAGCCCTGTCTCTGCAGCTGAGCTCTACCTGTTTCAAGTTCATTGTCTCAATCCCTGCTGGTATTGAGCTTGATCTTGGATTGTGATTCTGGATCCTTGTATACTCTGATGGGTATCAGAACCTACCTAGTTCTAGCCTAGCTTTTGCTGGTTCTCTCCTTACCATTTGTGGCTGAATCCCATTTACATGGGCACCTGATGAGAGTCTGTTCCTAACGAGAGACTGTGCATAACCCAGGTGCGGTGTTGCAGACCTGCAAGCTCAGCACTGCTGAGGTAGGAGAATCACCAGGTCACAAGCCCGACCTTTGCAATTTAGAAACTGAGTGAAAACTTGCCTCAAAATAATGAATTAATGAATAAAGAAATAGGCCTGGGACGTAGCTCAGTCTGAAGGCCCTGGGCTCAGTCTCCAGTACCACTCACACACAAAAGTGTGATGACACAATCCTGACCCAGTGCCCTCCCCAACCTTGCCCTAGCCTTGTTTTAAAATGACCCCTGCCTGGACTCTGGTGCTGCCCTGTACCGCTTGCTCCATCCCTCACTGAATACAGGTGCCTTTTGAATGTTGGATGCAGATTTGGCACACACTTCAGGAGACCGATATTCTTTTTGACCTGTTTTTTTCTCCCCCAGTGCTGTTCACTGTTAGCTTCCCTCCCTTTTCATAGCTTTTTCACACTGCCCTTGGTTGGTCCTTTGTTTGAGCCAACCTGAATGTATGACCCTCTTCTTTGGTCTTTACCATTTCCTTGGCTTCCGTCAGGTTTTACTTCTGTTCCTGTTATTCAAAATAAAAGCAGAAGTTCTGCATTGTAATTTGAGAAGAGAACAAAATAAGACAAACTACATGAACATATCCTTGTAGGTAAATTTGAAAAGCCAGATGCTGTGGGACCCAACAGGTGCAGAATGGAAGGGGAAATAATGGAGAAGCAGGTGATCGGCATTTGTCAGGAGAAACTGATAGGAAAGAGGATCCTCAACAACACTTAGGGCCTCAGGGGGCCTCAGGATGCATTCAAAAGTGTACTGAGCACAGTAGTAAACAGAGCCAATGTAAAGCTCAGCCCAGGGGTGTAAAGATGATCTTGCAGGTGTCACTGAGCTTGGTAGTGTGGAACAGTAGTAATAGAATAATGTCTTCATTGGAAACCAGTCTTAGCTTGGGTGATGTCCCTAATCATCCATCAATTTCATCAATTCTCTCTTTTGAAACGAGATACAACAGAATTCTATTTATAAGTTCATTTGGGTTTTGACATTCTATGAGCTTTGCTGATGGCTTATTCTCATAACTGGATCTGTATGATATGAGTTCAGCCAATTGCTGTGTTTTGGGGGTCTTCAAAGAGGTACAAAATCCCAGAAATGGCAGAAAAATTTGGTTATCGGAAGATGACTGTATATAAAATAGTTACCTAAATTATGAAACTCTAGTGTTTTGTACACTGTCTAGTTTCTGGTTCCAAAGAGATCACATTTTAACATCCAGCTTCATGAAAGACATAGCGCTATTGAGGGAATTTGCACGCCATTTTCCATTTGGAGGAAATTTATTTTTGTTTCATGTGATCTTCCATAAGATACTTAAGGAGACATTTGAGTGGAAACTTTTCCTTTGCACAGAGGTTATGGGGGGATAGTTAATAGCACAAGGAAGCATTAAAGATAAGCCATCTACACTTTCTCGAAACAGAAGTGTGAAGCTTAGTTTAGTTAGAAATGTGGGAGAAAGGAGCATCAAAGTCCTTCCGTTCTGATACCATGGTATCTGTATCCCAGAATGCAAGATTCAATCAGGTTTGTATTTGAATTCCAACTCTGCCTCAGTGATTTTTAGTAAGGTGTCTTTAGTAAGACAATGTCTTCATTAAGACATTAAATATTTCTCCTTTTTTCTCATATGTAAAGTGTGGACGATTGTACACAGGCTTATGTTAAGGACTAAAAGAAGTAACACATGCAGGATTTTTTGGTACACAGGAAATAAAAAATGTCACTTCTATCATTGTCATTACTCAGGAAGCATTTCAATTAGAGAGAATTCAGTAGAAAATATAGCTTCATAGGCTACAGTGAATTTTTTACTTTCATTACATGAAGTATCTGAGTTCCTGTTTTCACTTAGATTTTACAATTTATTATACGAACTGACCGCTAAAAATTTAGGAAAATGTAGTTCACAATAGAAAGAAAAAGCAGAAGTACTTCACCATTCAAAGCAGCAGTTCGGATCACCTAACCAGGCCACGGCAGTGGAACATTCTCTGATGTCTTCCCGGGGTGGAGAGCAGCTTCTCGGCTGTGCATCCCAGCCACGGTGTAATTTGTAAAATGGCAGCAACAAAAGTCGCAGGAACATTTCAAAGACCTAATCATGTTTTTCCAACAATACGTCACTACCACTGAGCTTTTTATTTGCCCTCTCACTTAGTTTCATTTGCAAACTGAATAAACAATAAGTGCCTAAAAATATATCACTGGACAAACAATATTTTTGGATACATGTGATCTAAATGGTAGCTATAAAAGAATATTTTCTTTTCATAAAGAAAGTGAGGAAAAACCAAGTGGCATATGTAGAATATTAAGATCGTGTGAGAACAAAAGATTTGGCCTTATTTTTTCATTGAGAGGCTTGTCTGGGATAATATAGTGACTTAGAATCACATGACACATTGTGACTATTTATAGGTGCCCAATAAACTTGTGTTTATAACTGTTCTAAAAACCGTAATTTGGAATGAATGGACTGCTACCCAGCTTTTCTCCCACTGATGATGATACTAAGAAAGGCAGTCAATTGTTTTCCTTTAAGTATGCAAGTGATATTTTGTTTTGAATGGATAATGGATTGTCTTTAACATTCTTAGAAATTAGAACAGCAGTAGTTAAATTATTAATTTTTTTTTCTAGACACTTTCCATGATTTTCTGTCTTGTACCTGCTTCTTTATTCCTCTCTCCCCCTGCTTTACTGTCGTACTCTTTGTGGACTATGTCAGAAGTTCTTGGAGGGCAGGAGCTTTAGGAGTTTTGCAGGACATGTGCTCCATATCAGGATTGAGTATATTGTTGAAAAAAATGGATCCAAAGGTCACTTTGGGAGAAGGGTGGCAATCATGTGCATGAGAATGCTGCTAACACTTATGAGATCAAAATTCTCATTTAAATGGGAACCGAAGTATTAGAGAATGTGTTAGTATGAGAAGTTGCTTAGATTAGGGTTTAGACCCAAGTTAACCTAATTTTCAAATCTTACCAAGGTGGATGTCTGGAGAAATTTTTTGTGCTGTGATTTTCAGTAAAGGTAGCACTGCCCCCTGGAGGGCATTCTGGAAATTGTAGGTTTATTTTAATGAGCGGGTAGGTACTTCTCAGAGTAGTGTGTCTCTGGTCATTTAGTAAATTAGGACCCAGGGATTTGAGACATCTTGCCACGCAGCAGGCATCCTTGCAGAGCAAGTGTATATCCTACATGCTGTGCAAGTTTCACGCTGTCATATCGTGAACTCTATCTGACTTAGAAACAAAGTGTTCTTTTTATAGTTTGAATATAGTTTATTTTCTAGAAAATGCAATGATACGTCAATAGAGAGAAGAGTGTAGTATTTGATTTTGTTTGAAAATTAATCAAATTCATTTCAGAAAATAATACCAACGACAGACTGTAGTATTGGTCAGGCAACTAAGCCGTTGATATGATACACAGTGTCACTGTATATTGTGTAATAGTTTGAAAACCATGACAGTTTTCCTGTTGTATCTGGTGATGGGTGATTGTACGTGCTGGCGCACAGGCCACTTCAATATATATTCTAGTGTAAGTCAAGTGTAAGTGCTTATATCATGAGATAGGCATGGTGTAGTAGTTTGCTAAGGCTGCCATGACAAAATACTATAGCTTGGATGGGTTAAACAATAGTAAGTTATTTTCTCACTGTTCTGGAAGCCAAGGGTCCAAGATCAGGTGATTGTAGAGTTGATTTCTTCAAGGCTTCTCTCCTTGACTTGACGACAGCTGACTTCTTATTGTGTGTTCACTTGGTTGTCTCTCTTTGTGTGAACGTGTGTGATCTCTCTCTCTCTCTCTCTCATCCTAATTTCTTCTTATAAACATACCAAACAAATCTCTTCTTATAAGGATTCTCATCATACTGGGTTAGCACCCACCCTAATGACCTCATTCTAGTTCAGTTGTATTTTTAAAGGCTTTATCTTCAAATGCAGTTGAATTCTGAGGTACTGAGGTTTATAGCTTCAATGCATAAATTTTGAGGGAAAACAATTCAGTCCATAAAATATAGTTTTTTATAAACTAGTATCCTTTTTTTTTTTCTTCATACTAGTACTATATTATTATATCATGTTTTGATGTGAGGGTAGATTACATAGCTCTCAAATTCCTCTTCAGAATTTTTTAGTTAGAATTTTTTCCTTCTTTTTTGGATTTTAGAAGGTTAATGCAAACATACATCTGATGTACTGTAAATTTTTAGTGAAACATGGAAGCACTCCATAAGCAAGCATACTGTTTTGCTGCAATAAATACAAGTAGGTTGGATAAATGTAATAAATTGAGCTCATAAATTCAGGTCAGAAGATACCAACATGTGATTTTTGGCATCAAACTTGGATGAAAGTTTTCAGTTTTAGTCTAAAGAATTTGGGTTTTAAAATTATGGAGAAGGAACTGTGGAATGAATGTATTACCTCTGCATAGATAGAATATAGCGTCTGTGCATTTTATTCAGCATAGTAAAGGAATCTCGAAATACTTGCCATAAAAGGGAGCTTTAGCTGTGATACATTTGGGGACCACTGACACAGTTGAAGAAATTCAGCCTTTCAAATAACTATATGTGGGGAATCACCGACTGAATTATACCCTAGACTTAGCATCTGAAATGGTTCTCTGAGGCCAGCATCCATTCATAAAATATAGAAATGTAAAGCCAAGTCCTTCGCTTCCACCTGCTTTTGCAACATGGGATTGCTCCCAGGGTCACTGGTGCTTTGTTGATATGAGAATGTCATTTAGTCTTCTAAACAATGAAACCTAAAGCAGGAATCAAAGAAGCCAGATGAGTTATCCAGATTATTACGAAGAAGTTTTGTCCTTTTCCATTTTCCATAAAAGCCCAGCTGTGTCACCTTCTAAAGTTGGAGCATATTCATGCGCTCACTAAGTGCCATGGCAAAAAAATCAAAGTGGAGAGAGATGAAACAAGATATTTTACAGACAGAGGACATACAAAAAGAGAAAAAAGTAAATGAAAAAAATAGCCATGTAGAAACACTGTGCTGTGGTGAAGTTATGAAAGAGTGCAATTATTGGATAAAAAGTGATTATTCATTCACCTAGCTGTTTGTAATTGGATTTGCTGCTCTTAGTTTATTCATGCGAATTCTTGGACTTCACGCAGTTGGTAAGAAAGTTTGGAGTAAAACCAAGGTATGCCAATTCTCAATGAAAATTTTTTTCCCCATCTGAGGGAAAAAAAAGGGAGCTTTAGCCATGATACATTTGGGGACCATTGACACAGTTGAAGAAATTCAGCCTTTCAAATAACTATATGTGGGGAATCACTGACTGAATTATCTGAGGGTTTGGAGTTAAGTGGAGATTCTAAGAGGAGGGGACAGGACATAACACAGATGTGTTTACAGAAAGGCACAGGCTTTTGTGAGTTTGGTAACCATGTAGAAAGATAGCCCAAGGCATGGAGAAGGGGTAGAAAGTAGAAATTCTATATCTGCTAAAAAGAGAAATGATGCTAGCAGTAGTGGAAATGCATAGAAAAAGTAGGTGAAGAAAAAGATAAATGTATTTTAGCACTTTTCCACTTGGGTGGCAGAACCATAGTACTAAAGATGATTTGTAGGCATGTGGAAATGAGGGAAAGTTATGAAGTGGCTTGGAACCATCAATATATTTTCATGCAAATTATTTGTTTTCCTAACACCAATTTCTGGCACATATTAGCTCCAAACAGCTAGCAAATTTGCATTTGAAATTTTGTTGCCCAGAGAAGTACAGTGATAAGAAAGAATAACACTTATGATGAATTTCCCCCGGTGACTCAGGGGTTGTTGGTTGCAAGCAACAGAAGTCTGTTCAAACCAATTTAGGTAAACAAAAGTGTTAACTAGATGTATACAAGGTAGAACCTAATGCCAGGTCAGCAGAGATTGCCAAGAGCTGGAAAATCATCAGGAATCATCAAGATAGCTACCCTCTCCACCTTATTCTTTGTCTCAGGCTGCTAGAATTGCTGTGTTCTTACTTCAAGTAGTCTGATTGGGCCACCCCAGGGGCAAGGCTTTGTGATCCATTGCTCACTCAGTAAGGAAGGTGGAACAGATACTGTGAAGAGACACAAGTCATGGAAGCGAATTAGCATTGGTGTTGATGAAGCATTGAATACGGAGTATATGAAGGATGCTGTGAAGGGTCAGGTGGTGGAAATATAGCAAGACAAGTACATTTGCAAAAACATATTGCCTTGTTAGGATGTTGAAGCATTTTAAGACAAAACTGGGTCTGGACTTGGTTAAATGTATTTTTTAAACTGGGTACTAAAAATAAATATTTAGAGGGGAAATTCATTTCATTCCTTCAGTTTTAAATTCACTCAACAAGAATATTTTTGGAAGTTCTTCCAAGAGCCAATTGTTCTAAATGCTGGGGAGTACCGTATATAAAAATTGCTTAAATCTTTGCACTAGTATAGCCTATATTCTAGTGAAAGAAACCAGAAGATAAGAGGCAGATGCATGTGAACATAATAAAAGAAACACAAACAGAAGAATGTGAGTTTTAAGTTATCAAAGAAGGAAACTAAGTTATGTAAGTTATATGGGATGATTATGTGGTTGTGATGTGATTATATAACTAGTCATCTGATAGGAATACTTTGAGTATGAAAACAAGGATTATTTAGTAAATTTTTAGGAGACGAGGCCTCCACTGGGACTACCCTAAGTAACTCAGAATGTACATTCTCCCTACGGAAGAGTTCCTTTTATCAGAGACAGCCGAAATTGGCAAGGGGATGTGGCATATGCGATATTTGAAGCCAAGTTGTCCGAGAAGAAGGAAATCTTGGACCATTATGCACAGACTTTGGGTAGTGCGCATTTTCAATTTTAGAATTTTTAAAACAAGGAGAGGATGCCACTATGGTATCTCCTAGGAATGCCCCCTCCAGGCCTACGCTAGGAGGCCTGCCGGCCGCCCGGACAGAGACTGAGCACAGCTGTGGCCAACTGTTGCTCCAGCAGGAGCCCTTCCGAACTGTGCCTGGAGACAGGGCCGCAGTGAGGCTGCTCTGTAGAAGGCTGGACTTGGTGGGGCTCTATTTCAGGAAACGCTTTTGCCTGGACAGTTGGCTCATCCCAAGCTGATGGCTGTTATCCAGAGATAATTCCTGTGCCTCTTTTCTGGGTATGCCCTTTACTTCCCACAAGAGCCTCTGTGTGTAGGAGTCCTCAGAGACCTTGGACTGCTCACCCTGCTCCTGTTGGTGGTCACAGCTTACGGAACATCCTGCAGCGGCTGTGCTGTGTCATCTGTTCTCCATGTGTCCTGCTCAGCTCAGGTGGATTATGTTTTGTCAAGAAGCCCACTCTGAGATTAGGGGGCAGGGGAGCCTTGTGGTGTGGAGAGGTTGGATCATTTATGCTTCATTAACACCCTTTCCTCCTCATCATCATAAAGTACACAGGGGCAAAAAGATATTGTGGTAGATAACCATTCCCAAAAGAACTGAAGACAGCATAGCAGAGTGATAATTTCATTCCCATGTTTTTAGCAGTGCGATTCACAATATCTAGCTGTAAAAACAACCTGGAGGTCTGTCAACAGATGAATGGAGAAAATGCGGTGCCTATACGTACTGGAGTACTACTCAGCCATAAAAAAGGCTGTAAGGAAAAAACACAGTCGGTAGGAAAAGAGATGCTCATGGAGACCATGATGGTAAGAGAAATCAATCAGACACACGTGGTTTCTCTTATATGTGAAACCCCAGGTATAAACAGTTTAATGAACAAAGTACAAGGTGATAGGAAACAGGGAGGTAGACTTTTAGTGATGGGCAGTGGGTCTGGGGATGTACGGAGGGGGAAAGGAGGGACCAGGAAGTAAAAAAGATTAAGATATGATACGTATATGTAGCAACACCCCATGGTGAATGTATTCATCATGTGTTCCAAATGTGTCCTAATAAAAAGAAAGAAACTATGGTTATATACACAATGGAACATCGTTTAGCCTAGAGACCACAATCATGTCATCTGGAGGAGAGTGAACAGAACTGCAAACCATTGCATTGAGCAAAATAAGCCAGCTTCAGTCAAATATACCTTTTCTCCTACACGAGAAAGCAAAAAAAAAGGGGAGGCTGATAAGAAGGTAGAAGGTGGCCTTTTGGAGATGAGGAAGCAGATAAGGCTAAAAAGGAAGGGGTATAATGGGGATAAAAACAATGAAAATACATTACATGTATGTACCAATGTGAATTTTGTGATTACCTAGTTCTAATATGCACTAATAAAAATGTATGATTTATAGTACTGAGTTGGGGATGTAGCTCAGGGTAGGGCATTTGCCTAGCATGTCTGAGGCCCTGGGTTCAACCCTAGAACTGCCAAAAATATTAGTGTCATTACTCACTGGGGGCATACTTTAGCCAGTACTTAAAAGTACTACGCTATTTCTCAGTCACCCATGAAACAGTATAATACTGTCACACAGATGGGTGTGAGTACTGTCACAAGGATCTATGAGGTCTGACCTGCGGAAATGACAATTTCATAGCACTGAACCTAGTATTACATAGGGAAAGTCCAGGCAGAACAGAGAGTTTGGGAAGAACCTTGCTAGAGTCACACATCTTGACACAGCCAGTATTTGAGTTCAAAGACAGTAGGGCCCTCAGTCCACAGTCCTTTCACTACTCTTGACTACTGGATGCATTAGAATAGATCATGTTTTTCTTTGGAGAGCTTTTATTATAGAATGCACAGAAGCTGAGGAATTGCCGGGCCTATGAAATCCAATAACCCTACAAAAGACACACCTAGAACTGGGACAGAGAGTGAAATCCTAATGGTAAAGCTAGTGAACACTAAGAAGATAATGTGGAGTCCAAAATACAAAGGGGAAATGGGTGAAATAGTCAGCTGAGAGGGAGTCTGCATCAAAGGACGTGTGAGGATATTACTGTGATCTGCATGTGAAATCGGAGCCTGCAGGGAGCTGTGCATCATTTCCCACAGTGGATTACCAAGTTTCCAATTCCTCTCTGATGTCAGGGATCACATGGGATGAGAGATTGTTCTACTGTAATGAGATCGGAACCAGCAACAGGGATGAAAAATATCTCTCTGTCTTTTTGCTCTGCCACTTCCCTTCTAAACTCTGCTTCTATTTTCCTCGAGATATCTGTTTCTCTTTTTGCTTAATTTTATGAATAGTTTTCTCAATGTTTCCTTCATATGGTAGAAAATTATCACTCCAGGAATATCTGTAAATTATATTGGCCACCAAGACTGGTGACAATCACTCCAACCCAGTTACAAATTCCCTAGAGAGAACAGCCAGTGGGTTGAGTTTGAGCAGAGCTCTGTCTCCCAAGGTGGTAGGATTTGTAACCTGTGGGATATGCGATAGCAGGTAAGCTGACATGTTTGCTATGTTTGGTATCAAGCCAGATTGGAGAGCTAGAGATGTTTCCTTCCTTGTTTCTCTTCCGGTGTGTCTGTGCTTATTCTGGAATCTTTATAGCCTATCTCAGTATCTTATTTGGGTCTGTCTCTCCTCCTCCCAAGTTGTACCAGGACACAGGAGGCTGTGGTGCCATGTTTCTGTGCTCCAAGGGTTTACTGATTCTAGAATAAGACCTGTTCTGATCTGATGAAATGTGAAAAAGAATGATTATAATCTGTGTGCTTATCAAAAAGGTTATGGATATACAAACAAAAACCCCTTTAATATTTTTTAGAAAACAAATACTTGGGGAACCATTGTAGATCATTATAGAGTCCTGTCTATCTACAACTGTACTTATTTAAAATTGTAAAAATTCCTGCTCCCCAGAAATCCCTCTACCCATGGCTAAGTGGGACTATTTGTTGCCCTAGAAGTCCAATGAATGCCTCACTCAGCTCTCTGTTCTACAAACCTGTTTTCCTTCTCTTTGTAAGGTGCTTTGGTTGATCTACATGTTTTTAAACCTTGCAAATTTATAGTAGCTAGATATTTTGTCTTTTTTTGAACCAAGGCTCAAGAAATGTCTGTCTGTGGCGTGTGTGAGTTCACTCTAGACTGCATGTGTGAAACAAACATTTCAGTGCTATATAAACACTAGGCTACACATCTCAAAATTTCATATGCAGAAGAATCAAAAGGCAGATTCTGATTTAGCAGAACTTCATAAGATCTGAGGGTCTACATTTCTAACATGCTTTGAAGCCATGTGACACTGTTGGCCTGATCACCACACTATGACTAGAAAGCTTTCTTTTTTTTTTTTTTTTTTCTTTTTCTTTTTGGTTTTTCTCTGGTACCGGGAACCGAACTCACGACCTTGCGCTTGCTAGGCAGGCGCTTTAGTCGCTGAGCTAAATCCCCAGCCCCGACTAGAAAGCTTTCAAATCATAAATCTGTTGTTTAGAACACCTACACCTGACTTGAAAAAAAAATTCAATTGAATATTACTTGGGTGCATGTCTCTAGAATCATATAAGGATTATGAAGGCTCATTTGGTCATTGGATAATAGATAGGTGGATTTTGCCTATCGTTTCTCAAAATAGTAAGGATAAAAGGCAATGATATTTTAAAAAATTCTCCTGTAACACATTATATATTTTTGGATATTAAATTTAAATGGATTTCTAACAAACTATTTGTTTTACATTTTTAAGCTTGAGTTTTCTCTGTGGTGCAGTAGGATCAGCTATACTTCAGGTAACAGATGGCTGGGTTTGCAAATAATTATAGATGGAATATGCAATCTATTTGGCTACCAGCCTTATCACCTGATTGAAAATTAAACCTTTCTCTCACTAAGAAGATTTTTTGGGGTGATCACTTTGCAAAACCAGCTTCTTTGGATTCTATTTCTATCACCTGATATATGTAAGGTACAGCATATCAGAACTGTTTGAAAATTAAAGCAGGAAAGGAATGCAAAATCTTACTATCATGACTTTACACTGAGCTGAGTGCCACCTGGAGAGCTCAGTGGAAAATACATCTCAAGATTGTAATCTCAACTCCCACCAGTAATCTTCTAGATTACAGAGCATCCCTTGATCGTTGCAGATTTCTAATGGGAGTAGAGTCCTGATGAAGGAAAAACCTTCAGTCTACAGTCCATTTTGTGAGACTTCTAGTTGAGACTCCTTTGTGTGTGCCTGTGTGCAGGCTGAGGTTAGGCAGACCTTGGTCCACTTTGAGCAGATGGCTGTAATAAAAAGTTAGCTGGGTTTAAGGGACAGCTAATGTCTCCACAGGCTGCAGAGAATGTTATTAAGGGTTGATTGCAATCTCCTAACATGAGAGAACTGAATTAAAGAGCAGGAACTGCCGCTTTGGCAGTGCTGCGCCTCCTTTAGAAAGCTCAGAGAAGGCCCAAGCATTAGAAAGGAAAGAATGCTGACAGAAGCTGGGCAGGAATACAGCGCTGTTGAATTCAAAGGGGGTGGGTGTTAATTAATTTATTTTGGGTGAAGGAGATCTGATTTCTAAGTTAGACTGCAAGCTGTTGTCAGTAGAGTCAGGGACAATGTGCTAACAGCTGCAGGAATATCGTGCGCCGTCTGGGCAGCTGATCTCATATCACATCCATCTTCCTGTGTCCAGACTAACCGTGCTGTGTCAGTTGCACACCAGCAGCTCATTTTTCTTACCCTTCGATGGTACTTTTACTCTGTCTGCCCGTCTAGTTCTTTGTTGCTGCTCCTAGCCTCTCTAAAACTCTTCTGGAGTCCGGCAGGTAGAAGGGAGTAAATTAGGAACAAGTTGGGAGTTATCATTCTGGCTAGAATGGCATATTTTCAAATGCATGGAGTCTTGGCTTCCTTTACTTTTAAGATAGATCAAATGCTTTCCAGAAAAAAAAAAGTGAGCCATTAGAATTCACCAGAGAGGGGCTGGGGATTTAGCTCAGCGGCAAAGCGCCTGCCTTGCAAGCGCAAGGTCGTGAGTTCGGTTCCCGGTACCGGAAAAAAACAAAAAAAAAAAAAAAAAAAAAAGAATTCACCAGAGAACATGCTGGGCTTTTGGTGTCCTGATTTTCCTGTCTGGTCTTCTGCTCTTTCACTGCCAGGAATAATTTTCCCTCACTACCATTGTTTCCCGTAACAAAAGACATGTCTAGTGGCCCTCCCACTTGCAGTGCCACAGAGGCACTTACTATTGTAATTAATTTCTCAAGGCAAAATTATGAAACACGAGTGCAAATGAGAGAAAGATTTTGAATAATCTTTAAGCTCGTTGATATAATGGAAGAGAGCACTAGATTTTTGTACAAAGATCTAGTCACTGAAAAATCTAAGGAACCAAAAATACTAAGGAATCTTGAACATGTTTGTTGAAACACATCAATCAGTAGCATTAAAGGGTGAATTTAAGATATTCTTTCCTTTCTATCTTAAATTACACCACTGTAGATGACTTGAAAAAATCCTATGAAAAACTACGCTTTATTTATTAAATATGAAAGTAATACATGCTTATCTAAAAATATAAAAAGGACAGAAAACAACAGCTACCCATAGCATCTCATCTACAAGATAATCACATAATTATTTTCTGGGCACAGTGGGTGAGATAATTACACTGTTTTGTTCTTGAAACTGTCATCCTTTGTCTATGCAAACCTCCCTTTTCTCCTTTCATTCCTTATTCCCTCTCCCATTTTGTTCTTCTATATTATATATATGGATACACAGTGCATACTTTGATTTATTTCACTTTTATAAAATATGTATGTGCATGTGTTTAATTTTATTTACGTAAATGTTATTGCTGATAGAACCTATGCTACTATGAATTAAACATATATCTGGATTATATGCAAATTTAGCTCATTGATTTCAATTTCTACATAGCATTTGGTGGAGATATTTTTTCCAGGTCTCCACAACCCACACAATACTGAAACACATGTTCTCATTAAGTCCCTACTTGTCTCCATGGACAAGTTCCTGGGATATTTACTCATGGGTGGGATTGTGGGTCATCAGATACAGACTGTCTGTACTGATGCGCACATCCACCAGTATTTTAGGAGGCTCTTCACTTCCCATATGTCCTCCAATATTTATGTGTTTAATTATCTTTCTCCATATTAAAATAGAAAATTTTATAGATTTTATTTTAGAAACTATTTTGCTATAGACCTTTCTCCATGTTTTATAATACGATTGTAGTGTATATATTTAAAGAAAATATTTATTATTAGAGTGTCATTTGTTTGACTGATGTTCCTTTTGTGATATTAAGGTCAAATATCTTCCAAAAGAGGATATAAATAAGCCTCCAAGTAAAGTAGCATAATTACCAAATTAATAAATTAAAATACCACTGGTTTTTGGGTGTGGGTGGGGATTACCTCTATCAGTTTTGTAGTGTTTCTAAGTATAACTCTTTGGTTACAGCAAACTAATGAAACTTTGAATGGAGTAAGAGAAATGATTTAATAAGTAAAAGGATGAACTGGAAAAAAGGAAAACAACTTTCACAGCAATTCTTCATATTCTGTACTCATAATCATGCTGCTATGGATGCGTTTGGTCAGTGGAGGTAAAAAATG
This sequence comes from Chinchilla lanigera, assembly GCF_000276665.1. Taxonomy (NCBI): domain Eukaryota; kingdom Metazoa; phylum Chordata; class Mammalia; order Rodentia; family Chinchillidae; genus Chinchilla; species Chinchilla lanigera. The sequence continues at coordinate 4,916,513 of NW_004955443.1, read as the reverse complement.
ACTATGAGAAACACCATGTCTCTTACATAGAGGGAGGCCAAATATAAATGTCCAGCCTCACTGGCCAGAATTATATTAGGATGCAATGTAATTTCAAAAAATAAAATTCCTTGGTTTTAGCAATATGTTACCTCTCATATGCTACAGATTGTCTTATAAGTTTAAGGTAACTTAATGCAACATATGATGTTACATTAGATAGTGATCCAATATATTCGCCTGTTTGGCGTATGTATTGAGTACTTCCCCATCTCTCTAACACTGTCTCTGATACAAATATCAAGCGCTAGGTCGATACTTCCAGATCAACAGTTTGCTAAAAACTGGCTTTGGATAATGCAATAATGCCATATTGTGCAAATGTCTGATATGAATAAGGACTTATTTCAGCATATAATATTAAGTAGCTATGTAGACTCCCATTAAGAATTCTTTAAAAGAATTTGAGTCTAAACTTTAACTCAAGGGGCTGGGGATTTAGCTCAGCGGCAGAGCGCCTGCCTGGCAGCGCACAGTCATGAGTTCAATTCCTGATACCGGCAGAAAAACAAAAAACAAAACAAAACAAACAAACAAACAAACAAATAAACTTTAACTCAAGATTTCTTATGTATATGGAATATAAAGTTATATACATAAAAGAGATTCTAGGAACCCAAGTGTAAAAAAAAAGAAAGATAAGGTGCTGATTATGATCCTTTTTTAAAATGTGGTTCAGCATTTGTCTGAAACTTAGAGTTCTGTAGAGGGAGGAACTTCTGAAGAAGAAATAATTTTCCATGAAAATTACCTGTCTTTTTCTGACTATGGAATTTTATTTTCTATGTATTGTGTTTTGCATAAAGATAGTATAAATTATTTATCAAGGACAAATATATTACTTGATACAGGGGCTCAAAAAAAAGTCTCACTTTTTTCCTATGTATTTGTTTGAAACAAAGAAGTCAGTCCTGTAAAGAAACACTGTGGTTAGAACAGAACCATTCTAAGCACAATGATGTAGGCAGCTTGTGAACTGGGGGTTAAAATATTTATGTTCAAATGGTTCTGTGTTGGTATTTGAGCTGGATGAGGATTTGAAGAGGAAGAAAAGCCGGTTACTTCCAGTAGAGGTGAGGATTGGCCTTGTTCATATTTGTATGGGCTGAGTATAGGGCAGTGCTGGGTAGAAGAAATGGGCTTAAAAAGTGACTGTTGAATAGATGAATGGATGGAGAAATTAAGCAATTACTTGGTAAGGAGCAAAGTGAAAGAATAGGATGGGAATTGATTTTCTGACTTTCTGATAAGTAACCGACATTAAATTTTTTTTTTTTTTTTTTTTGGTTTTTCTCCGGTACCGGGAACCGAACTCACGACCTTGCGCTTGCCAGCGAGGCGCTTTTGCCGCTGAGCTAAATCTCCAGCCCCTCCGACATTAAATTTTATTCAAGCATTTCATTTTCATGGGACATAGAAGAGTAAGATAAACAGTAACTAGGAATAACCTTATCACATTAGGACTCACTTTCTTTATTTTGGAAAGTTAGTATATTAATATTTACTTTCAATCTTTATATTTCCTATGCTTTCCTTTCCTCTTCTCATTTTCACAGCTGCAGCTGGTTTTATTGGATATAAAAATGACCCTATGGGGAAAAGATATGAATGCCCAGTCTTCTGGAATCCTGTGTATTTCTAAGAGATTGATAATTAAAACTTCTCATTTCTGGTAATGAAGTTCTTTTCTGCCCCTCCTTTGTATAAGGGACAGCATTAAGCAAAGGATGAATCATGTGAATATTGTGGCAAATGCCATCTTCTATTGGCTTTGTGACGTGCTTTCAGCAGGATGTTGTTTCTTTATTTTATGAATCAGCAAGAGAAAAAGCTGTGCTAATTTAGTCATGACACAACATATTATTGTCACTTGAAATTTGTATTTTATACATATGTGAAAAACTCTTTTAGATACATTTATAGATAAATTTCTCTCATAGATCACCCCTGAACATACATATAAAGTTTAATAAATGTGAAATAAATTGATTTGATGTCCCTATGTTCATTCTCAGAGCCAGACTCTTCCGAATTGCATTTCTACTCAGCAGCAGTAATGTGTGTGTTTTTCTGCACAATGCAGCTGGTCCCTCCCGCAATCAAGGGCATTGATGCTGCACCATTTAACAGTGTGCTATGCATTGTCTTTGAGATTTTTTTCCAAGCCAGTGATGAAGAGTTTTCTAGTTTTGATGTCCATGTGTAGGAAGTTACAACTATTTCATGGTTGTTATGGATAGACGCAAGGATTAGATGCACAACAATTTCAGAAATATTAAATGTGGGGAAAAATGTGTTTTGGATTTGATGAAATACAGCAGTAAATGCTCAGGAGTCATCTTAGAAGCTAAGTAAAATTCATTGATGATGTTTGTTTATTCATCACATTGCAAGACATTGATAAAGCCTGTTTGAGAGAATGCTTTCTCTCAAGGAGTTTATAATCTTACCACATGGGCACTGAGATTTGCAGCTTCTGGTGGTCATCCTGCAGCCATCGGGAATCAAGACATTCCAAAGCTGCAAGAGAGGCAGATAGTAAGTTATCACATCCATTATTCCCTTGTGGTCATTGCTTACACTCTGTTTTGAGTTTTCTGATCCTGGCAAAATACAACAAATAATATTATTACTATCTCTGCTCTCCACTTACTGAAGCTTCTTCTAGCTACAAATCAGGACTGATCCATGTGCACAGTAATTTAAGCAAAAAGAATGATCTTTTATTTAATTTCACATGTCCCCTCCTGACACAACTGATAGATTAACATTGGGAAAATGTTCTATTTGCAAATAGAGAAAATCAGAACCAAATCAGTCAGATTAGAGTTCCAGGTTTCCATATGCAAAAGTTTTGGAAACTGTATTAGCTCAGTTTGCAAGAGATGCAGCAGGGCACAAAAGTATATCTTAAGATTCTGCAAAGGTCTCTTCTTCAAGTGTCATCAGTGTTTCGGGAAAGTTTGGGAGCTCCATGATCTCAGGAGTGATGTGCATACTCCAGCCAGAAAGCGCATAGCCCACCATGCTTTCTCTGCCTGGGAGCCTCCCTCCCATTGGCATCTTCTGGGTACCTCTCACTGCTGCCCCCACTCTTCTCCTACAAAGCTTCCTAGTTTGTGATCTCAAATCTACAGTCCCATAGAAAATGAGAAACATCACCAGATCTCTAAATGAATGTAGGTTTTCCTCTGGCTTACTGGTTTGCTGTTTTCCCTGTCTTTGCTAATTTTAACCTTCATCTCAGACAGCAGACTCAACAGTCCTGTTGCCTTGGCAACGATGATAGGATAATAGAATTAGAATGTCCCAGGGTACCATTCTAGCATCACACTCTTGGAAGAAAGGAGAACAACACAGTTGTGAAATACAGTCTATTTTTCAATCTGCTCATTTTAAACTCATGGCCTTTACTGGGCAAAAATAATGTATAGTAAAATTTCAGTGATTTCTTAAAAAAAATTCAGCCGTGACAAGAAGCTTACATTAGGTTAGAGATTTTAGTGGTATGTATTTTTTTTTTCAGTCAGCTTTGCATGTTTCAATTGACATTCTAATTTTTCATCAATTTAAAACTGAGTGAAAAAAATTATCTGTAGGGTAATCACTGAGCGTTTTCCCATTTTCTCTCTAAGGTTTGGAAATTGTTAAGGATCTTACACTTTCTCTAGGTGCATTCTAAGTATGGAAACAGAAACTGACACCCCTGGGCCTTGTACTCCTGAGCGACCACACTCAGCACTGACATCCTCTCCAAATCTGTCACTATTTTGAAAAACTGCTTTCAGTTTCTGTGTTAGTTTTAGACCATTATAATAAATGCCGAAGATACATTATATAGAGAAGAGCTTTATTTATGTTCACAGCTTTGAAGGTGCCAGCCCATAACTGGTTGGACTTGTTGCTTCTGGGCCTATGGCCCCTGGCACATTGTGGCAGAGGCACATGGCGAGGCAAAGATGTAAAAAAGAGAAAGAGGAAGAGACCGGGTCCTCTTATTCCCTTTAACGGCACATCAGTGACCTACAGACTTCTTAACAGGCTCCACTTAGAGTTTCCGCTACCTCTGAGTAACAGCACGCTAGTGACCAAGCCTGTAATACATGGATCTTGAGATCTACATTATAGCAATTTTTCTAGGCTGACATCTCTTTCTTCTTCCTCCTTTCTTTACCTTCCTTCCTCTTCCTTCTTTCTCCTTTCCCATGCTTGTCCTCTCTCCCTCCCTCCCTCCCTCCCTCCCTTCCATTCTTTTTTTCTTGTGATGCTGGAGGCTGAAACCTGTGCCGCACACACGCCAGGCAAGCACTCTGGGGCTGCATTTTATCCTCAGCCCGCTAGGCTGACACTTCTCATACCGTGACTCTACTTTCCTGTTCTCTTGTTTCTATACTGATTCAGGCAAAATCTCAAGAATAAACTTTGATCTTTATGATATACATATAGTAGGGTACCTTTAGTATATCTGGATCTGACTTAATACAGTATTTAATTCTTAAATGCTTTGCTCATTTATCCTGTCTGAATTTTTCACCATTCCATGGCAGTTGGATTTGCTTTTGGAATGGTTCCATTCAGACTTTAAAAATGAAAACTTCTCTATAGCATAAAACTATGCATCATTAATTAATTCCTTATAGGAAATTAAGGTATAGAATTTATATACTAATATCCTAGAGAACTGAGGCAGTCATTTTTTAAAAAACTTTTTTTAACCATAAGGTATATATAGATATAGATATAGATAAATATACATAGATATTCTACAGTGTGATAACTGATTGAAAAAGGACATAAAATGATTCATTTTTTTCTCCTTCCAGCTTAAAAAAATCATAGACACACAATATATAAAAAACTCTTTATTTAAGGGGAAATAGCAAAATCCTTGTTTCATGCTAGAAAATTAGTTTTGGGCTACTTGGTACTTAGAGGACTGTATATTCAGGCATTTGGTTTTGTAAGGTGGAGATAATTTAATCAAGTTTTTAGTGCATAAGTAGCTAACTGGACTTCTTGCTCTTTGATTTCTTCTGGGACTTAGATTCTGTAGGCAAAATACTGCATATGCTTTATAGCATTCAGTGGTTTTTAATGTATTATATCTGGTACCACCAATAGCATTTTATCAGTCAGATCTTTTGCTTTACAGATGAATTTGCCACCTAATGTATGGACTGGAAACAAGACAAGCAGAAATGGATATAATTACTCTCCCAATCCTAAGTGTCAAGTCAGCTGGATTTTGACATTAAGATCTAACTTAGCCCATTTTAATTCAGCAAACATTTCTCTGAACATCGTTTATGTGCAAAACACTCTTACAGATACAGTGTAGGATTCAAAGATAACACTGAACTCCAAAAGCTTATTTTGGGAAGCTATGGTTTAGGGGACTCTTGATCTCCCATCTTGAGTTGTGTGAAAGTTTAGAGAATCTAATTATTTGAAGGAAATGATGGGTGCTCATTGAGTACATGGTTAAGCAGCCCCAGAAGTCTGAAACAGCCCATGTACCCTCAGGATCCATGGTGATAGTGTGAGAGCCAGCGTTGAAACCCCTGGTCCCCAGTGCAGCGCTTCACATGCTAAACACCCCATATAGAGATGTACACAGTGAAGGGGCTGCTGCTGGTGGGAGGCCTTCCTCAGTATCCAATGGATGGTAGGTTGGTTCAGTGTCAAGTTTTACAAGAAGGAATCAGAAGTCAGCAACATCATGGGATTTCCTGGTTCCCTGTCAGCATTAACTAGGATCACCTAGTTACATTTGTCTCACTATTTTCCCAGCAATATGGATTTTTAGCTAATTTAGGTACCTACTAAGAACTATGATTTTCTCTGTTGAGGACTAAGTGTTTAATATTTATCATTCTATTGAGCCCTTCCAAATACTCTATGAAACAGAAGCTACTGTATGACAGACAGGAACACTGAAGCTCATAGAGGTTAAGTCATTTTCTCAAGTTTACTCAGAGAATGACAGATCCAAGACTGAGACCAAGCACGAATAGGTACGCACATCCCCTATTCTTAACCACTGATTTATAAACCAAGAAGTCATCCATCATTTTTTATGTATTATAGTAAAAATTTTGTTTCCAAGCAATACTTTCTTTAATGCACTAAGCTGCATTTCTGATCAGAAACTCTTTACACTTCAAATTAACAGTTGAATTGTGGATGTGATGTATGGATTGTGTTAGTTATTAAAAAGGTTTTGGTATCCAACAAGCAGAAAAGTTTCAGAGACAGCTTTTTTCCCTCGTTTCAAAACCAAAGTTCTGAGAACAACACATTAGATGGTGAATCATGGCTTATTGCTTCTCCGGTGACGTGTCAATTTGCAGATTAAATGAGGAACTTGGGGCAAAAAAAATTAATAGGAACAAATGCATAATTTAAAATTTTTTTTCACTTAGTTAATATCCATTTCCTCTGTACTCACTATTGTGTATTCTGAAAGACTGGACATTTTCACATAAAATGGTATTTTTTTTTTACCTTGTACCACTGGTTCTCTTTGTCCTTAAATGCAATAAAATGTAGAGCAATGTAGTTCAAGCACTTCTATTATATGTACTGCAAGAAAATATACCACATTAGTAATGTCTTTAGTAACACTATTCATGACTTTTATTTTCAACTTGTTGCTATTGTATATTTTCAGAATTTTCTCAAGGAAGTGTACATGAAAACTATGAATATTAAAAACTTGAGATACTGTGCCCGAGTTAGTTGCTTATTATCACTCTGAAGATGTGGACAGCCTAAAGCACTTACTGTAGAACACATTTCAACATGACCTTATAATTTAAGAGGTTCCTTGAGTACTGGCCAAAGTGATAGAAAATACTCTGAGCACAGTATGTAGAGGTCTCTTCTGCGTGCACGGGCAATTTGGATGTAATATCTACCAATGCTGATCACTTGGATGCTTTGGCTGATCTGGCTGGCCTAGAGGATTTTCCATTCTTCCCTCACTATTCCATGATACCTTTCCAAACCCTTCTTCCATCAAAGAAAACCATGCTTTCTACTAGCAGAAGTAGGAGGGTAATGAACCAAAAGTTTTCTTTTTTCAGTCTGTTAAAAAGCTTCTTTAGCAAGACTACTTGAACTGAAGATGTGCATTGGAAATTCATCTAATATAATATAGATGGAACCCAATTGATAATTTAATGAGAATTAATTGTGATAGATGTCTGCAACACGTAGCACTTTCACTGTCCTTTTAAAAAAATCACCTAGTGAGAGTGTAAGCAGAAATTAGTACTCTGAGAATTCCATGACATCGCCTATTCTACAAGTTTGAGTCCACATTTTACCTCTAACCTCTGCAGTCCGAACAATAATTACACTTACCATCTGCTTCAAAGTTTGTCTTTCATTTCTTTGCCCTACACTTTTTCTGTTTCATTGCATGCCACTGTCTTGCACTTGTCCTGTTAGAGAGTCCACCACTGTCATTTAATATTTAAATGCCAGGATCATTTTGCAGGTTTAAGTTTAAAGGTAACCATAGCGCACACGTACACATTCATTATTAAAAGCAGAGATGCAGTGTATGTTCTTGGGAATCCTCTTTCCTTTCAATCTTAGTTTCATAGGAGGGCTACTGTCATCAGAACTTAGCTCTGGTGATCCTGTGTGGCAAGCGGATGAACTAGTGCACTATTGATGGATCCAGAATGATGTGAACTGTTCCGGTGGGAGAAGGCGACCATGCTAAAAAGGGAGATGAAGCCGGAAAGTGACAGGCCACGGAGAGTCCGGTTTCGGATCGCATCTTCTCACAGTGGGCGAGTCCTGAAGGAGGTTTATGAAGACGGGCAACCCTCGGGCTCTCTAGATTCTGAATGCGCCAGTATCTGTGGGATTGATGGACTCAGTGATTCTGACGGACAGAATGGCCACACAGGATCAGAAGGCGACGAGCAGGAGAATGATCAGGATAACTTGCTGGTGCTAGCAAGGGCTGCCAGTGAGAAGGCCTTTGGTACAAGAAGAGTCAACATTTTAAGCAAAAATGGCACAGTTAGAGGCGTCAAATACAAAGTGAGTGCTGGCCAAGCTCTATTTAACAATTTGACCAAAGTATTACAGGTAAGGCATTACACTTCCTCCTACTGAGCTTTGTTCCTAACTGGCAATCTTGAACACCTCTCAGTTCTCTGGTTTAAAACAAGCTTTTCTTATTCATGACTCCTTCATACTTCATGAGACACTGCCTATCTAAGAGATTGATTGTCTCTACAGTCAACAATTCAAAACAGGGTTGTTATTCTTGGCAAACTAGACTGACTTCTCAAAGCCAATTTTCTAACACTTAAGTGGGCTTTCTTCTGGTATACAATGACTAAAACAATATCTATACTTCTTAGCCAAGAAGGAGACAGACGGTAGTGCTGAAGGTATTTCATCAAAACCTAATTAATTTCTTCCTGGTTTGGCTTCCTTAAATCACCCACACAGCATTTGTCATCACTTGTATAGAAAATGTTCAGTGCTTGAACACAGTAAGATTGGACTCAATGGGAATTTGCAAAGATATAAGACTGTGCTTTCTCCCATTCCCAGAGAAGTTGTAGAACATTTTTCCATTAATTTTTTTCATAAAAACTCTTGAGCACATTCAAAAACCTATTCCTCTATAAAAGTACACACTGAAGTCCTGATTATATAGAATATAACATCTTTAAAATGTGGTGGATCCTTTACACTAATATATGGTTATATTATTTTGATCCTGGAGTCTTTCACAATAATCTAATGATGAAAGAAGTATTTGAAATTGCCTGGAATTATTGTCAAAACCTTTTCTTAAAAGCAGTCATCATTATTTCAGCAACTGAATTTATAATCACTATCATTACGGTAGCAAACCAGTAGTTTTCATCATAGTGCCATTTTAGGTTATTTTCAAAATTTAAACAAAAAGGTAATATGTTAAATTTTTCAATGCTTGCCTCTAGAGCTTGTAAAAACTCAGGAGTGGGGGAGGATAAGAAAGAATTTTAGCAAAAGGTACTCGAAAATACTTTATTTCAAAGGAAGCATTTGAAAAGATCAGATCATGAAGATTTTTAAAAATTTAAGTTTTAGTTAAAGAAAAAAGTAATTAAGACCAAAGCTTCTTTTGGTACATAACACTTACCCATGACAGATTTCCAGAGATTAAGGGTGTGGGCCGAAATGAGAAACAGATGTCTACATTTTCTAGAGAATAATCCTGCATGGATTTATAGAGGTATGACTATTAGGCTAAGTGGGATGAGTTTCATCCAAGTTAAAAATCAACATTGGCCAAGTCTAGACCAAGATTCTTTGTAACAATTGTTTAAAAATGTTTGCATTTACTGTACTTAAATTAACTTGCCATTATTTGAGTTGATTTCTGATTTGGAGAGTTGTATATAAAACTGGTATACTAGTTTTAGTACTTTGACTTTCATCTTACGCTAGTCTCTCCCAATACTATCGTTCATGAGTAGGTCTCTTAAATCTTCAAAACCTACAAGAGAATAACTATTCTTCCCGTGTTTTCACCTTGGAATAAAAGAAATAAAAGAAATCCAAAGTCAAAATTGTAATACCAAATTAGGTTATAATATTCACTTGCATACTTTCTATGCACAGTTGTCACCCTTTTGTGAGAATAAATCAAATAAAACTGTCTAATACTGAATTCAATGCCATTCACTTATGGCTTTAAAAGGGCAAAAAACAGTTACTGGCAGAGGTTCCTTAAAGTCTTTGATATTTAATCAGGTTTCCTTCCCTCCCATCTTGTCATTCCTTCTTAATAATGTGGCTAAAGTAACCAGCATGTTGTAGATAATCACAAAACTTAGTTATCATCTTTAGTTTTATCATCGTCACTACCATTAGCAGCATCAAGTGGATATTCTTGAATTTCTTTAGGACAAAGAGATGGAAAAGGAGCACTTGGGTCGGGGCTGCCAGTGGCAGTAATCATTGTCTACGAGCATCACACCTTTGAGTTGTGCAGTGCAACCTGTGCAGCATCAGGGAGACAACTGATTTGAATGTTTGCCTTTTGCTAAGGGTTGCACAAGTCACAGCTAACTCAAGTCTCAGGGCTTTGTCTTAGGACGCCTGGGAAGGTTCCCATAGGCGTCTCACAATGCAGTAGCAGAGAAGCCACAGAAGCTGAAAGTTAACATTCAATTACTTCTGTACCCACTACTAGGTATGACTTTCCCCCTGGATCTCTGCATACTTTCTGTAGTGCTTGAAAAGTAAGCAACAAACCCATATAACTAGTTTAGCAGTTCCTGTCATGGAAGAAAAAGTGAGCAGTTGGTATCATGGATGTTTAATTAAGTTCCAGTGCACTGCCAGTCTTATGAACAAGGAGCTGTGATTGAAGAAAGAGTCAGGCATTTCTGCCTGTTTTAAGCTATAGTATCTTAAAGCACTCAACTTGAAACTTGTGAGGGATCCCTGAGTATAGCTTGTACCTGAGTCAAAAACCTAATAAATCTCTTTGCTTCCTCTCTATTAGCTTTCTACTCTTATGCCTATTTCATAAATGGCTTGCAAACATTTCAACAGTACAAAGAATAATGCTTGAAATGATTTTTTTTTAACTTTTTACTTTTCAGCACTATTTATGTAGAATAAAGTCTATAAAAGAGATAGCAGAACAAAGGTCTATTTCATTTGAAGATGCACAAAACAAATTAAGATTGTTAAGTGATGGGACCAAGAAGCAAAGAAAGAAAGGTCACCAGGCTGCTTGCGTGGATTTTGTAGAGGGTGGGTTAGTAGGTGAATCTCTCTTGAGTCTCCAGCTGTTTTAGATCCAGGTGATTAAATTTTTCATCTCTCAGAGAGGTAACAAGACTACAATGCTTAGGAGAGGCTAATTTGGAAATCTGGAAGCTTTGAATCTAATTGTGGTTTAGAAATATGAATTTATTGAAAGCTCTTAAGTTTGAAAGTCATTGATGTAGCACATAACAGGGAAATTTTCCCAGTTCCCTAAGGTAAAAAATACTTCTGAGTTTCTTTATGTCTTCACAGTTAATGAGGAAAATGAAGATCATATTGATCAATGATTTTTTTATGAGATTAGTTTATCAGGAAGGTCTTTCCTCAGCCAAAAATGAACAAAGGTTGTCCCAGCAGCTATATTTGCTATTGATAACCTAATTTATCAGTTAATTGGAGGTTGACACTGGAAGAGGATGACTTGGTTGTCACAAGCAAAACTGGTGCTCAGCATTGTTTACTAACTCAGGATGGATGATATCTCTACATGTTTCTGTCAGTATTTCCTATCCCTCTCTGGTTCACTAAATCTAACTGCAGAACTAGAATATTCCAGCAATAACAAAATGATGCTCTTGGTGACTCCTTGGTCTTGCTGGGATTTTGGGGATCTTTTTTTGACCACTGTATATAAATGATGATAAGAGTTAACACTCACTAAGTACTTCTTGAATTTCAGGCACTGCTTATATTATTACATGTATTAAAATATTTATTCCTTACCACAACACTGTGAGTTATACTATCATTAATAAATTAGCTATAATTTGATCTCTTCTGTATATAAAACATTAAATTGTAAATTTAAAATGTCACACAGAGAAATTCTTATGTAATTTTCTATCAAAACAAACAATCTATTAATGCACTTTTAACTAGCTGGCAACAGCCAAGAAACTCTAAAATTTTTTATATAATTCCAAATGATGCGAGAAACTACATTAAGAAATCAGGTGATTTGCTATCAAAATATCGGGAAAGAAAAGGCATCGAAGATGAGTTTTTACTACTGCTATATTATTAATGTGCAATTAAAGATTATAGACTTGTAGAGTCCTGTGACTACTTTTTATGTGTTATTCCATTACTGCTCTTCTCAGAGCTGTAGGCTTTGACACTCAGGAGGACCTCAGTAAATGCTTTTGCTTTGAATTAATGAATTCTGTGAATTTTTTGGGGTTATTTCCCTCTTTTGCATCCTTTTTGGTTTGGAGATTTCCTATACTGGATAGCACTATAATTTGTGGGTGAATTGTTGCTAGCTTGCCCCATCCCATTCCTTGTCTTGTAGGTAACCTTTAACATTCCTTGCATCATTCACTTAATAACCATTCATTGCATATCCACCTTAGAGAAGCCACTAGTTTAGACAATGTAAGAAATAAACCTCATTTTCATGTAATATTCAGCAGTGTATTGCGAATGGTTGTGTAAAGCAATTTTGGAAAGGATTTACGTATAAACTTGATTTCATTTGCCATCTCTAGGAGATTCTGTTTTCTTCTTGTCCCTGCAGTCCCTGCTGTTCATCGTTCATTTCTACAGTCCTTATATTTTTCTCCTAGTTTTTTTCTCTGTAGATCATTATTTTATTGGATCTTTTATTTCCTTTCTCTAATGTACCTTTTGCCTCAAGGACCAAGAACTAAAGGTGATCTGCATAATTAAGGACACTTATCTTGATCCTACAAATCTCCAGAAATCAATAACAGTGACTGATCATGAGCACTGATATATCCAATTCCTGTGAATCTAATAAAGCCTTCTCTTTAGCTTGATAAATAGAAAATTAGAAAATCTCTATTCTCCCCTACCCATCAGAACTCATATCATAATAGCATTTCAATTTGTACAAGTTTGGTTTCTATGGCCTGAACTTATTTTATGAATCCATTTGAACTCTGACTTCAGATCAACATGCTAAGCAGTCTCACAGATTCTACAAGATGATTTGCCATTGCCTTTTACAGGCAGAGCATAGTTACCACATAATTAAAGAATAAGTATCTGATGTTTCTAAACTTTAATTATAAAATCTTTACTGATACATAATTCATGCATCACTCAATTAATCTATTTAAAAGGTATATAATTTTAGTTTGTTTAGAAAGTTGTATAACTATCAATGCAATCAGTATTCTCATCAACCCTCCCTATCCAGTCATAGTCATTATCCATTTCTTTGTCCTTTGTCCACTTATTCTTTCCCCACAAAATCCCCTAGGCTCAAGAACTTATGAACTTTCTGTCTCTGTTTGTTTGCTTGTTCTGACCATTCAGAAATTATTCCTCCTATTTAATGGTAGTTATAAATCTTTTCATCAAAATCTACTCACTTCCTCTTTCTGCTAGTCACTCAAGTGTCTGGTAATCATCACCCTACCTCTCCTTCAATGAGAAAATCTTTTAAATAGTCCACATATGAATAAAACTGCATGGTATCTGTCTCTCTCTGCTTGGCTTAACTTCATTTACCACAATGTTCTGCAGGTTTATCCATGTTGTTGTAACTGACAGGATTACATTCTTTTTTACATTCTGAATAGTATTTCGTTGCCAATATATACCACATGTTCTTTACCCATTAACCCACTGATGGATATTTAAGTGGAATCCATATTTTGGCCACTGTTAGTGGTGCTGTAATAAGTATAGGAGTGCAGATATCTCAACCTGGAGAATAGTTCATGTGCATGTGCCTGAGTAGAATGCTCTTGTATTCTGTAGTTGTTGTATAGCATGTTCTCTATATGTCCATTTGGTCTACAGTATAATTTAAATTTGATGTTTTCTTGTGGATTATCTGTTTGGATATTGCTGAAAGTGGGATGTTGAAGTCTCCTACTACTATTGTGTTAAAGTTCATCTTTTCCTCTTGATCTATGAATATTTGCTTTATACTTTAAGTGCTTAAATGTTGGGTGTATCTATATATTACCAATTGTTATCCTCTTGAATTGATCCCCACATCATTATATCATTATATCATGACTTTCTTTGTCTTTTTTTCAGCAGTATTTGCTTTAAAGCCTATTTTACTTATATAAGAAGCTGATTACATGAAATATCTCTTCCTAGCCTTCTACTTTTAGTCTATGAATGTCCTTTTAGGCAAGGAGAACTTTTTCGCTCACAGCAAATATTTGGGTCTGCGTTTTAAAAATCCATTCTGTTACTCTATATCAGTGGTGGTGAACCTATGGCATATGTGCTACAGTGAGTACACATTACCCTCTCTGTTGGCTCATCCCAGCCACTGAACATCAGGTATTCAGGTTTAATTGCAATGTTGGCACTTTTCAGTAAATAAGTTGGATTTGGGTTACAGTTTGTGTACTTGGTCTTTTAAAGGTTTTCCATCACTGTTGTATATCATTTGATTTATGTATTTCACCTATTTATATTCAAGGCTGATAGAGAGAATTTGCTACTTTCATTCTGTTAATTGTTGTCTAGATTATCTATTTTTTACTTTATGGTTATTTTATCTAGCAGTATGTTGTTATTTATTGCCTTTAATTTTTAGTATGTCTATTAAAGATTTTTGGTTTGTGGTTATTATGAGGCTTACAAAAATTTATATTTACAACAAAGTATTTAAAACTAACTTTGCTTATAAAAAACTTCCATAAATTTACTGTACTTTCTCCCTTACATTGAGTTTTTGATGTTGCAACTTACAGCTTTAGACTGCATATGCCTTAATGAATTATTGCACTTATTACTGTTTTAATAGTCATTATCTATTTACTCATTATATATTTAGTCATTATCTATCTCCTTTGTCTTTTAACTTTCAAACTAGAATTATGCATGGATTTATATACCATTATTATAATGTGGAGGACTCTAAGTTTGATTGACTACTTACTTTCACCAATGAGTTTGATACACTCAGATGTCTTCATGTTACTCATCAGGATCCTTTTCTTTCACCTTGAAGAAGTCACTTAATAATTCTTATGAGAAAGACCTGGCAGTGATGATCTCTCTTAGATTTTGTTTGTCTGAGGAATTCTTTTATCTCTCCATTTGTGAATGACAGCTTTTCTGGGTACAGTAACCTTGTCTGGCAGTTTTTTATTTTCCCATTAGCACTTTGAATATATTATCCTACCCTCTCTTTCCTCATAAAATCCTTTCTGAGAAGTTTACTGCTAGATATATTGGAGGTCCCTTATATGTTATTTGTTTCTTTGCTCTTACTTTTAAGATGCTATCTTTGTCTTTGATTTTTAACAATTTTGATTGTAATATGGCTCTGACAGTTTTATTTAGATGAAGTGTGATTGATGTACTTTGATTTTTATGGATTTAGATATTTATAGCTTTGTTTAAGAAAATTTTCTATTATTTCTTCAAATAAGCTTGCTATTTTTTCTTTCTCTTGTCCATCTTCAATTCTAATGACTTGTACATCAGCTCTGTAGATGCTACCCTATGAATTCTATAATCTTTCTTCATCTGTTTTCATTCTTTTTTTTTCTTTTCTCCCTTTGACTGGAAATTATCAAATGTCTGGGGTTACAACCAGCCGGCCTATCCAGAATCCCAGGCTAGACTAACTAGTAAATGTCTAGCACCACCAGCGAACACCTGCCAATTGCGGAAGAGGTCACCATCTCATCAAACGTGCAGGCATCACCATAAGGATACCCGGATTATGAAAAATCAGAGAAAAATGACATCAACAAAGGAGACTAATAAATCTGCATTAATGGACCCAGAAGAAGAGGAGATCTATGAAATGACTGACAAAGAATTCAGAATAATCCTCTTAAGGAAATTCAGAGAATTACAAGAAGTTACAGACAATAAATTAAATGAAATTTGGAAAACGCTTCATAAAAAGCACGAGACATTTGACAGAGAATTAGAAATGAGAAAATTTCAGATAAAAATCCTAGAGATAAAGAATGCGATAAGTGAACTGAAAAATTCAACAACAGGTTTCTACAGCAGACTTCACAAAGCAGAAGAAAGAATTGGTCAGCTTGAAGATGGGACATTTATTTCCAAACTTTAAAAAAGCAATATAACATCAGAGAAGACAAGTATTAATTGGGGGCTTATGGATGCTGGGAGAATTTCTGATATTTTCTCTTAAAACTAAGTATTTTAAATTATGCTTGAACATAAGATAACATATATAACATAATATAGCAGTTTAAAGTCTATAAACTGATACACCATCAGTCTCTCAATCATGGGATTTACAAAATTATGAACTGAATAAAATATCATGCAGAAATTTTTATTTAGAAATTTTATTTATTTTCACAAAAATAAGATTTGAAATCTCTATGCTCAATTTTATTTTTTTAGCACTTCATTATTTCATCTGATTACTACAAATTATATCTTAGAACATTTCATCAGGAGAGAAGAAATAAGTTCACATTTGTTCAAGTAACCCTGCCCCACAATTAGTAAAGTAAATAATAGGACTATATTTTACCATATAGATTCATAAACAAAAAATCTAAGGTATGAAAAAGTTAGGTTACTCCTCTTAAGTAATTAATGGTATGGAATTGAAGATCTTTTCTACAACAAAACTGTATAAGCTTAACTAGTGCATAAAGAGAGTAGGAAAGTGAAAGCAAATATGTTCATGTGAAAGAGATAGTTTTTGTTCAGCGAAGGCTCTGGGAAATAATGCTATTTTAGGAGAGTGGAAAGAGAGAGAATGGGGAGAGGGAGCACCACACTGGTGAAGAAGGCTAAATGAAGGTCATCTTAGAAAGGGGAGAAGAACTGGCTGACCTCAGGGGAAGTTAGTGAGTCAAGAAACTGGCTGGAGGGTCTCCATGGATTAAAGCAGAGTCAGCACAGAAAGCCTGCTCCGCAACCCAGTTTACAAGAGCCCGGAGCTAGGCCAGGTCGCAGAGCAGCTGTCCTTCCCTGCCCATGGCTTACATTGTGGATCCACTACACACGTCTCAAGGCCATTTCACAAGTACTCTCCTTTGACAGCTGGCAGCACAGTGCTGGCAGGGCATTTGGCAGAAATGCCCTCCCATGTCTTAAGATTCTGCTGAGGTCCTTCCAAACTGTCCTACATTTTTCCTGACCCAGAACTCATGATTTCTTCCTGAGTAAAGAGCAGAGCCTTTGGCATTCCAGTCAATCATGCTGGTTTTATAAAAAATTAAGGCCATAGGACCTATTTTTAGAAAGGACTGAGCAATGATTACTACTTACCCAAAATATTGGTTTCCTATTGTTGCTGAAGCAAACTGTCATGGACTCAGTACCTTAAAACATCACAAACTTATTATTTTATATGTATGAAGGTCAGAAGCTGGGGTATTATAGGGCTAAAATCTAGGCTTGGGGAGGGCTGTTTTCCTCCTGGAGGCTTTAGGAGGGCGTCTGTTCCTTCACTTTCCAGTTTCTAGAGGCTGTTCACATTCCTTGGCTTATGGATCTGTATTATACTGACCTCTGCTTTCAATATTATATCTTTTTGAATGCTCTCTTTATCTTATGCAGACCTTTGTGATTACAGTGGATACACCCAAGCAATCCAGAATAACCTCCCTGTCTCAAGATCCTTAATGCAATTACATCTGAAAAGTGCTTTTTTGCCATGTAAAGTAACATATTCACAGGCTATGAAGGTTAGGACATGGGCATTTTGGGCATTTATTATTCTTCCTACCATACTTTATGTTAAGGTTATTGAAAATATCAGGGATATGTGGTAGATTCAAACTTTAGTCATACTATGTATTGACATACCCTTTGCCGTGGCCATCTGAGGGCAGAGTGCGCTTGCATAGCATTTGACATAAGTCTTTGTCAAATGGCCTCTTTTTGCTGATGAGATGGTAGCATAGGTGACACCAATACAGGTTTGGAGAGAACATACATTGTATGCTTGACCTTTCACACTCCTCCCATTAGTGTGAAAAGCACATGCTGTGGGCATCCCACTGGTTTAGAAGTATAACAGATGATAGTTATGAGGCACGTCTTTCATGGTTCAACATAGGTCAGCAAGCTTCCAGCTTACCTTCAGATCATGAGTGATACATAATTGCTTAAAATTTCATTTCCTTTGGATTGGGTGGCTTGCTGAGCAGCAGAAGCAAACTGGCTACAAGCTCAATGATGTAAAGGACTTTGCTCAGAGTTATACAGATGGTAATTGAATTAACTGCATACACATTTAACTTTAAAGCCTGGGCTCTTTTCCACTAAGCAGCTAGCATCCAACCATTCATCATATGCCTAAATCTTCTCTGGAACATCTTTGTTAACATCTTATTTAGCTGTTGGTGGCAATTTCTCAGGGTAAGGATTTAACAGGAAAAGCCTGCAAGGTTTTCTTACCATCCTGTGTCTATTGATCACACCGGAATGAAGCATACGTGATAGAGTGAAGGACACCTATCATCTATGTTGATATGTAGCTTAAGATTAATCTTTTTATTGGGCACCACACACTGCTGTGATGTTGGCATGTGACTTATCCAAATATTTTTCCTTTGTGATGAATTTCATGAGGTTAAAACTTTCAGTCATATAATGCAACTTTTTTTTAAATTTCATACAATTGTTTTGTTAGTTTCATACAGAACATACAAATTTCATACAATTTTTTTTTTAGTTTATGTATGCATATGATTCCACATTCAGTGAAATTTAACATTACTGTGTTAGTCTCAGCTGTTGCAAACTTTTGGCATTCTTGTCTTGTATACAGCTGTGTCTGAGTACCGTCTTGGGTCAATGGAAGACAGTTTTGATCATAGCAAATTATCAGTGTGGAGTAATAAATGCCACATAAGTAAAAAGATATTACTTTAAAGGATAGTAAATATCCCTAATGAGAAGGCAAAAATTTATTTTAGAAACTGACATTTAAACTAGGGGTTTTAGGAAAAAAGAGAAAGATGTGGAAAGAGGAGAAAGATAAATGGTGAAAAATGGTTGCAACACCATCTATATCCACCTCAGAGGACTCCACAGGTTCTCCCTTGTTAAGTTCCCTAGGAATGATTCTTATACATGACTCCTAAGGTGGTGGAGCCTTGTTCATAAAGGAAGTCATTCATTTCCAGGGGCTCATGCATCCTTCCTGTGATTTGGGTGTGTCCCCTCAAAATTCATGTTTTGGAAACTTAATACCTCATTGTGGCAGGGTTGGGAGGTAAGGTTGGATCATGGAGGTAGAGCTCACAGGAATGGAATTCATGCTTTTCTTAAAAGAATAGCTTAGCTGTCACAGGGTTCAGCTTGTTTTTCTTTGGCACGCACATGCCATCTCTTCCCTTCACACTTCTATCTTATTATGAAGCACAGTGAGGTTCTCACCAGATATAGTCATCTAATCTTGGATTTCCCAGGCTCCAGGACAGTGAATCTAAATAAATTTAGTTCTTTATGAATTTCCCAGTCTCAAGAATTATGTTAATGCCATAGACAGCATAATAAGACAGAAAATTCATAGTGAGAAAGGGGGCTGTTTCTATTCAATGTGAAAGTCATTTTGGAATTGGGCAGTGGGTAAAGGGTAAAGGCTGGAACAGTTTTGAAGTGACTGCTAGAAAAGTTAGAATGTTATACTGAGAGCTTTAAGAGCAGTCCTGGTGAGGGCTCTGCAGAAAGGAAAATATGAAAAGTCTGGAAGCACTCAAGTGGCTACAGTCAGACCACGGATGGACATGTGGACAGTGAGGGTCATTCCGATGATGTCTCAGAGACGAAAACTGATCACCCAATCTTAGATATTCTATTATAGCAACAGAATACAGACTAAGACAGTTTTACTTTTTATATTTAGAAGGCAATATCTCTGATCTCTGGGGAGACATAACTTATTCTCTTGGCGAGAACTTCATTGTTGAGTCAATGAAGTTACTACAAAACAGTAGTGGCAGTGCTGGTGCTGCTGGTGGTGTTGGTGGTGGTGTGTGGTGGAATGTAAAATGAAGGAAGCTTCATTCATTATCCAAAGAAGCAGTAGGAGCCTGGAGTTTGAATATTTAGCTCTTTGAGTGCTTGTTAACTCAGACTTAACACAGGTGTACATTCTTTAGTCAGCTCACTCCTTTTGGAGACACAGTGCTTAACACTCAATTTGCCCTGGTTCCAATCCATCATCTGCTGACTGCATCACCTTCTGACTCCAAGATAGAGACATCATGGTAGAAGAGTATGATGGATCAAAGCTGCTTAGTTCGTGGTGGCTGGAAACAGCAGGAAAAGAGTGTCAGTAAGGAACAGGTGAGGGACTATGTGTAGTACCCAAGCTCACGTGTCTATGACCCACCCAGACACACATCTAGGAAAATGCTTTACTAACCTGCTAGGCGTTTCATAATCAAATGACAACATGTCAGGACTAGTGGTCATATATTTTTCTCAATTAAAAGAAATAATAAAAAATGTATTACAAGAATGCTACACACAAAATAATTTCCCTTAACTGAGGAAACAGTCTCTTTCTAATGACACAGAAAACAAAATACTTAAAAATTTAAGATGAAGATTTATGTCTCTCTCTCTCTCCATAGATCCCAGATGGTAGTTGAGACTATTTTTTCTTCTTCTAATTTTGTCCTTACTACGGTGTCCTTTGAGGCAAGTGTGTTCTGCTCATTACTCAATTACAAGGAGTGTTTTTCACATTTCTATGAAGGATTTCTGGAGATGAAATTATTACCCCCAAAGAAATAAAGGTGACGGGAGCTTATAAGATCTAAAACACACCTACTTAGGCCTGTGTGGAGATCAAGTAGCTACTTATTTTGTGTGAATGAGTGTCCTTCTCTTTCTCCTTCACTCCCTGTTTCTTTTGGAGGTATAAATGTGATGCATACCTGACTGCTGCTGAAAACACCATCTCACTTGATTTTTCTAGTGAAAATTGTCCCTCGGGTCCTATTTGCATGCGTGGAGGAGAAGTTATGTTAGTTATCATTGGTACCCTTTGCCCACCCATTATTGACAGTTAGATATGCAGGTTTGCAAGAGGACCAAAAACCTTCGTCCAGGGATCCCAGTGGCTCCACCTTTGTCATTGCTCCTTCAGATCCATGAGGCATCACCGATCTGACAGGCAGCTCCTATGGCCCTGCACATCACATCTGCCCAGGATGCCTGGCTTTGCTTCTTCCAGCTCTTGGGACTCTGCAGCTTCATTATGTTTACATGCAAGCTTTTGAAGACATGGCTCTATAAATTACTCCCTGGAGCAAAAGAATTGTTGATGTTTTTGAAACTGATGCCCCATTTTTAATTGTGTGAGAGAAAAAGAAAATATTTTAAAAAAAGAAAAATATCATTATTCTCTAGAAGTTTAAATTATTAACATATTAATTTTAAATTATTAACATGTTCACTTTCTCTCTGTGAAGAAGAGTACTGTTCTCTTCAGGAGGAGACCTGGTACAAATATAGTCTACAATTTTCTAACAGTGTATTCTGGGGAAATATACTTCTGCAAACCCCATCTTTTCTACTGGTAAGTGAGCAAAATGATAGCAAGTATATCCTATGAAACAAATGAGATATTGTGTCAATGCCAGGCATATCATAAGTGCTCAGTAAATATTGTACTGTTCTTTTGTTGTCTCTCAAACAATGTTTGAATGAATTTTTGCAAAGCATTCTGCTAGGATGTCAGGGTGCAAAGATGGATACATCATTTCTGTTCTCACAGAAGGTTTGTCCTTGTGAGATATGCAAAGATGTAGGTGTTGCAAAAAATGATAAGTACTCAGGTGCTAATTGGAGGATAGAACTGGGGTATCTGAACCAATTTTATAAATCTTACAGTGATCTTGTTCCCCTAAAATAGCATCTTTTACATCTAAAGATGTGTGAGAAACCTTAGGTTGCTTGTCTGAAGGTAGCACGGTACTGGAAGTTTTCATTGCAGAATGCACTTCCCTTTGGGAAATCTCAACTGTTGGCTGTAAAATTAGCTCAGCTCCTATCATGCAAACTTGTTTTCCTGAAGCCAGGTCCTCTGTTTGTGATGCTATCTTGGCGCGGGGCTTCACCTGGGCATTTGTCTTGGATTGCCTGGTTTTCTACTGTGTCTGCTAGGCTGAGTGCTTGCCTGTCTGGCTGTGCTGTAGTTGGCTCTGTACCCATGAGCTCAGCCAGCCTCTCATGTACCTTTGTGTCTGAGTATTTCTCTATAACACTTCTCACCTTGACAGCCTTGTCTGCACCCTCAGGGAAGACATAGACTCAGTCTCTTCTTAATATTGGCCTGGGTTGATTTCTAATGCCTTTTCATAGCAATCCAAGCATTGTTTGTATCTCTATGGGATGTGTTGTACTACAAGCCATGGAGTGTACTGCTAGCCATGGCCTGAAATACAGATATTTATTATAGAACTATGTAAGAAATTCAGAAGAGAACTTGCTGGTGCTGTTTGGGGGGTTGATAATGTGATGAAGGACATGGACATTTTTGCTGTTCTTCTGCATCATTTTTGGCTTGTCATGTTCCTCTCAGACATTCAAGTAGTTGCTGTACCCTAAAGTTAGCTGTAGCCAAAAACAGAAGGGGGAGGAGATTCAGAGATTATTCCTTATAGTTATGTCTCTTTTATGCAATAGGAAAAGAAAATTCCAGAAACTTCCCAGATGCATTCTCTTACATTTTATAGAGTTACTTGTTATTATAATAAGACGAAGGTGATTACCTGGCATTATCGCTACAGAACACCCTAACACGGAGGATGGGGTTGCAAATAGCTGTTGGATAAGCAAGAAACAGGATCTGCCACACCACTGTTCAAGAATTTGGACATGACTTACTTTTTATTTTATATAATTTGGTTCACACTGACTCATGCTATTTGGGTTACAAAAGTGCTTTTATAGTGACCTTATTCCATAACTGCTACACATATTTTTGTCCATTCTTGTGTTTTTCTCATTTCTTTAAAAAAATTTTAGTATTAAATTTAAAAATTTTGAAATACAGGCTTGTCATCTGTGTTTTCTTGGGCCCAGAGCTTTTTATCTGACAGGTTTTATTATTGTAACACTACAACTGCATAAGCTGCAGATATAACATGAGGACTGCTAGGCAATATTTTGTTTTACAAAGCAGTGGTAAAGTGGTAGTATCATAGTTATCTACTCTATCTATGGTTACCTGTATTAGTCACCTGTTCTACTTATAGTAGGATGTTAATTGTGTAATTTTAAAAAACCACATGCTATATTTTATCTAAGCTGAACAACTTAGAATGGAAAGGAAAGTCCTCAAAACAGTGAATATGACCTTGTATATTTCCACCTGTTTACTTATATTAAACCAAAAACAAAATAGAACACAGTGACTACAGAATCTCAGCATTTATTCCCAAAGCTCCTTCCTTTCTTCCCTGCCTCAGAAGCCAGATACCTCAGGGGCTGTGCAGTCAGTAGGCTGGAACTCGTCGCACAGATGAAAACAGTGATAGAAGAGCTCTCTGCATGCCGAGCAGGACAGACCACGCTCAGCAAATGCTTGAGCTGTGCCGCCTCTGATTCTGCTAGTTGTAAACAAGCTTGTTTTTCTTTCTGAATTATTTAAAGGAATACTGTTACTCTTAGTAATAACAGCAGCCTTTACTGAATGTCTACATATGACAGAAATTATCTCAGGTACTCCTCTTATAAAACTGTTTCTTTAATTCTCACAGCTGATTTGCAAGGGGGATATTACCTCATTTTGCATGATGTGAGCTGGCAATACCCCCAACCAGTTTAAAGGACAATGAAGATATTTGTCCCTAAATACCTTGTCCTTCATTTTGATTGGCTATCTGAAATTTTTCCTATTACTTTCCTTACTTCCTGACTCCAGAGATCGCCTTTGTCTTAAGGTGGATTCCTTAGAAGTAGGAATTGGATTGGATCATTATGAAAGATGACTTACTAAGGGACCATTCTCAGAAGAAAGGGGGATGCACCAAGCAGGTTAGAGCAGAGAAGAAAGCAAAACAGGGTCGTCATCTTGGCCAGAGACCAGCATCAGTCCCGACACATGGGTGCTCTGGACTACAAATTGCTGCATGGAGTGAGTTATGGACTTGAACTTTAGACGCCTGTATCAGTCTGTCATTGGCTCCTGGCTGTGAATTTCAGTGGCTAATGTTCATAGTTAGCTGAGTAGTAGGTCATTCAACATTGCAGGGAGTCTGAAAATATCCACCACAGTCCACTTCTTGCCCTGTTCCAGCTCATTTGCTCTCTTGCATTCAAAGTTTATTCCACCCAGACACAGCCTGACAATGACTAGTGGCCAAGTTCGTGCGATAAATGACAGCTTCTAAACTGCCATGGGTCTTAAAGTGCTAACCAATATGAGTACCAGACATATCTCTCCCTGCCCCTTATGTTGAGTGGTATTTCTACCTTCTTATGACAGTTAGGCTCAATTATATTCGCTGGTATGTTAATTCCTCTTCATAGTACATAAGTGTCATTATGAGCCCAAAGTGAATAGATGGCAACAGTTGTCTAAGTTTTATGGCACTCTCACTGTGTTGCTTGGAAGATCTTCCATCTGAGATCAAGGATTTGCACAAAAAAATACCTGTTGCACAGATTCAGAGAACATTTCTCCAGTCAGGTAACTGGCAGTGATGGAAAATGAGACTGTCTGTACCTCTTCCTATTGGTTACTGGACTCAAGAATTCCAGCTATTGTCAAGACAGCACCATGTAATAACCACTGGTTAGGTGTCAGTGGCATCCTGAAGCATGGTATCTACTTCTCCAAAGGTGACCTGTCCAGACAGATGCATCCGCTGTGCTTCATGGTACACGCTCTCTCAGGTGGCAGGATAGGGTGGTCCGGCACATGGCGAGGCAATGTTTATTCTTTTGCATGCAGCTTACTTGAGTTGTTTGAACCCACTGGGACCCTGTCTTAGATAACCCCCTTTTATTTCAGGGTGAATTGCTGCTGTGCCTGTCTGACCTGTGACTTTGTAAGTGTGACAGTAGGCATGTTATGGGTGCTAATAGGTGGTTCTGATGCCCTGGTAGGGTAGGTGCTCAGTTTTTACTGGGATCCAGACTATATTTTTCAAATGCTATATCCTTCTCTCCTGCACATGTCATGGTCTTTTTTTGGGGGGGGGGTTCTCCGGTACCGGGAACCGAACTCACGACCTTGCGCTTGCCAGGCAGGTGCTTTTGCTGCTGAGCTAAATCCCCAGCCCCAAACTCATGGTCTTGATCCAGGGTCCTGGGGTTGCCGCCATGACTCACCTGTTCAGATACTCCACATAGTGCTGTACTCTGATGCAGAAAGCTCTGACCACATGCGATCTTTGGGGATCCTGGTATCTCAGCCTGGAGCCACTGCGAAGCCCCTCCTTTTGCCGGTCCTACTCACAGTCAGCAACCTTCTGTGTCCCGTGATAAACGGGTTCTAAAACCTGAAGAGACCCACCAAGCATTGCACTTCTTTCTTAGAAGGAGAAGATGAAAATATGGTACCTTTTTTTCCTTTTGAGAGGTGGGTCCAGCATATTTTAGATTCCAATAATTCACAAGATGTTTTAAATTCTGTGATTTCTGTTAGGATCTTTGTGAGGTTTCTCTCTTATGCTCTGAAGCATATATGTTTTATTTATCAAAGCATCCAAACACTTAGGATTTCTTGCTCCTCAGGTATTAGTAAGATGTTGATATTAGAGAATCAGCATGAGATTTTGTAGGTTATTGGTTACTGGCTATCAGTTCCAACTCCTGTGTCCTTGATGAGTGGCCCCCATATATCTGCAGGAGCATGCCATTCTCTAGAGGAAGGGATGGTTGAGAACAGTTTGTAGCCAACACTCAAATCAGCTGGTGAAAAGAAGAGATGGGACACAGAGAACAACCATCTACCACATGGTGCTAACATAAAATGATACCATCTGCAGACTAGGGAGTGGTGGTGGGTAGAGAAGAAATTAGAATTCAGGGCACCAGATCTCTTATGGACACACGTAACCAAAAAACAGTGAAAGGCAGATGCATCTTGATGGACAGTAGAAAAGGGAGAATTGGTAGCCAGGAGTTGTGAGTAGCTAGGGACCTGCCCTGTGGGAAGTGGTCTCTGCTGGGGAGAAGACAGTCAAATACTCAGAAATTTAGCAATTTCAGATTTTAGAGATGTATTACCCATTCCCCAAACCCAAAGCAGATTCCATGTAATAATTTATCACAGAGCCAAACCTATCCCTTGCACATTTTCCTTTTCCTAAATTGCAGTAATAAAGTTCCATCTGGTTAGTCCATTTTTATGGTTATCATTGTTTTCTCTTTTGAAAATCCAGGGCTGGGGATATAGCTCAGTGGCTTAAGCACCAGACTAGCAAGTACTAGGTCATGTGTTCGATTCCCAGTACCAAAAAAATTTTAAAAATTTAAAAAATGGGGGCTGGGGATTTAGCTCAGCGGCAAAAGCGCCTGCCTGGCAAGCGCAAGGTCGTGAGTTCGGTTCCCGGTACCGGAGAAAAACCAAAAAAA
>NW_004955443.1:4869222-4890074 GCF_000276665.1 Chinchilla lanigera | reverse complement strand
AAAAAAAAAAAAAAAAAAAAAAAAAAAAAAAAAAAAAAAAATTTAAAAAATGAAAATCCATCTACCTCCTGGGTTGTACCAGCTTTATGCCTATGTCACAGTGGAGAGGAAAAAAGTTGTTATTTCATTGTGCAGTGCTCATCCTGCCATGGGCTTATACGACTGCAACTCCGATCCTGTTTATTCCACTGCTAAGAACAAAACAATGGTTCTGTGTAGCAGGTACATTTAAATTAAACTTCTCAGTCTGGTACAGTAGCTTGTAATTATTTCAGAAGGTGAACTAAGGATTTGGATTCGGATAGTTTATTGGGGGAAGTTATCCCAGGGCAGGAGGGAGGGTTGGAGGAATGTGGAAGAGAGAAGGAGAAAAAGACAATAAAGAGGTGCAGCCTTTACTGCCAGGGGCGAGCTAGGGTTTGATTCCGGATCTCTGCAAGGATTCCAAGTATTTTCTAGAATGCCTATCACATTCCACACCACCTAGCAGCAATAAGGAGAAAATGTATGGGGTTTCCCTCCAGTTTTCCTGAGGGTTGCCCCAAGAGACCTAAACCTTCCCATATTTCTAGTCTAAATAGGTCTTCAAGCTAAGTGGGCTTCTTCTGGTTGCTCCCAACCCCACCCCAAGGAATTAGAAAATATCCAGAGCAGAAAGCAAATGACTCTGAACAAGCTCTTGGTGAGTTTCTATCTGTATAAAGTGATTTCAAGTTCACATGAACGTGTTCATTAAGACAGTGGCTAGAATCCAACAGGAAGCCAGTGGGGTGTGAGGAGGAACAAAAACATCAGTGAACACACACACACACACACAAACACACACAGAGCTTGTGAAGCTCTCCTGAGTCTCCATTCTGATTTCAGCCCTGGATATGCTCACCCTTACATCCTACACATGCCACTGCAGGCATCTTAATCACACGGTGCCATTGCATATAGTTTGATGTTTTTTTTATAAACTGATCTCTTTTCTTAAAAGGCTGCTACTTCCTTCTTTGGAAGTTAATTCAATTTTTTGAAATGATATTATTATGGAATAATAAAACATTGTCTTAGAGGCTGGAGTTTGGGTGAAGTTGATAGGTTTAACTTTGGATGAAATATTGGAGGGGTTGTCAGTATAGTCATTATAATAGGCAATCTATTCACACTTACTTTTTTTATTTTAAAAATAAAAGGAAAACATTAACAGACAGACAACCTTTTACAAAATAGAGAAAGAACAGTAGTACACACAATACAGAGTTACAAACAATATGGTAGGAAATTAACAATGCTTCTTGTATTACATATTGATATCTTCAAAGTGGTTTCTCATGAAAACAGATAGAGACATGCAATATTGATCAATCAAGGACTCATTGACAGTTTCTTTCAGCAAAGAAATAGAAGACAGTAGAACAACTATGTTAACTATCCTGTATATACATACATACATACAAAATTTCTCCTTCTTTCCCTTCTCTTTTCCCACATCCCAGTTGCCCTTTAGCCCTGAGTGTTTTCCTATCATTTCACAATGTCTGTCATACCGCCTAGTTTAAATGAACTCTTTCAGGTTTTACACTAGTGAAACAGTGCGGTGCTTGCACATGCAGGTCTGATTTATTTCACTTATGAGTATGGCCTCTAGTTGTGACCATTTACCTATAAAGGCCTCAAGTTTATCTTTCTTTATAGCTGAGTAATATTCCATTCTATAAAAGTACCACAATTTTCTTATCCAGTCCTCGGTGGATGGACATTTGGGTTGCTTCCACAATTTAGCAATTACAAACTGTGCTGCTAAGAACATAGGTGCACATATATTGCTGTATCCACACATTTTAATATTATAGACCTCCCTTAATATGACTCTTGGCTGGAAGACTGCATGATTTCCCCTAGTTAGGGCTAACTGCCTCTACAGCTTTTGAAACATCTATATTATAGCTCTACTAAAGTCTTATTACAACATCCGAAGCTGTGACACAGAAATTTCTTTACTACCCAGCCTGACCCATAAATCTGTAATATAGGTCACATACTACCCATTAGCTTGGTAATTGTAGGCAGTTTTAGTTTCTTTATTTATAATTTGGGGTTAGTGACTATGTTTAATTTATGTGGTTATTGTAAGAAAAAACTAATTATTACATCTCTAGAGATTAGAACAGTATCTGACATAATAATTATATTACATTTAATAAAACTTACTTTAAAAATGGGAAGTTGGTCTTTCAGCAGAAGTATAATGTATGCTTGCAAGCCAGTGAGGGTTACTGTTCCCTAGTAGCATAGGATTTGTGTGAGAAATGATGAGAGACAAAATTGGAAAACTGTTCTGAATTTTTAGCGAGGAACCAAAAAGGTAGAAATAACCAGATATGGGAATAGGCAAAGACAGGGTGATGGTGTGTCTTAGTTTTCCCTAGAAAATTATGGTTTATTGATTACCCTGATGTAATTATTTAAGTATATTTGGTATAGTTCTTTAGTGTATTGTTCACATTAAAGGTACCTTAAGAGGGCCTATGTAAGTCAGTGTCATGGTGATTTGGAGAGATTATATGTATAGATGTGTAGGCTGCATTGGAGGAGAACAGTTTGTAGGTAGGGAGAAAATCCTTGCTTGTGTATTCAAAATCATATTTATTTCCATAAAATTACAAAAAACAGCTCAAAAAGGACCTGGAGATAATAGGGTAGGATCTATTTTTCATTTTAAATATTGGCACATTTTGATTTGTTTTTAGTGAATTTTGAAATATTTAGAGAGGTATGTGAATCTTTGTGTGGGAAAAAAAAAACAAGCATAAGAAGCAAATAGGTGAATACAGCTCATACGTATGGGTAGTTTTAACCCCACATTCAAATGACAGCCTTGAACTCTTTTCATGTGCCGGGTTTACAGTTTTGTCAGTTGGTCAGTAATCTAGTTTGGCCAGTGACAATTGTAGTAGTTTGTACAGTGATTTCATTGCTCCTCTGCACTTTGCTTTTACTACCTTGTAAACATTATTGGATATTGGGAAACTAAAGTGCTGATGCTACAATATGAGACAGAAATCTCAGACCTCAGCACTTTAATGAGGCAGCATATGAAATCCTTAGTTGTGCCCAGAGAAGTAAACCTGTAGTCTCCCTCTATGTTAAGTGGACCCTAAGGCCACTCTGAATGGGAGGAAGAGATGTGAAGCAGGCTTGTGGTAAACCTTGTTGTCTTTTACCTGCTGCAGTCTCATCAGTATGCATGCAGCTGTGGCACCACAGTGAGGAGTGGGGTGTGAGAGAGGTGATGTTGTGTGGACCTGAAATGATATGTGAGTGGCGTCCCATTCTAAAGGCAGATTGTGCTACTACATTCATTTTACCTATACTGCTTGTCTTTCTTAGAGCTCATTTCAGCACACATCTGGCATTAGAATGTGTAGGATTGCTGTGAATGGAAGGACATTGTTCTCTTCCTCTCCTTTCACCTCCTGTTTGGTAGTTGTCAGTCTAGAACACCCAGTCTAGAACCACATCTAAATGATGACAAGACGGCTCTTTCATAGTGATACTCATCATATATTAAATATCATTACAAAACAAGGGGGTAGCTTGGC
This sequence comes from Chinchilla lanigera, assembly GCF_000276665.1. NCBI lineage: Eukaryota > Metazoa > Chordata > Mammalia > Rodentia > Chinchillidae > Chinchilla > Chinchilla lanigera. Next base: position 4,886,484 of record NW_004955443.1, on the reverse strand, counting down.
TCAGATTCTGTTTGCTAACCTCTGTTTGTATCTCGTACACATCTCATACAGTTGTATTTCCAGGCAGCTACTGAGCTTATTTGCTGTGTGCCCCTTATGGCCTAATTAGTGCTAGATTAGGCCCATTTCAATCAGTGAGTCTAGTGTTCGTTCACTGCAGTAAGAACTACGTGGCTTCATTCTTGCTTACTGCTTTGTGTCTGTTCCACTTCTAGTTGTTGGCATGGTATATCATGGTTTTTGTTTATATTTTCCATCACGTTATTTTCTTTTTAAACATTTTTTGTAATGTTTATTAGTACCTGTTTGTGGTACATAATGGTTACATTCATCATGAAGAATGAGTAATGTATAAAGTATGTTTTGAGTTTTAAAAAATTTTGCCTTTCCATTTTTATCCCTCATTGCTGGGCACTTAGGTTAGGGCATACCAAAATTTAAAGATTCAATGCTGTCATGGCTGGACAGCTCTCAGAAAAATAATTTGAACAGATACCTCTACGTCCAACCAAATTATCAGTCAAGTGCAGAGCAGATATTTTCTGTATGTAGAAAGATTCAAGAGAGTTTACTTATATAATTTCAGAAAAAAATTTAAGTGTATGTTTTTGCAAGATAGAAAGTTAAAAATCAGAAGATAAGATTTGGGGCTGGGGATTTAGCTCAGTGGCAAAGCGCCTGCCTGGCAAGCGCAAGGTCGTGAGTTCGGTTCCCAGTACCGGAGAAAAAACCAAAAAAACAAAAACAAAAAAACAGAAGATAAGATTTGGAATTCAAAAACACTAGATTCAAGTCAGGAGAGCAGCAAAGGAAGATACCAGGATGAAAGTGTTCAGCATACCCAGAGGGTATGGCCCGGGTTGAATAAATTGGTTAAACATTAGGGAAAGAGAAGTCTTCAGGCATGTAGAGGATTACCAGATGTAAGCAACTAGTCAGGGGAATATAGGTTAAATTGCAAATGCCAGGTAAGGCTACATAGCCAAAAAATAAAGTCATGATTCAAATACAAGGCAAATTAATATCTGTCCCTTTCTGAGATGATAGTTCCTCAGCCTTTTGTTCTCTTTCAAACTATTGACACTTTGAAGAGTACAGGTCAATTGTTTTATAGAATAAAATTTGGGTGACATTTTATCATGGTTATCTTGGGTTACGCATTTTGACTAGGACATTATACAAATGATGTTACATCCTTCTGGGAATTTCATATCTGAAGACTGAAGACATGTGGTGTTTATTTTCTATTAATGATACTAATTTTTTATTTTAAAGATTAAAAAAACTGACAAAATAACAATAAAGACAAAATCAAAACAACACAAAAACAACAAAAATGGTACATGACCTCAAAACAAAATGATAGGAATTAACAATGGTTGCTACATTAGATACTGTTATCTTCAATGAAGTTGCTCAGTCCAGAAGATGTAAGAATGTAAGATTGATCAAAGAAAGACAGTAATAAGTAATAAAAAAATCATTGGAAATGATGCAGCGTTTCACCATACAAGATGGTCGGAGTTCAACAATGGTTCTTATACTGCATATTGTTGTTTTCAGGTCAGTCATTCTGATTACCAGATTCAAGCATGCAAAATTGGCCAAAAAGAAAGAAAATTTTAAGCATTGACTGTTCCTTTCAATAAAGCACAGGCATCAGCAATACACCTATGCAAGCTATCCTTGTATATATATATATATATATATATATATATATATATATATATATATTGATAATTTCGTTATGTGTTACTTAATTTCTCTACTATATGGTCACTATGACATAGTAATTAATTGAGACATACCCTGACCATGTGTAAATATATTGTTTCTTATCAGACATCTATAAGCAAGATTAAGTATCCATTAATTATTTTTGCCAGAATCAGTTTTTAAAATTATGCTTACAAAATGATTTAAAGATATAGATATTAGTTCATATTTTTCGGTAAGGAGGACCTCTTGTTTATTATTTCATGTAACCATCTATTTATTATCAATATATAGACTCATGGATTCTTGTTCACTGGGTTATAATCTATCATTGTCCTTATTTATTTATTTTAACGTTCCAAGTACTCCATTTGGGGCTGCTTGGATCCTTCTGAAACTGACACTGATTTCTTTTTGACATACACCACCCCATCAATTTCCTGAACCCTTTTTTACTTTGGGGCACAAGGTGTTACATGCTCACACTTTGCCTGGTTCAGGAGCCAGACATTTCTGTTTGCTGTGGAATGATATTAAGAAAGACAAGTCTTGGTGATAGGTTTGTTCATTGCGGCTGGTATGCTATTTCTATAGGTCCTTTCAGGGGACCAACCTAATCATAGTGGTGGAGGGAGCTTTGTTGTAATTTTTTATAAAATTATCCACTTTAGTTCTTTTGAGGCTCACGCTATTTTTTCCTCCTCATAGGAAAAAGGCATGGAACGTGTGGTTTTGTTCTGGATCCTTGTTGATCTTATTTTTTTTTTTTTTTCTGGTAATGGGGATTTAACACGGGGCCTTTTTACTGAACTACTTTCACAGTCATTTTTAATTTTTTATTTTGAAACAGTTTTTCACTAAGTCACTAAGTTGTCCAGGCTTGCCTTAAACTTACAATCCTCCTATCTGGGTCTCATGGGGTACTGGGATTACGGACATGAACTATCACCCAGAATTGATTGTCTGTTTATTTGGGAGGATGGATGGTGTGATTTAGATTCAGAAAGCCACCATTATCGCAGCACTGACCAGAACCTCTGGTGTCTTCCTTATCTAGGTCTTTCTCCATGATAACTGCAGTTTAAATGGAGATTTTAAATGTATTAGTGTACATGTTGATAATATCTGATAGTAGAAATTTATGCTCCTTCTATGGCATTTCACCCTGATAGTGTGTGATTAGTCTAGAGTCAAAGAAGCAAAATGAAGAAACAAAAGCAAAAATTTCTCCCTCAAAAAGAAAGTTGATAGGAAGATGTCTACTGTAATTTGCAGCATTTATTGCTTTCAGAATATATTTTTCCAATATATTTAACAGTATATATGCAGTATATGAATGCATATATAGACACATAATATCTAAAAGTGTTTGGCACTTATGAAAGCTAGTCTGATTTCATTGCTGGAAGCAGAAATATATGGAAGAGAAAAAACGGTCTCATTTTCTGTAGTATCGATAGCACAAATAAGAGCTTAGCGTTTCATTCCAAGGATGCTGTGGCTTTCATTAATCTCTCATGCAGAGCTGATGAATGGAAATTGTTTCGTTGTATGAGGCAGACTGCTTCTGCAGAGTAATTAATCCCAGATGGAAGGCTGGAAAATCCGCCGATGAAAATGTGGTTTATCTGCAGCCCGGCCGAGACTCAGCCGCCCGGGAAGGACTGGCAGTGACTCATGACTTGATGACTACTGTCCTTTGCACAGGGAGAGTGACAAATTGAGCCACTGACACTTATTTTAATTAAATAATGTCAGAAACAGGTGGCTAGTTGGGATGAAGGTACACAGGGCTTCTGAGACAAGAATTTCTTAGGGAGAGTGAATTTCACTATAAAAGAAGCTGCCCAGGCAGAAGACTATTTTAGTATTTCTGGGTAGAATAAGATCAACTGGAATCAAGCACAAACCATAGTTCTGTAATACAGAAATAAGATGAGAATTAGTGAATTCAAGTGATAGAAAGGAAGTCCAGGACATATTTATTTTAATATTTTGTGAATTTTTAATATTTTGTGAAGATAATAATTAGTGAATTCAAGTGATAGAAAGGAAGTCCAGGACATATTTATTTTAAAATCATACCATTTATGTCAATATTATGAGATCTGATACAGAACTGAACTTGTAAGTGGGCACTTTAAAATTCCAGCATAGCCAACATTTAATTAATTAATTAATATGTAAGCAGACCACGGTTTGGATTCAGCTTTATATGCACCTATTATTTCTCCAAAACTTACCCCGACAGTTACTTGCTACACCAGCCTTACCTTTGTGACAGATCAGTACTATTGTTCCCAACAATTATGGAGCAATTTTAGTTCTAGGAAAGTTCATTTTTCCCCTTGAGCATTAAAATTGCTGAAAACAAGACAGGGCCTTGCTTTTCAGCCAGGCTGCTCAGGACCAGCTGATGAGTGTCATCTGCAGGTTTATTAGAAAGATAGAATTTTTTGGCCACCCTCAGGCCTACTGAATCAGAACATGCTTTTAACCAGATAGTCAGCTGAGACCTTCGAACTGCTTGAGAGGTCAAAATCATACCATTTATGTTAATTTATTTTGTGCTGCTACAACAAAACACTTGAGCCTGGTTAGTTTATGAAGAACATAAAATTACTTTCACAGTTCTGGAGGCTGAGAAGTCTGAGATCAAAGGGGGAGGTTGGTGTCTGGTAAGGGGCATTTGCACCTCCATGATGGTGTTTTGAAAGCTGCAGCTGTCACCAGGAAGGAATACTGTCCCTCATGTGGTGAAGGAGTGTGTGTAGAAAACCACTCCTGAACGTTCTTTTTCCATTCAGTAGTGATGAACGCTCATAATCTGAACAATTTGCTTTAGGCCCCAGCCATCCTCCCACCCCTGTTGCACTGATGATTTAGTTTCATAAGTCCTGTAGGGGACCAACATTCAAACCACAGCATTTGCTATCATGGTGCCCCTCCTTTTTTCCTTTATGTTCTAGCTTTAATTTCTGATTCCCCAGTGGCTGGTACCTGTCCTATGAACATGCACTGCTTCTGCTTAGCATAGGTGCTGCTCCTGCAGGTGCTCATACGATCTGTGCTGAGGTTGTTTGTGCTTGGCATTGAGGAACTAGAAGACAATACTGAGAATATTCATCCCATATCTATTGCCTCTTATGACTTTTACAAGAGATTCTTGTGTTTTACTATTTTGTTTTGGGTACATGAGTTCTTTCTTAAACCATGTCTCAGTTTACTCAGATGAAAAATATCTAGAAGACCCTCCCTCAGCCCTCCACACACGCACTCCCTTTCAGCCAACTCATTCATCCTAGGGTGAATGCATTTTAAACTCTAATTGCATCTCATCTAGATGCATTTTAATAATAGCTACTAAAACTATTTAATATACTTTATTAAAATAACATATTACTGATATTTTAAAATCAGGAGATTTTACACAATATCTGCAGCATCTCTTGACAAATTTGACAACCTGGCCAAACTGGGTTGGCTTTCCTCATATAACGGCCATCGGAGCTGTGTAGAGGCTGGCGCCGCCGAAATGGATGCACCTGCTTCTACTCATTGTCATTTCCCTAACTCCAAGTCCAACGGTCTGTAGTATTTATCAGCATGTGTATTCTGTTGTTTTCTTATACCTGGTCCATATCCCTCCTGTTTATGTTGCTTATTTATCTCTTGTGGGCATTTTTTATTGCCCATGGGCCAGCTTCTTTGATATGGTATTAAAGTTTGCTTCTGCTTAACCTTTGTGCTATAATGTTCTGTATAATAACATGGTATAAAATTTACTTTTAAGTCTGAATGCTATGATTTCAAACACAGAAAGACTGAGACCTTTTAGATCATTGCCAGAGTTGACAGGCCAACAAGATTGGAGAGGAGTGTCTTGATAATGAGACCCCCAGGCCATGTTTTCTTGGTTGTTGTCAGTGAGTTAGTGGTCAGAAGGTCATTTTCAAGAACATGTCCCATGCTGGGGGAGGGAAAGCAATTCTTAGAACTCATGCTTTATATCTGGAAATTTTAAGTTCTAAATATTAATTTCTATAATGGTTCTTCTCTATGGTATTGATTTACAAATCTATCTGTTGACTTCTACATGTCTGAGTGGTCCAGTGGATCCTACTCTGTGGTTTGCTTTAAGATTCAAGCATACAATATATTTTTATTAATCATAATCACTAAGATGTAGCATTATCATGGATATTTTCAGCATGTGTGTGGAATTTTTACTGTATGCCAAGCCTCATAACATCTGTAGCTCAAAATAATGACCCACAGATCTCCAAGAGGGAAGCTACAAAACCTGCTTGGGTTTGAGGAGCAGTGCGGTATTACTAGTCACCGCTTAGTAGGTTTTTCCCACAAGCTGCCTCGTCAGCAGCACTGGTTGAGAAAGTTTATTACAGGACAACGCACACACTGGTGAATGACTTCTAGCACCGGCTGCCTTCCCTGGAGTCAGCTAGCGGCAAGGTGTGAGGGAGGAGAATAGAGGTGAGCACGGAGCACAGGCACTGAGGCTATACCAGCAAGCAGTTTTCTCGAACAGGGAAATTTTAAATATTTTAATGATATGCCTGCTCGTTTGGCCAAGGAGGCTTTTATAGTACCAGTGTGGGAATTAATTTATTACTGCTGCCACAGCACTTAGTGCACAAGTGGGGAAGAGTGTTGCTCGAAGCTAGTATGAAATATAAATGTTGGAGCAGTGTGTCAGGTAGTAATAGCAGACAGCACTGTAACGCACAGCTGATGTGGATAAAGGGGCAAGAGCTTAGAGAATGCATAGACAGGGGGTGGGCAGAACAGATCTGTGAGGACGCTGAAATTTCCCTGCAGATCCCAGCTCTGTGCGGCAGAGATTTCCCTGCACATCCCACCTCCTTCTTTCATTTTATTTTTTTTTCTTAGTTCTTGTAAAATTTCTAAAAAATAAAAACTTTTGGGTAATCAAACCTGTTCTATTCTTCCTACAATATATGGCTCTACTAAGCCTAATTAATTCCTTATTATGGGACCCTTAATAGTTCTTCCTTCACTTTTTCTCCCATAAACTTGTCTAGTAAGTAGAGGTCCCTACATAAGTTATTCTCTTTGCTATGGGATTGTCTATCATTTGGGTTTGCAGTAGTTTTTTTCTCTCTTATCTCTAATCCAGAAAATGAATGCCAGTGAGCTTTCTACCCAGGCTCCATTTGTTCCACATTCCCATTTGTTTTAATTTTAAAGAGAAGTAAAAACAAATTAACAAACACAAAGCCATAAACAGAACAACACAAAACATTCCCACTTTTTACCCATTTCTGGATTTTCTTTTTTTCTCTTGAGATTTGGGAATCAAGAGTTATGGCGCACCTTTTTAAATGGAAACGCTACATTGGAAGGCAGTGAGTAATTTTCTCGGTGAAATTTAGCAGGGGGTGGAGGAAGGAGGCAACTTGTATATAAAGATATAATTGTGTGTGTGCGTGTACATGCACACACACACACTTGGTCCATCTGCAACAGTTTATTGAATAGTGTGAATTTCATAAGATGCAAATAATAAATGGCTATATTGTAGTTGTCTTTTAATGGACAAAAATTGTATATATTTATGGTATATAATATATGTCAAGCCAGTTAACACATTTATTAACTTCATATCTCCCTGATCTGTGTCTCAAGGCCTAGCATTTTTATCTTTCCTGTCCCAGATCTGTCTCACACTGATACTGATAGTGGCCTTCTACACTTGTATATTTATATTCAAGGTTTTTTTTTTTAACCTCTTGCTGTCTGCTGCAACCAGCCACCCCTTGGCCATTCTTTGGGTCTTAAGACTGTGCTGTCAGGAGAACGGGCCCAGGAGAGAAGCCCTTGTAGGCTTTAGAAGCAGGGTTGGGGCCAGCTAAGGGAATTTTGGAGTACTGAGCACTCAGAGTGTGCCCTAGAGGAGAGTGAAGGGTTTGTTTAGGCATTTCTCTGTGTCTTTGTGGGAACAGACATGGAAATGGGGGGCTTCCAGATTATGTGCAGCATCTCCTCCTATCCAGGTCAGAGGGGCAGTGTTGGAAGTATGAGGGAGTTCCTGAGGCCTCCCACTAAATGGCTTCCAAATATGGAAAATCCATGTCTCCTTACCCCCTTTCATGACCACTTTCTATGCTGGAATTGCCTTCCCTGGGCTCTTGCTGCTGCAGCGCTCTCACCTGCAGATCAGTGTCCTTGGATGTGATACCAGCAAGACACCTCTGCGGTCACCTGTGAGATACTCCCCCAGCTTCACAGAGCTCAAGGCAGGAAGGCAGGTTGCTTCACTCTGCTCTTCCCTCATCCTGCCAGTTGTCCCCTCTGTCCTTTTCCTCTTGTGCAAAAAAGTTACTGACGTCAGATCAACACAACTGCTGCATAACATCCAAACTTGAAACAGTTGCTGGTCTAGTTTTTCTCTATCTTTCAACAGTGTTGACTGGCTGTCTTGGACTTTTGTGGATGACTTGGTGGGGGTGTCATCTTCCTTACTTCTCCATCAGGAGGGAGAGGAGTGGATAAGGGATTGCTTTGTTTTTCTAGGCCACTAATTGCCCACTCAAATGGTCCTCTCTTTCCTTTTATCTTCTGCTGATGCAAGATGGGGCTGGCACTGGGGTGTGCAGGTGGGTGAGGGCTGGTTTAGCTCATTTATTTGTTTCTTAATAAACCAAGGAAGTGCTGTTGGCTCACAATGGTTAGGTAATTTGTACTGCTGTATTCTCAGTTTATAGTCTCAGAAGTCCACTCAGGAGCAGCAGGTAAACCTCTCAGTTTCTAAATATGCATGCAAGCAAAATCTCTCTCTTGTTACAGAGGCAACTGTGGCTATTAAAAATGAATTATTTAGACAAACATTTACCTTGGTCTTTCCTTTCTGTATATAGGAATTTTCTTTTGTCACAGTTATAAAAATAGTATAATAATAACTTGGCTTAAAAGTGTATTTAAGGAACACAAGTGGTTAAGTTGGTACATACATATAACCAACTCAGTCCTTTGGGTGTCTTGCCTTGCCCAGGGATCCCAAGTCACCAGACAAGTGGTGCACACAGTGGATTCCCACAAACACCACATCCTCAAAAAAATCACAAAGGATGCTTTGCTGTCTTTTTCTATTCACTTTCCCTTCCATTCTCTCCTTTTCTTTCCCTCCTCTCCCCTCTCCTCCCCTCCTCTTCTCTTTTCTTTACTCCAGAGACATACATGATAGACCTTGGTTGCTTATCAAACATCCTTTCCTGAGCTATTTGGAAAGTGATGCAGCATTTCTGGTGTGGTGCCTTCACCCCTTTTTCTCCCACTCAGGGGAACATTTCACAATGCTAGTGAGTGACTATGAAGTGATGATGGGTATAACTTTATGCTCTCTACTTTATGATAAAAGGTGAGCCACTTGCAAACTTCTCTGCTCATATTGGTAATAAACTGTCTGCCAAAAGTTGTGCAACTGATTATGACACTAAAGTTGTCAAGCAGCTCTGGATGATCTAAAGGAGAAAAAGCAACAGACAGCAGGAGGATGTAACAAAGGGGAGAAGATTTAACTCTGGGGAGATCTCTGAAATGGGCCTTTATTGGTGATAGGCCCACGATAGATACAGAAACCAGGTCCTACAATCCACTTTCAAGTTCAAAAAACACTCATTAAATCCGAGTAAACACTCATTACTTTCACATATGTATCTTACTTTTAGAGCTATTTATGTGAAACAAATAAACCGCATAGTAAGGGCCAACATGTTTGTGTGTGTTTGAGTGTGTGTTATCTAGGAATGATGATTGATGACTTTACCTGTATTTAACTTTCAGAACAACTCAGCAAGAGAAATGAAATTAATTTTATTTATAGACAAGGGAAGAGAGGTGCAAGCTTGCGTATTTCAAAAACAATGAAGACGTATTGACACTTAGGGCCTTCTAACTCCAAAACCAAATTTTCTTAGCAACTATTTCCTTCTTGGTTTTCCTTCCTTTATGTCTTTCTCCTACTTAACAGAAATATCTGGAGAAACTTATGTGCCAGATATGTTTCCAACTGCTACGTATACTACAGAATAATTCAAAGTTCTGTCTTTATGGACCTTATGTCTATTTGGAAAGACAGACAAAAATTATATATGTATATAAAATGTCCTCTAAGATAGTTGTAAATATATGAAGGAAATATCCAAAATGTAAGGAAATTGAGAATGAGAGAGATTGACAATGAGTGGGAATAGAGATCAGGATGCTATTGTGAGTATGGGGATGAGGAAGTTTAAAAGTTGATGCTGCTCCTAAGGCATTGACAGTTTTTCTAAAGCCTCTAAATGCTACTGTCTCTCTGTAGGAAGCATGTGTTTGTTAGCAGAAGCCCTTAGTTGTTTTCTGCAGTTTGTTAATAGCTCCTGCTTTTGTTATATAGCAACGTAGGCATTTGTTCGAAGAATCTCTGTTAAAAAGAAAAGTTATGAGACATTTCAAAAATCATGAGATGAATTTAAAGAGCATTTCATGTTTTCATTTCATTTTCATCTCTGTTAAAAAGAAAAGTTATGAGACATTTCAAAAATCATGAGATGAATTTAAAGAGCATTTCATGTTTTTATGTTTTAAGTAGCTACAGATCCTGTATTTGAGTAGAATACATCTTCAGGAGTAAAATTACATGTTTTTGGAAAAGAAAGGAAATGAGATGGAAAAGAGAGGACCATGAGAGTTTGGGAGAGGATTAGTACAGAAAAATGATGAATGAAAATGAATGTGAAAGCTTCAGATCCATAACAAAAGAAATCTTAATTTTGTTTGACTCAGGAATATAAAAACCAGGGAATAATTCCATTGTAGAGGTAAATACAAAGTGAAGCTTGTTATGAAGTACATGAGGACTATGAATGAGTGGTTTATTTTAAGAAAAAATTGCAGCAGATCAGCTAGTCAATTTTTTGCTGCATTCAGTAATTTGATTATCATTGTAATTTATTTTAGAATTTTGACCTCAGAATGACGTTCTTAGGTAAGAACGTCAAAAATCAAAACTAAACATAAAACAAATCTGTGCATGTAAAAATTTCACAATCTATTTCTTTCTTCACAATTAGAAATGTAATGGAATCACTTGGTCCTGTTTGCAGGGAATGTGATGAGTTGGATGGGCAGCATGAGATGGAAAGGAAGTGTTTAATTTGATAGGGATCAGTATGGAGAAGAAGGGATGAACTGAAAGACAGCTGACTCAGTCTTACCAACCATCTTCACCACCTCCAAAGGTTAGACTGAAGTTGAGCTGTCTGCTTCCTGGATGTAAACAAACAAGAAATTCAATATAAGATCTATAGTGGGAGAAGTTCTTACTACTGTGACTCATTGCTGATTTCATTCAATACTGCTAAGGGACAAAGTGCTTTGACTAACTACTTCCAATCTCCCTTAGAGAAAAGGTTTCTTTCCCTCTGACTTTGTCTTTGACTTTTCCCTCTGACTTGTTTTGCTCCATTGATTTTTTCCCCCTTCATTGTTAGTAAGCAAGTGGTGATTCAGCACAGCGGCTGTATTGCAGGTTTGTATAAGTTCAAACAAACAAATAAACAATGAGAGTGGAATGACAGAGTTTCACCGGGAATTAAATTTATTTTGATGTTCCCCTCATTCTGGTTTCATCCAGCCAAAACTTTAGATGAATATGGATCAAGTGCTCCAAGTACCCATTAGGAAGTTAGCTCCATGTGTGTAGGGATTAATTTTTGGTTTGTATCAGGAGTGAATGAAGAAGCCCCTGGTGTATAGTAGGTACACAATACATTTTTCTAAATGGAAAATTAAGCCACTGTTTTTCAAAATAATGCATATGGAAGGGCCACGTACAACCCCTGACACATGGACAAGCACTCAGTAATGTCATTTTCTTCCTTCTATTCTTCCTTTCTTTTTTTGGTCACAACATTAGAGTTGATCAAATCAGTAAGTTTTCATAGGGATATAAGAAATGACTTGGGTTAGGTGTAAACTTTAAAGCAAACACCCAGCAGGCTCAGTGACAAAAATTATATTTGAGTGATGACATGGAATACATGCAATAATAATATTGCTTATTTAAATCAATCTTCCTGAAAGATAAACAAAATCTTTCTTTTTAACTCATGGAATTTGAATCCCTATGTTCTTATCACCCATTTTTTGAAAATGCAGTGAGTAATTGACAGAGTTTGGGACTGGTTTTCTCTGTGGAGAAAGTTTACCACATGTTTTCCCCCAGTATCACAAACTTTTGAGAATGTTGTAGAATCAAGTAGACTTTGGAACATAAATGACAATAGGATATAAATATGGACTTCAGATATTCCAAGATATTATTGGAGATTTTAACACTATCATCCATTAGTAGGCAACATTTGACATAGAGTTTGAAAATAGGATTCTGTTTAGATCACTGCATCCACAATGACCTTGAATATTTGACAGACAGAGTGGGCGACTGGCCAGCCTCATTCTGTGAATTTATCTGACTTTGTAATTGATAGGCAAAGATAATGTTTGAAGATAACAGCTCAGCATGATCAAATAAGAGGAAGCTTGCTTTTTTCTCTCTAATTTTTTTGTTTGTACAAGTGAACAGAATGAGTTGTAATTTCTAATGGGAGGGCAAAAATCTATACTCCTTTTCTATATTGGCTTTCAAATATATGGATTATTTCTTCACCACATGTTGAAAAAATTTCAGGTAAGTTGCCTTATAGTGGTTATTTCCTTTAAGAAAGTGCTATAAACTGGGCATGGTGATGCACATCTATAATCCCAGCACTCAGGAGGCTGAGGTAGAGGGATTGTTGCAAGTTTGAGAACAGCTTGGGCTACAAAGTGAGCTCAAGGCCAGCCTGAACTGCATAGCAAGACCTGTCTCAAAAAGAAAGTGCTATAGTTTGAAGCTTGAATGGCCTCTAAAGTCTTGGTCTCCAGGGTGGTACTATTAGGAGATGCTGGAATATTTAAGAGGTGAACTCTAGGGGAGGTCTTTAGGTCTTTGGGGGGAACACCCTAGAAGGGGATTTTGGGACCCTGTCACATTCCTCTTCTTTTTCTTTGGTTCTTGGCTATGGGGTACATGATTTTGTTTCACCGCATGCTTTTACCATATCATGGTGCCTCACCACAGACCCAACCAATCATAGACTGGAACTTCCAAAACTGTAAGCCAAATTAAGCCTTTCTAAGTTGATTATTTCAGGCATATTATTATTGTGGTGGAAAGCTAACACAGAAATTAAAAGATCTCTCTTGGGGTCCATTTCAATAAGTAAAGTTTATAATCCAGTATAATAAAACTTTGCCCTTCTTTCAAAGTTAATTTCTTCTGTCCTCCAATTTGGGTCCCTCCAGCATGGAAGGCTGACACTGTCAAGTATGAGTGGTTTCTTTTCTATTTCTCTGTCTTGTTTTCCTCTTACCACTCCTTCGTTGGATTTTTTTAGTTGCTTTAGGGTTTTTAGTTGCTGGAGAAATCTCTTATGGTTGATAAAATGTGATCTTGAGATGGTGTCTTTTGAGAATTTCATTTTTCCAAGGCTGTTTCTTCCTCTCTTGGGCTACTTTTGTGAGTTTATTTGTTGTATCTTCTTTCAATCCTTTCAAATATTGTATTTTTTTCCAAAAATAAAACCTTTTATTTTTAACTGACAAAAATTTGAATGTATTTATGATATAGAGCATGTTGTTCTGAAATACGTATGCATTATGAAATGTCTAAGTCAAACTGATTAACATAGGCATTACCTGTTATTTCTACCATCTTTTTCTTCTGAGAACACTTAAAATCTGTCTTAGCAATTTTCAAAAATATAATACACTGTTTTTGATTATAGTCACCATATTATCTGATCTTGAACTTACTCCTCCTGTCAAGTGAAATTTTGTGTCTTTGACTCCGCAGTCCCCTACCTTTTTTACCTGAGGCACCAGTTTCCTGCAAGAATTGTTTTCTGATCTGGCAGAAAAATCTGATCTGGACCTCAGGAGGTACGGTGAACAATGATGAGGGACTGTAAATACAGATGAGGCATCACTCACCCAATACTCACCTCCTGCTGTTTGGCCCAGGCTCCTAACAGGCCATAGATAGATATTGGACTGTGGCGTAGAGGTTGGTGACATCTGCTTTGACCAACATCTCAACTACCATCCTCTGGATGCTTGGAATATCTGTCCTCCTGCCTGGCCTGAACAGGTTTTTTTTCTTTGATCTCAAGTATCCAGCTGTTTATGTCCCATCCTTTGACTGTGTCTTTCCACAGCTGTTCTGTCTTGGGCAGGATTCGCATAGCCCCGAGCTGCTTCCTGTGTTATAGTCCACATTTATTGTACAAGGAGAAGACACATTAACACTCCAGAATTGGTTTAAGTGCAGTTTACTCTTCAATGCCACATTTGTATAATGCAGCCACAGCCTTCTAGCTAGCCTCTTGGCTACAGACATTTTCATAAAATAGAAGAGAATTACATCAGGCCAAGCTCCCTTTTGTTTCTCTTCAAATTCTGCTCCTTTCCTCAAATGTAATGAAGAGAAAAAAATGTTATACACAAGGCACTATATTCAGGGACTTCATAGTGTTTACAGTTTATTTGTTGGGTGAAAATTTAGTTTCCTTTTCCTCTGGAATTACACACATTACCAGGATAATTATAGAAGGAATGAAGTGCTTCTGAGTTTTATAGAGCTGGCAGCAGTTTAGTGCTGGGTATATCAGAAGAATTTCTTGAGAGGAGTTGCTTCTTTACTGACCATCGACTTACTCCTGTAGGTGGGAAGGGAATTAGGACTCTGTTATTTCTTCTTTCTCAAGGTAAGGAAAGAAAGCAGTCAGTGTAGGGAGAATGAGAGAATCATCAAAGATTCTCCCTCAAAAAGGGAAAAATGACAGATTTTTTTTAGCTGTTGGACATATGCTCCAGTGAAAAACCTTATAACTTGCCAATGTATTATTCAAGCACGGGAAAGGAGAATTAGGGAGAAATGGCATGGTGAGAAATTCTTAAGCAGAGAGGGATCCAGGGCATAGCCCACATCTAACTCTCACTTCTAATAAGGCATCTCCTCCTCTTATTCCTGGCTATGTAGGTAATGACACAGGAAGCTACAGTCTTTCTGGAACCAGTGCTTTATGGAGGAAAGAAGGCCTGTGCTGATGTTGCTTGAACCCACTAGCTGGGATTAGCTGCAAGATGGGGGTCATACTTTACAAAGCCCGGCCAAAGTCCAGAGGAGCTGCAAGGGATGTGCATTTGTGTCTCATGTAATAACAACACTCATGGCCCACTGAGAGAATGGTCATTACTTAGCAAAGTGAGATATTTGTCCTTCCCTCGATCTTTTCCTCTTTCTCACTGCCATAGACTTAATACTTACGGCCCTCAACCCCAAATTCGTGTGTTAAAATGTTTCTCTCCCAGTGTGATGGCTTTAGGAGGTAAGGTCTCTGGGATGTGATTAGGTCATGACAGTGGGGCCCTTGTGATTAGGTTAATGTTGTTTTAGGGGAGTGGGTCAGGTACCCCAGGCACAAGAGTTCCTGTTATGGAGGATAATTTTGGCTCAATTTTCTTTCTCTGTCTAGTGGATGCTTGCTTACCCTTATGCTATGAGATGATCTTCATTAGATGTGGCCTTTGATCTTGAACTGCGTAGTCCAGCAAAAAAATTTCCCTTTTAAAAAAATAACCTAACCAGTTTGTAGTGTTTTGTTATAGCAGCAGAAAATAGGCTAAGATACTAATACTATTTCTGAGTTTTTTTCCTGCCATTATAACAAAATTCCTAAGGTTTGGTACATTTAAGGGAAAGAGGTTAATTTAGTTCACAGTTTCAGAGATTCAAAGGCACAGTATTAGCTTGGGTAAGGGTTTTGTCCTAGGCGAGGGTCCCCTTCACTGCATTACTACATCACAGATAGCATCAGTGCAGGAGTGTGTGGAGGGGAGAGATAACATGGTGACAGGAAGCCTGAGAGCAGGGGAAAGCTACTATTGCTCTTCTTATAACAACTTGTTCTCTTGATAGCTAACTAACTTTGCAAGGGCAGCATTAATCCTTGCCTTCAGAGACCTAATTATCTCCTACTTAGCCTCACCTCTGAAACTTTCAACTACCTCTTGACACTGTCACACTGAAGACCAAGCTTCAAACACTGAAACTTTGCAGGGATCAAACCTCATCCAAACCATAGCAAATAGCTTATTTATTTTATCACTCAAATTGTTCTATCTTTGGCCATTGTCTTAGTCACCTTGCTCATTGCTAGGAAAAAATACCTGACACTCAAAATTTAAAGGAGGAGAAGCTATTTTTGACTCATGCTTCCCTCCACGGTTGGCAAGCTCCCAAGAAACAGCATGGCAGAGGGGCCTGGCAGGACAGAAGCTGCTCCTGTTCTGGTAGTGGGGAAGCGGAGAGTGAAGGGAGAGTGGGAGAGAGATACACCCCTCCAGGCCCTGACCTCGGTGACTCATCTCTTCTAGCCAGGCTCCACCCCTAACAGCAAGTCCACTATAAGCCTGCACAGTCCAATCGCCTTCTGAAAGCCCTGCCTCTGAACCCGTGAGGCTCTTGTGGGACATTTACGTACAAACTATAGCACTCGCTGAAATCCCAAGGCTCTTGTGTCTTTTGGACACACCCCATCGTTACAGTTTTTTGTTTTGTTTTTGTTTTGAGCTTTTCTCATACCTTGTCTAGTTTTTGCTTCTGTAGTAGAATTGTCTCCAAGGAGCCCCGGCTCATTTTATTGGAAAGAAAGAAAGGTCCAGGTAGTAAGGGTACTAAATATATTCACTGTTTAAGTGATATTATTGTTTCTAGGCCCTGTTGGTTGACAGAGTAAGGGAATATATGTGTGTGTAGACTAAGCTGTGTATGACACATATGTATAAATATTTCTGTATGCCATCATTTGTGTACATATTAAGAAGCCTGACCTCAGCTGATGCCTGCAATGTGGATTAATACTACATGGATTATTCCAGACTCATTCCCCTGTTTATTTCTAAACTTCTACTTTCAAGGATGAGACATATGGTTTTCATCGTCTCTTCTTCATTTACTATATTATTTAATTTCAGTATACATATATGGCAATTACTATATACATCTTTAATAATCTATATTCATGTTCAGATGTCACCATGCAGCCAGGCATAATGGCACACACCTATAATCCTAGCACTCAGGAGGCTGAGGCAGGAGGATTCCTGTGAGTTTGAGACCAGCCTGGGTTACATAAGGCAGTTGAAGGCCAGCCTGCACTGCATAATGCGACCCTGTCTTAAACAAACAAACAAACAAATGTAGTTTCAAATTATGCAGTTTCATGTGTACTGTAAGTGTTCTAACAGAGTATCTAATAGAATATTGCTAGTTCCTCATTCCTACCCTTCATGTTCAGGAATAAAAAACCCATGAAAGTACAGAGGACCTCCTAACACAGTGGCTACTTGGACTTTCTTTTTCTTATGCTAGCCCTTACTTGGTATCTAGCAGTTTTTTTTTTTTTTAAATTAACAATT
>NW_004955443.1:4852826-4869122 GCF_000276665.1 Chinchilla lanigera | reverse complement strand
AGAATAATGTATTGTGCACTTGAAGTTTCTTTTTTTTTTTTGGTTTTTCTCTGGTACCTGGAACCGAACTCACGACCTTGCGCTTGCCAGGCAGGCGCTTTTGCCGCTGAGCTAAATCCCCAGCCCCTATATTCCATTTGATATGGAATTAACTGAGGTGTCTATCAAAGGATAAATGTAATATTATTTAGAATATTAGAATATTACTCAAGCATAAAAATGTACCCAATGAATATGTATAATTATTATTTGTCAGTCTAAAAATTACAGAAGGAGAAAAATAGATGAGAAACGATCATTTAAGTGTTCCTATCACTTTCTGTTTCATTGACTTCTGCTCCAGATGAGTAGGTCTTAGCTACAGCTCCTGGAATGCATCTGTCTCTTTAGATTTCAGCATAGATATTTATCTTAAAACCACAGTTCTGTAATGGGTCCAAGAAAAGTCATTGATTGAAATCTTCTAAAGCTTTTTCTTGTAAGTACGGACACAATAGCTGTCAAGCTCTTTGCATGTTGGTACTGAGTTTGGAAATCCAAATTACTTGACTTTAGTAATTATAATCTTGCTTGGTACTTTGGCCAAAATTAGATGGTTAATTTCTATGATCAGGTTATACTGGCAATACATTCTAACAAAGGTCATGGAACAGTGCCAGTTGGTTTTGAGAAACATTTCTTCTCTCCTTTTTTAAAACTAATTTTATTGGTATACTTTTGATATACATAATGATTGCATTCATCATAGGAAATTTGTACTTGTACATAATACCCTTGATTATTCTTTTATTCTCCATTCCCCCTTTTTTCTGATTCTGTGGCTATATTAGCTCTCCAATGATATTGATAAAATTCTTTTCCTTTAACTTTGAAAATTTTCAGCATTTTAGACAATTCACTTTTTCGAAAGCATTGGCCCTATTCTTATTTCCTAGCTTATAATAACAACAGGTCCTTTAATCACACAACACTATTTCATTAATATAGATATTAAAATAGCTTTCATCACTTTATTACCTTTAATGGAATAGAATGTTAAATAATATTGCTATAAAAATATTTCCTAACTTTCAAATATTCTTGTACTTCATTAAGTCTTTTATTAAAGTTTTAATGTGAATACTTAATTAACAGGGAAATGATTAAACCTAATTTTCTTTGTTTTGTAGTACCATGACAAATTTTATATGTATTCATATAGATATGTATGGGGGTTAGGTTGGGCAAGTTATTTAAGCTCTTTGTGCCTCAGTTTCTTCTCCTGGAAAAGAGGCATTATTGCAATAAATCTACCTTACTGAGTTGTTTTTGTGAGAATTAAAATGAATTACTCTAAATAAAGTCTCTAGATATGAGTGTGACATATAGCTAGCACTAAATAAATGCTAACTTTTATTGTTATTATTACTTTTGTCATTTTGGTTATCATTACTTGCTGTTTTAGAATAATTCTATAAATGATTAAAACTGGAATGTACTTGAAAACTGTATCATCCAGGAATCACAATTAGACTGAAAACTGTATTTGACCTTCAGAGGCTTGTTTATAGTACTATTTTAAAATTGTTTTTGATTCAAATGCCTCTGAAGGGCACACAAATATAGTTTCTCAAACTCTGCTATTTTTGTTAAATTAAATTGTCATTCCTCCTCCCACATTTGATCTTTCAGCTTAGTCCTTAAAAAACCTTTGAATTTGCAGCTCCTGATTTAATCTATTCTTATTTAATGAAGAGGCTATTGGCCTCCAGATAGGTAACACAAAAGCCCCAAAGTTGTCACCAAACTGGAAATAAATTATGGGATTCTGTTTCCTAGCCCAACACTAATCCTATGCCTCATGGTGTCTGCTTTAGTTGGAATTGCTTAGATCAAGTTGCTTTTTAGGATAATGAAGGGCCTAAAATCAACCAGTCATATGGTGATAACACTTTAGAGAGAAAGAGTATACATTCTTGAGTATACAATTATCATCACTTTTTGAAATGTCAAAAGCAAAACTAGGCAGACATATTCAGGGTATGTGGCAATGTTCACACTGTTGTCCCTCTCAACCCCCCCCTCCCATGATATGCATGTGTCATGAAACTATCAAGAAGTGTTTCTCCTAATTAATCTTGCTTATATTCAGAGTATGATAGCAATTTCAGCACATCTTTTCTAAATCTTTTGTGAGGGTTTTAATTCACAGTTTGTCTTTGTTCTGTCTTTTAAAGAAGTAAAACTGAAATTGTGTGGGACTAGAGCATCATAATAAGAAACTATTCTGGGAGTAGGCCTGCTAACAACAATGAAATCATCTCCACAAAATATAACTGAGAGTAAAATGTTATAATTAATTTTAACACTCTATGTCTGCTAAAAAGGATGCAATGTGAAGCATGTAAATTTTAACAAATGGGCAAGTTGAACTTCATTTAAAATGAGGTGAGTATTTTAAGTGTGAATTAAATTTTTATATAATATCTCACTGTATCTTCCTTCATCTCTTTCATGAAATCTAGAAAGAAGACAGTGTAAATACCTCAGTCTGCCTCACTGTCAGCTTAATGAGAAGTTTTAATTAGAAGCTTTCCTTCAGTAAAAGTGAGAAAAAAAGGTGACAGCCTTATCTCTTGTCAGCCCTTGGAACAGGGAAACTTCCTGTAGAACGCGTTTGCTTACTCTCAATCGGGCCACAAATAGAATCTGTCATTTCCTGCAATCACCCAGTTAAGATGTAGTCTTCAGGAAGAAATTCTGCTGTTTTGATTTCAAGTTCACTAATTCTCAAACTTAGAAAAACATATTAATCATTGGAAATATTTGATAAAAAAGATCTCTGGCCTCACAATCCCCAAGGCATGTTTCTGAATATCTAGGTTAATGAGCTACTCATATAGTTCTCACAATAGATACTAGTCAGAGAGCTTAGGTTAGGTACTATCAGACTTGGGAAACAAGCAGGCCAAAACCATGCAAATTGGAATGAAGGAAAAAGATTTATGGGGAAAAAAAGTATTAGCCACACTAAAGTGAAGATTTATTTACTTATTCTTTTCAGAAATAGTTTATCAGCACCCAGTATATGCCAGACATTGCTCTATGTCTGTTGTTCTCGACTATTATAAAATATCCTGAAGGACACTTGTTAACGTTTGGAGATACTTGGTTTTTGCAACATGGGCATTGCTACTGATGTTTAATGAGTAGAGGTCATGGTTGTTGCTAAATACCCTAAAATGCACAGGTTTGTTCCCAACTTTCCTTCAAATTAGTATCTGGTCCAAAATAGCAATAGTGTTAATGCTGGTAAATCTTATTCTGAATATTAGTAGTAAGGGAGGTAAGGAAGTTTCATGCCCTACAAACACTTATAGTCTATTCGGAACATACTTGTGAATCCTAAAAGGAAAAGGGAATTAAAAAGTTTTGGACAATTTACAAGGAAGTTTGTAAGCCATGCTGAGAAACTTGAATTTTATGTGGTGGAGAATCAGTTAATATAGGTATATTTTCAGAAGGAAGAGTTTGGAGAAGATTATTCTGGTTTTGGCAGAGAGGAAATATGTTCTGAGGAGAAACTAGAATTAGACATGTCAAATAGTATGTAATAATCTATACAAAAGGCGATGAGAGTTGAGTGTTACATAGGAAAATTATAGATAAGAGAGAAAATGTATAAGGACATTGTAATAGAAACATGGCTTTTACTTAGTTTGGCTGTGTTTGCTGCCTGTAGCCTTCCTCAGCAGACATTCCATATTCCTGTCATCTCCAAGTTCCCAGGGTCTCCACTGCACCTTTTACTTCATCTTCACAGCCTCATACGCTCCCCTCCCCTCAGGAACACATTGCCTGGCATCCCAGGTCTTCTTTAGAAATCTTGGGGGGAGCTTTCTTGACCTCACAACACCTGAATTCTGCATGCCTGAAAAATCATCATTATATGGATAAAGCAAAGGTCTGCTGCTAGTTTAAAAAGTTGTTGAGCCCCTTTGGACCATGGCTGCAGCAGCCTCTGTGTGCCTGGATAGTTGAGCATGGTGAAATTAATCCCAGGGAACCAGTTCCATAGGCAGTCCTCCAGGGTGCACAAAGAGTTTTCTTCTCAGATGGAAGGTTTATACTGTTTCCTCTTGAGTCTGTGTTAGGAGGCTCTTGCTCATTCCTGAGACTGCCTTCAAGGCATCTTTATTCTCGTCCCAGTTCAAAGTAGTTGGTTTGTGTTTAATAGTACTAATGTGTTTACCAACCAAACCACCTTTGGCTCCAAATATATAAATGGCTCTTTTTGAGCCAATGTTTAAATTTTTCAAATATTTTTGCTCTGCTTTTTGCTCCCAATTCTCACTTTAAATCTAACTAAAAGTAGATTTAAAACTAATTGACCATATTAATTAGTTCATGATCCTTAAGCTCAACTTCCCACCAAGTTTCAAGACAGAAAAATCATAGCCAGTTTGTTTTTCTTTCTTCTTCTTTTTATTTTTCTAGAATGTAATGTAACATGCATGTTTCTAGATCTCTTCCCAAGGGAGTCTTTATCCCAGTATGAAACCTCCTGAGCCTGGCCTTTACTGTCTGCCTTCCTATTAGCCATCCATTCTTCAACCTTTCCACACTCCTCCCTCCTATGATACAGTTCCAAAGGCTTCTGAATCAAAGGGCCAGATACAGTCACAGTAACAACTCCACTTGTCTGACCAATTTTATGGTTTTCATCAGTGTGACCAAAGTGCTTAACACTCAGATAAGGAGAATATAGTTTGTTTGGCACATTGTTTCACAGGATTCAGTCCATCTTCAGCTGGCTCCAAGATGACAGTGGGATACTGGGTTTATGGAAGTCAGAAATCAGAGCTATAAGAGCAATAAAATAATCCTTTCAACTTTGTAGTTTATAAACAGCAAACATTAGGAGGCTTAGGATTCCAAAATTAAAGTATCAACAAATTTAGTGTTTGGTGTGAGATTGCTATTATAGATTATAACCTGCTATTTACACATCACAGAAGGTATAAACCAGTACCTTCTCACTTCTTTTATAAGGACATTAATCTCATTTATGAGGACTCTTCCCTTGAGACTTAATTAACTCTCAAAATCCCTACTTCTTAATACTATTACACTGAAGATTAGTTTTTAATTAGCATGAATTTTTGGAGAATACTAACATTCAAAATCAAAGCCACATATTCTGTTATGTCTACAGTATGTGTAATTAAATATCATAAGCTTTTCATTTCTGGAAATCCATAGTGGTGAAGAGTGAGTGCTGTGAACACAGAGGATGGCCAAGTCACATTCCAGTGAAGGAAGAGTGCTGAGAGTGACTTCCTAGAGGTGTTACAATTTGACCTATATTTATCTAGTGAGAAGGAAGAAATAGATGAGCAATAAAGGAGAGTCTATACCAGGCATAAAAGGTAAGAAGGAAAGTCAGAAGCACTAAATTTTTGACACGTTTTGGAGATTTGCAGCAGTGTGTTATGTCTGGAGAGTTCTTCACGTAGAACTTGATAAACATTAGATCATAGAAGTTAGTAAGTATTAGTAAAAAAGTAATGAAGGCATGGATTGGAGTTTTATGAGAAATCAGAGTAAACAAATAGGCAAGAATCACATCAAAGAGGCCCTTGGTTAGTATTTTGGCTTTTATCCTTAAAGTTGTGGAAAGTTATAGGAAGCAATATTTTTATTATTATTTTATGTCAAGGAATTACATGATTTGATTTTTAAAAAATAAAACTTATGTAAATATTTAGGGAAAGGATTAGAAATGCTCTATCTTGGAGGTAGGGAAGTGAGCTAAGAGACTGCTGAAATCCAGGTGAGAAACTGTGGTGACTTGAGAGGGGGATAGGATTGGAGAACAGTGTTGAAAAATATAAAGAAAATGAACTTGACAGGGATACTTGATTTATACAACACGGCAGCTGCTAAGGATAAGCTCTGGAGTAATCAAGATGTTTTCTAGGTTTCAGGTAATTGACAAAGTTAAGCTTTGTGGCAAAGATATTAGCTTCAGACATTCTGAATTCAATACATACAGAACACTGTATATCCCAGCAGAAATGTTATATGAACAGCAGAACTTCAGGTCTGAACTGCAGGAAAATAATCTGAACTGATAAACTGCATGTACTGAACACATGTACTAATTAGAGAGAGAAAGAAAGAGAGAGAGAGAGAGAGAGACAGAGAGAGAGAGAAAAAACCCAAACTGAAAGGTACATTTTAAGGGCTCATTAGCTTCAATTCACTGTTGAAATTTTTAGAAGTCGCTGGAGGGATTGAGGTAGGCAGTGGATCCAGCTGAGAGAGTATGGGAGCCAGTGTTTCAGAGAAAGAGTGACTATTAGTGAACATGCAGAAGGAACTTCTAGGCATGTGGGAAAAAACCTAGAAAAGGGGGATGTTCTACCACACCAAGGCAAAACGTTTTATGATTTTGTGACCTTGAGAATGTTAGCAATCTCCCTATGACTCGTTTTCCTTATGAATGAAAAAAGGAATAATATTAATTGCATACTATGTTGTGAGAATTATATAAATGATATTGATTATATACTATGTTGTGAAAGTTATGATTAAAATGGCAATTGACATAATGCCTAAAATATAAAATTCATTTAATGAATTCTTCTTATATTTTCATTGTTAATTATGCCTCTGATAAAATCATTTATGATGAAATCTACCATATAATGGGACTAACTATTTTGTTCAACAATTTAGCACCCCCTCCTTTTTGAGACAGGGTCTCACTATGTAGTTCAGGCTGGCCTTGAACTCTCTATGTAGCCCAGATTAGCCTCTGACTCACAGTGATACTTCTGCGTCAGCCCCCAAAGTGCTAGGATTACAGGTGTGTGCAACCACACCCAGCCTAGGTCCTTTTCTTAATGCTTGAATCTCTAAAATCTTATAATTAACTCCAATGTGGAGCTCTGGGAACAAACTAAGCAGAGTCTAATGAAAGACATGTTTAGAAATGTGGTTTTTTTTAAATAATGACTGGGATCAATATTAAAAAATACTTAAATTCTTTCTTTCTTTTGAATCTACAGTAAATAACAAATGTTAAACTTTATTTATACAATGCTATCAGTCATCCCAAAGAGCACTGTATAGAGTTTACTTGAAAAGATGTGACTTGTAGTGTTTTGAGCATTATTCTGAACATCTGCCAGTATACCCTTCATGTGCCTCACAGTTTTCATGACTTAATTAAAGCAGCATAATTTGAGGAAATTTCAAAAGGGATGAAAGGCATTATTTTCTTGCTTTTGAAATCTTATGGTTATTTGGTCTCTTTGAAGCTGAGTTGAAAAATTATCTAGATTCCTTTGTGGAGGAATTTCGACTCTTGCCTTTATACAGAAGTCTCAAACATTTTCAGTTGTATTTTCCTTTTCATGTTGTACAAAGTACCTCCTTCATTTGGTCATGCTTAGTATCTGGTTTTCATAGCAATTTCTTAGGCTTATTTGACAGCTGGAAGTAAAGTGTATTGTAAGGTAAGAGACTGAAAAGAGTACAAAGGAGACACGAGACACAAAGACTGAAATCAAACAGGCAAATCATCTCCCTCTCTTTAATTCACTTGCTTTTTAAATATCTTTTCCATTACCTTGGTAGTGACTCAAAGAACAGACCTATTACAAGTACTTTATTAAGGATTTTGGAAGAAAAATGTTTCATACTTACGTCACTAAAATTATCATGTTGTGTTTTTCAAGCAGGCTGATGAAAACAATGAAATAATCTAGGTTAGCAACCAGAAGTTTGAGTATTTTCCTAAGATTGCCATACATTTGTTTGAGTTGTGCTAGGTAATCTTTAAGTTTCTTTTTTTGTTTGAAGATTGTACGGATTGATGTCCTGTTTTCCTATTCCTAGAATCTGATACTTTAAACTCTATCTATCTATCTATCTATCTATCTATCTATCTATCTATCTATCTATCTACTTCTCTATCTATCTACCTACCTACCTATCTTCTATCTGTGGTAGGCTGCTGAATGATAGCTGTATACTCTTCTGGCAAAAGCATTCTGCTCTTCTCTCCAAAACCAATGAATATGTGACCTTACAGTAACAGAGACTTGGAAGATAGATAAGTAAGCTAGAGATCTTGAGATGGAAAAGTTATCCCAGCTTCTTGCGTGAGCAGAATGTAATTCAAAGATTCTTTCAAAAGGGAGTCAGCAAGGTCAGCCAGAGAGGAAGCAGATATCGAAGTAATACTCTTTGAAGCTAGAAGAAAGGGCCATGATACCAGAAACATGACTTCTAGAAGCTCATACAGGTAAGGAAAGGAATATTCCCCTGGGCCTTTGAAGAGTGTGTGGCCCTGCTGACACCTTGATTGCTACCACTGAAATGCATCTAAGATTTCTGACTTCTAGCCTGCGGGGCATAACATCAATAGCTACTGGTGCATAATATCAATTTTATCATAAAAGTGCTTTATTATGGGTGTAAAATATCCAAGTTTATTCTTTAGAACATTTCTATTGATGAATTATTAATTTTAATTTTATGAGTTTTAGTAGACAGTGAGTACTTAACAGGAAAGAAATATCAAAAGACTGCTGAATTTTCAGTATTTGTTGAGTGTTTAAAAAAGCATCCAATTTTTCATCATCGATTATTTTTGGGTGTACAACTCTAAAAATTAATAATAGAAATAAATTCCTATACAAAATACATTGAAAATACCAATAGAACTTTACAAAAAAATCATTACTTCAATTTTCACACCTAAGGCACTCTTCCCACATGACAACAGTACGTTCCATCCACACGTATTGCTTACATTGACAGCATATGTGTTTTGCTTTGCTGACCTTTTTGTAGGATAGATTTCACATCTCACTGGTCTTGCTGTTTTGTGAGAAGGTTCTTACGATATTATACAATGTGTATTTAACAAGAACATAAAATATCAATAATATGAACTATTAATTTCTTAGTATGACTGCACACTTAGAATAAACAGTTTTACATCAGCTGTGTATTGATTACAAAGCTTAAACATAACATCAGAAATAAATTCCTATATGAACTGCAAGGAAAATACCAGTGGAACTCTACAACAAAAACAATCTTTGTTTCAATTATCATACCTCAAACAGCCTTCACACATGACAATTGAATGTTCCATGCACATGCTTATGCTGACCACATGTGTGCTTACTTTTCCTGTTTGGTAGGTCATTCTTGTCACCTCTCTTGTCTTCTTTTTTTGTCAGGAGCTTCCTACTATATTGTACAATGTGCACTTAGCAGGAAAATAAGATGTCAATAAAATAAAATATAAAATATGTAATGAGTGCTTAGAATAGACATCAACAGTTCTAGACTGCTCAACTTGTGCTCTGTTAGCAAATGTAACATCACTTAAAAACCAGTAAACCAACTGTTGGATGTCACATTCTGAGTAGTTTGGGAGATGGGGAGAACCAATCTGTTCAAAGCATCATTCAGTTTATTACTATATGAATGAGGACCTGGTGGCTTAGTTCTAGGATAAATCTCTCAATTGAAAGCATAATTCTTCATATCTACAGGGGCATAAACTTTTCTGCCATATTTTGAAAGTTTTATTGGTATCTACTCTCTGAAGCGACAGGGACTATGAAATGTTGCAACATGTTCATCAATAGTCATGTATTCAAATGGTGTATAAATTGTTTGACAATTACCCACACATTTCTCAAACAGTGAGTGGATAGCAGCCAAATTATTGGTTCTTTTTTTTCCTGGGTGGGTGGTTTTGTCATCAGAGCTCAGGCAACTTTGAAGGAAACCAAGTCTCCTCAAGTGTCACTGTTATTCTACAAACCTCAAGCCCACACTAATAGCTTTTCTGTAAGTTTTTACATCCCTATGATTACCATGAGAAAGCCCTGCTAAGTACAACAGACCTAAGAATACTTTCAGTTCAGCTAGTAATAATAATTACATTTTTTGGCTATTGGTATGCAGAGAACATTTTAGTTATATTTCAGCATTTGTGTACTTCACAACATCTTGTCACATTTCATCTGTTACAAAACATTTCCAATACTGAGTGGTAGTGCTAGTATTCTGTACAATATGTTTCATCCCTGTCAAAATCCTCACTGTATTTGCAGACCTAGTTCTAACATTTGATCATTCCATTTGGTTATGCGACCATTTTATATCATTTCAACTCATCAAATATATACTCACATTTTTGTTTTCTTTGTCATCTGAATCAAGGAGGTCTGCATTCCCCTTGTCTGTATCAGTCAATTCTTGCTCCATTTCACTGTCTCAGGAAGTTTAGCTCACATGACCAACATCAAAGTCATCATCATCTTCATCACCCATGCATGAGTAATTTGATGATTCACTTTCAACCTCCATCAAAACTTGCAAATCTGGGTTTCCATGTATGATTCCATTACACTGAATCAGGCTATTTCTATCAGAAAAAATCTAAAGAAAAAAGTTTTAAAAAACAAATCATAAATGCACAAATATTTATCAGTGAGCACTTCATGGGTAAAACTCCCCTGCTGCTGCTTTGGATCTCTTATACACACCTTGCTCTTCATCTGCTAAGTGGGCGAGTGCACAGATGGTCTTTGCTTTCCCCAGGCCCAGCTTCTGTAACACTCACAGTCCACTATGGCAAAACACATGTTTATACAACACAAGAGCAGCGTGGCTGTATTTTACCCCCTGTGATGCTCAGGTAAACATACACAAAACTTGTTAGATGGTGTATTATGTGGGTAAAAATCCAGGTTTGACATATTTGCACACATGCACACACCTTGCTGTTTATTCTATCAAAGGGGTCAACACAAAGATTGCTTCTTGTATCCCCAGGTGCAGCTACTGAGACATATAACTGGCTACTATTGTGCTAAAGTACAAATTTACAATAGAAATGTGTGGAATGGGTTGTTGTAAGCCAATGTTATGCCCTATAGGCTAGAAGTATAAGACAACAGTATTTGTTGTTTTAGGCCGTTCAATTTGTGATGATTTGTTATAACAACAATAAGAAACTAAGATACTACTTCTTTCAATGCTTTATGAAAGTCTAGGATTCAAAAATCTTGCCTTAGTCTCTCCAACTTCTTGGAGTTTTACTAAATGAGATGGAAGTATTGACAGAGCCAGAGTGAGCAAATAATTTACAAGGGCATACAAAAATTTGAGTCCTATCATTTACTGAGATTAAACCCTACCTTCATCCTTTGGTAGTTTTTGGACTTTAGGGGTTAGACACAAAATTTTCTAGGCCTCTGTTTTTTTCACTTGTAGCATTAAGATAATAATTATATGAACATTACTTATAGTGTTAACAGACTCACAACTCATAAAATACATATATCAGTTTCTTGTATTGATTGCCAGTCTTCTCAAAATGTTCTCCAGCATCTTCTGCTCCTGTCTGCATTGAGAAGCTGGGGAAGAGTATATTTTGGTGAAGTGGGAGATTATGATCCACAGTGCAGTCAAAGGAACAAAATTGTTGACCTTAGAAGCTGGATGAGGAGACAGGAATAAGGAACTTGCCTGGGGCTGCGTTCTATTTTTTCAATTTCTGGATGTTCACTGGCTTTGCTGAGTGCTCTGAGTTCTCGGTCTATTCTGGGAATTCCACAGGGACCAGCGTTACTCCTCATCACACTGGAACTCAGGAAAGTATTGAGCTGAGATGAGATGCAGGCGTTTCAGACTCTACTATAGATTCTTATCACATCCAAATTCATTCTAAAGATCGGCTGATTATTCCAGCATTTTCTTTGATGTAGAAAGTTGAACACAATTTTAATCTTTTGCTGTTTGATATTTATCCATGCTGTACACACACTGAGGACAGAGAAAAGAAAAGACACTCTTTCTTTTAAGAAAGAGCACCAAAGTTTTTGTAAAGTAAGATGAAAGGCATTATTAAAATAGTTAGTGCAGAGTTATATTATTTATTCTGGAGGCATTATGCAATACTTTAGGCCCTTTCTTCTGGATTTACAATTTGAATATTTCAGAGAATGAGAGAGAAATCTATTTTTAAATATGTCTATTTATAGCACTGTTCTTATTCATTTGCTGCCTGGATTTTATTGTTGTAAGTGCGTCACTTTGGGATTGGTTAGCCTTGAACTGGGTGATTGTGGCATTCACTTTGATATTGATTTCATCTGAAAAGATGGATAAATCTTAAATTTGAACCAAAAGCAATGAGGTCAGGAGAAGACTGAAATCTTAGTTCAAGAGCTATGTAGAAAGAGAGGACAAATAAAACCTTTCTCTGTCTTTATGTTCAATTCAGGTCCTCCACAGACCGCCTGCGGGCTACCTATACTGGGAAGGGCTATTGCTTTGAAATGCTAGTTTCAATTCACAGACCACCCCAGAATTAATGCACCCAGAAAATTTGACCCATGAAATTAACCATCACAGCTACTGAGTGCTAAAGCACTGGCTCAAGTCTGGGTTTCTTTTTATTGCACCATATTGCTTCCTAAAGAAAAGTTTGATTCAAATAATTAATCTCTGTGGGTCTCAGTTTCCTCCCATATAAAATGTAAGTGTGAACGAACTAGCTCAGATGCTGCATTACAAATTCTAGTCTAGAGGGATAAGGCCCACAATGCCTCTGAGTGACACTGTCTAGATAGAGGGGAATGTCATGATACATATATGGCATCAAGAGGGATGTACCATACAGGGGAGGTGGCTGCTGCCAAGTTCTAGCTACTGCTTCTGTGCAGGGACATAACAAAATAGTGTGGTCAGTTTTTTGCTTTTCTAAAAAAGAAGAAAATCTAGATTTTCAAGTGGAGTCTTCCTACTTCATTGATATTGAATTGACAGAACTATGACCCCCTTCTAAGGGCTCCATGGTGGGAATAGGATGCATGTTCATTTTAAGTAACTCATATATGCTATAAAAGCAGCATGGTTTGGAAGATTCAGTAGGCAGACTGACTTTATAGTTAATACCCAGTTGTTGATTTGGACAAACACACAGTTTCTAAAGAAATAATTGAAATTTGTTTAAATGCATGATCTAGGAAAATCAACAAACACAAATCACCCTCTACAAAAAACTATGCCTGCGTAGATTATGGTCATGCATTTCTATCATGTCATAAGAGTACAATTGAACTCATTTAGGGATTTTTATGACATCTAATAAATATATTACATCTATTATTTCTACTTTTTGGGGGTTTTTATTTTCTTTTGGTACCGGGAATAGAACTCAGGACCTTGCATTTGCCAGGCAGATGCTTGTGCCACTGAGCTATATTCCTGACCCTTATTTCTACTTTTAGAAATGATGGTCTATCTCAAACAAATATGAATGACAATTTACGTCAATACAGGATTTATTTTTGCTCTAATTGTAAGGTTAAATTTGCCATCAGCTTCATGAGGTTGATGATATCTATATATTTGAACTTTCTGTTTACAGCAATAGTGGTGATGGTGCTACTATGTATCAATAGCACTTACAATAACAATGGTATTAATAATAAAAATATACCATCTATTGAATGTTTATTGTGAACCAGGCTTCATGTTAAGGGTTTAAATCATTTAATCTCAAATACCCACAAAGTAGACATTAGTTACTCTGTTTTTCAGATAAGAAAATGAACATAAAGAGGTAATCCAAGATTATCCAGTTACTAAGAGGGGGATTCAAAGCAAATTCTAACTAAAGGTATGGAAAAGAAACAAGAACATATTTTTTTGAATATCTATTATGTACCAAGTTGTACTTTGGGTTCTTATTGCTAGTGAACTAAACTAAGTCTCTGCTTCAATGGGGTTCAATTTTTATTTGAAGTGATAGTGAACCTTTAAATATACATGATAAAGTGTTTGACAGTACTAGGCACACTTAAAATTAGATGTACAAGGCAGGAAGGGTGATTTTCTATAGGGTACTGAGGGAAGATCTATCTCAGGTGCTGACATTTCACCAGAGATATGGATGAAGTGAAGGAGTGAGAATAAGATTTCAGGCTTATCTCTACTACAATGCCTTCATGATAACCGTCTGTCACCCCAACTATTCACCCAATTGTTCGTGCAGTGCTAGAACAATGTGACCCTTCGGTCATTTGTCTGCAAGAAGATTATGTAGCATCTTTCTGTGGAAAGGGTAAGAATTTAGGAGGCAGATCCAGCTTCAAATTTTGGTTCTATTGTTTTCCCCAGGAGTACCTTAAATTTATACCAAAATTTCCTCATTTGTAAAATCTGGATTACAGATCTTTATTGCTTATGATAAAGGTAACATGGATTGTGACATAAATGATATTAAAATTAGCTTTATAATTTGTGCCTCATAGTATAGAAAGACATGGAAAAGTTTTCCTCAAAGTTCCACACTTTAACCATAAACTATCTATCTATCTATCTATCTATCTATCTATCTATCTATCATCTATCTATCTACCTATATAGTGTGGCCCAGGAGTGGTGTTAAGGTTGGTATATTGTGTCAACTTGACACATTTGGAAGCTTTACTAAGTAACTCAGCAGTTCTACATTCTTGGATGTAAAGGACATACCTTTTACTACTTGTAATGGTTGACACATTGTGTCAACTTGGGAAGTTCAGAAGTTTAACTGTGGGAGTCAGCCAGGAGCCAGGTTCCTTACTTTGTAAACATCTTCATCCTGTGCAAGAGGAAGGCATGGAGACTGTGTGAGTGGTACACCCACCCTGAGGGGTGGCGTAGCCTGCTTACACTGTAAGGGAGGAAAAGAGGCTTGTTCTCCCCTTTTTGCTCTTGTTGCTTTTGCTGTCTTCTGCTGCCTTGGACTGTTGCCCCTGTGCCATGCCATTCTGCCTTGGAGCCAGCTGATTATTAACTGAAAGTTCCCCAAACTATGAGCTAAATAAACCTTCCTTAATTTTGAG
Source organism: Chinchilla lanigera (assembly GCF_000276665.1). Taxonomy (NCBI): domain Eukaryota; kingdom Metazoa; phylum Chordata; class Mammalia; order Rodentia; family Chinchillidae; genus Chinchilla; species Chinchilla lanigera. The sequence goes on along the minus strand of NW_004955443.1, from coordinate 4,854,210 downwards.
TGTCAGGTAGTTTGTCTCAGCAACTACAGGAAAGTAACCAAGACACCACTCTAGGATGCTGTTTATTGTGCCATTTTGGGAAGTTTAGAGGTTTAACTAAATGATTCAGTGGTGGGCCAGAGTCCTGACTTTGGAAACATCCTGCAAGGAGGAGGGCAGGGAGATGGTGTGAGTGCTACACCCACCTGAGGGTGGGTAGCTTGCATATAATATAAGGAAGGAAAAGAGGCTCACTCCTCACTTTTTCTCTTGTTGCTTTTGCTCTCTTCTGCCACCATGATATGTTGCTCCTCTGTCATGCTACCCTGCCTTGGAGCCAGCTGATCACAGACCAAAACCTCCACAAATTGTGAGCTAAATAAACCTTTCCCTCCTTAACTTTGGGCATCAGGTATTTTGTCTCAATAATGAGAGAAAAGTGACTAAGACAGAATTTGATACTAGAGAAGTGGAGTTATTGCTGTGACTATACCTGACCATGTGGTTCAAGAGCCTTTGGGAATGGCTTGTGGGAAGAGTTTGGAAAAGTTCTGAGATGTCCCCTGAAAAAGTAGACCTGGGACACCTTAGGCTGTTCTGTGTGGAGGTTCTGGTCAGAGCTTAGAAGACTGGAAGGCTGATAGAAATCCTGCTAGTAAAGATCAGGCTTGGGAGGTTTCTGCTGGGAAGAAGGACTGCATTGGTTATTGGAGTCCAAATGACGTATGTAATGGCTTGGCAGAAAGTTTGTCTGTATTCTGCTCATATCCAGAGACTTTGACTGGGACTAAAACTAAAGATGGTGTACTAATTAATCTGGCAGAAGAAAAATCAAGGTAGTTGAATGTTGAGGCAGTGTCATAGCTACTGTTGGGGACTTTCAGCCCAATTTATGTTGTGAATCAAGAACAAAGAGCCCTGTAAGATGATTTAAAATGTCAGTTGGGCCAAAAAAGAAACTCCAGTAAAGCTGTAGATTACAAAGAGAGAGCTGAGGAGATCTCCATTGCTGAGCAGCAACAGGAGAATAGAAAAAATGGTCTGAGGGCATCACAAGAAGCAGGAAGTCTCCACTTTTTGCAGCCTTAAAACTACAGAAGTGAAAGACTTGTCTTTGAAGAGAAAGCCACAGAGAACCATGTTCCAGAATGGCAGCAGCAGAAAAAATTTGTTCCTTAGAATTGGATTCTGAGGGGGCTGGGGATTTAGCTCAGTGGCAAAAGCGCCTGCCTGGCAAGCGCAAGGTCGTGAGTTCGGTTCCCGGTACCGGAGAAAAACCAAAACCAAAAAAAAAAAAACAAAAAACAAGAATGTATGGAGATTTAAAGTTTTCTCAAACATACTTTTAAGACCACTATTATTTGCTATTTAAAGCAGTTGCTCCTCTTCTAATACAGACAGAGTT
>NW_004955443.1:4774048-4852726 GCF_000276665.1 Chinchilla lanigera | reverse complement strand
AATCCAGCTGAGAGCCTGGATCCCACAGTAATGTCCTGCATGAGTCCAGCTGAAGACCTAGAGTCCATAACAGTGCCTCTGATGAATCCAACTGAAGGCCCAGAGCCCACAACAATGTCTCATGAAGGCCTGTTTCATGGATCTGCACTGCAAAGGCCCAAAGTTTAGTGGTGGAATCTAGAAAGTCTGTGCCAGTGGGATGAAGGATCTGTGCTAGCAGGCTGAGGGATCTGCACTGGTGCCAGGAAGTGACACTCAAAGAAAGAACCAGAGCTCCCCAAAAAGGTACCACAGCCACCCTCAGCGACAGTGAGGTCCTGAACTCCTCCAGTGATCAGGACAGCCAAATTCCCATCAGGAAAGCCAATGCAGCAAGCTCTTCCAGGGACTGGCAGTGCACCATCTTCCCCTCCAGAGGCAGGAAGCAATGCTCAAAGTGAGGATCAGAGCTCCCCCAAAGTGAACAGAAGCTATTCGCACTGCCAACAAGGTCCCGAGCTCCTCGGAGGATGAAAACATCCAAGTTCATCAGGAAAGCCAGCATGACAAGCTCCTCCAGAAGAACCAACAGCTCCTTATAGTTTCTACCAGCTCCCAACAGACTTCTTCAGCTCCCAACAGCCTTACTTTTTCACTGGTTCTGCCTCATATGCTGCTGGCAACAATCCTCAGGTGGACCTCCCATCCCCAGCTCCACATGTACTCAGTTCACCTGGGTGTTGTAAGTTGAGCACCAGTTGTCAATCCACTACACAACCTACACAGACAAGAGAGAAGCCATGGGTGCTATAACCATGAGAAGTGTCATAGCAGGGAGCCATTCAAGCCCTTTAGAGCTCAAAATTTGCTACATGTCTCAGATGCTGCACAGGAACCTACCAGACTTAATGTTTGCCCTGCCAGATTTTAGACTTACTTTGGTTCCAATCCTTTGTATTCCCATTTGTAACTTTTGTACCCATTGAACGTTGGAAGTGTTTAACTAACTTTTCATTTGTACAGGGGCTTACAGCTAAGAGTTTGTCTTACATCCCAGAGGAGACCAAAATAACCACAGGGAAGTCTTAGCTTCCAGTTCAATGGTATCATTGTTATGCTTCCTGGTACAAGCCTTGCCCCCTCTGTAACTAAGACTTCTAAGCCTGCAGAACGTAAAATCTTTGGGACAGGAAGCAAAAATTTTGCTAATGGCTCACTAGGGGTAATGGTGAGTGGTACCATCCCTACTTCCACTCCTTGATTCCTGGATCCATGAATCATGGCTATGGGAGCACAGTACCATGTAGTGGGTGCTGATTCAAAGCATATGTGGTCTTTTGAAGTATCTTACCCCTGCCCTCCAAGCTATTGCTACCTAGCTGGCACACAACTGTGTCTTCAAAAGACCATCCCACCTTTCTATCAATCCAGCTGCTTCTGGATGATAAGGAACCTGGTAAGACCAGTGAATTCCATGAGCTCAGCCAATTGCCTTACTTTGGCTGTAAAATACATTCTTTGGTGAGAGGCAATGCTATGTGGAATTTCATGACAGTGGATAAAGCATTCTATGAGTCCACGCATGGTAGTTTTGGCAGAAGCATTCAATGCAGCAAAGGCAATCTATATCCAGAATACATGTCTATGCCAGTGAAGACAGAGCACAGTCCCTTCCTTGATGGAAGTGCTCCAACATAACTAACCTGCCACCAGGTCACGGGTTGATCACCCCAGCGAATGGGCCATATTGAGGACTCATTGTTGGCCTGTGCTGCTGGTATATTGGGCATTCAGCAGTGGCTGGAGCCAGGGCAGCTTTTGTGAGTGGGACTCCATGTCCAAACTCCCTATAATAAATGTAATGGGAATATAGTGTAGAAAATCATCATCCCCTTCAGAACTGAAGAAAAAAGAAAATGAATGGTTAGAAGGGAAACAGATCCAGAAAATAAGCTAAAAGAGGGACCTAGTACAGACAAATTGCACATTCAAATCATATGATGTCTAAAAATGAGAAACAGAAGTGATTTGAGAACAAGGTGGGCAGGAGTTTATTTACTTAAATTTAATATTCAGAAGGAATTCATTAGACTCTTTTAACTATAGGGTTTACAAAGCAGCATGGAGAGGAAGAGGGAGCAATAGATGTAAAAATCTGCTGCCCTTTGCAAAAGCCCACGGCCCTGCTCTCCACAGCAGAACCTGCTAATTAAAGCCAGCGTTCTTGGTGCCAGGTTGGCCCGCTGCCTGATCATGAAGAGGTCTGGATCGAGTCCTGGTTTGCCTTCTGACATGCTGTGTGATCTGAGCTGATCACTTTGCCGTTAGGGAGAAGGAAAATAGCTCTCTACAACTTGCCTATATCAAAAAAATCCTTTTAGACTAAGCAGGCAGACAATAATGTTTACAGTGCCCCTCGTGTGATGCTAATCTCTGTTAAAGGTGGCACCGTAATTCAGTAGAGAGGCAACGCTCTTTCAATCACAACCATTACCTTGAAGCCAAGGGTTTTGTTCAATAACGTGTGAGTGAACAGAGACCTTTCTTGGGGAGGGTCAGAAAAACCGAGGTGAAGTTCAGAGGCTCTGTGGAATGGGCACCTCGCAGTCTTTGGAAGGTGCGCTCCTGGGCTTTTGCTCTCTAAATTGATCAAATTTCATTTAACTCTCTCTTGTCAGGCTCCTTTCTGAGCCTCGGTTTCTAGAACTGTACATCAAGACAGTAACACCATGTAAATTCCTGTGAGACGTAAGTGAAGCTAGTTGAGGGGGGGTTGGCATTAAATCTGCCATTGATGTTACACATTTTTAAAAAATCTATTATAAAATTTATACATTTTTTTTAAAGCTGAAGGACAGAATTTCTGGAATTGCCTGGGCACTTCTAGGGTGACTGATTTCCACAGATACTTGGGAAAGGCTGGAAAACTGTTCACAGAGGGCTGGGCCGGACCTGCAAAGAACAGGAATTCCCACTGGATTTGCTCCAGCTCTGGTGCTGAGCCCGTTTCAGGCTGGTTGTCTGTGGGGAACAGCTGGCCTGATTCCAGGGTCAGTTCCAGTGGATGCAAAGGCTTTGGAATTGTCTCAAGATGAGCAGGTGACAAAAGCGCTGACCGTTTCCTGGTGGCTATGGCAGGGTGATGTGCAGGCTGAGGACCTGGGGTGAATCTCTGGTACCACCTTATTCTCCATATAGCAGTTTGCATCCTGGTCCAACACATCTGTGTGTACTGCATTTTGTTGTGAGACTTCCAAGCTTCCTAAAGAGCTGTCTTTTTAATTGGCAGAAAGGAGGTACTGGGCTGCTTTGTCACTGTGTGGGTCAGCTCTCTGAGAACCAGCAGGCTGCAGACCCCAGCAGCTTCTGTGATGCTCCCATCCTTCATCTCTATTCCCATGGTAACCCTCAGGAAGGGAAAAGAGGGACAGTGAACCATTCAGAGGCTATTTTTAGGTTTCTGGCCAGATGCTTAGATAAATCTGTTGAGGGAAAGAAAATGAAGTAAATGTAGAAGGGGATTTTTTTTTTTTTGCTAAAGGCAGTGTCATTTAAAATTCATATTATAAAATTGTAAATGATCTTGGGAAATCACCCATTCTATCCCTGCCTGTGGCAAAACCTTCCTCTAAGCGATACCAAAAATTCTCCAACAAGATCTTCCTTAAGACATTTTATCAAATAGCTTATTCTAATGTACAGCGTACTACCTACCCCAAATTTGCTCCATGTGCATCTTGGCAGAGTGGTCTGATATTTCTGTATACAACGTGGTGATGCTTGGTATGGCTGGTTTTAGTATTTAGCTATCTGGAATCACGATTTTGACTTCATGGTTTATTAAAATTGTGTGATCATGTAGTTAGCAACTGTAACCCTGTGAAGATGCAAGTATCCCTTGGTCTCATGGTATAGTTATATTCTGTTCAGTCTCTTTCAAATAAGACTGTGAGAAGGAAGAAATGGAGCTTTCCTGCTGATGCCAGGACCTACCCGATACAGCCCAATACCATACTCCAGCAGTGCTGGGCTGGGTTTTCTAGGCAAGTAGTTACTGCTTTCTGACTTAGTGGGAAATGTAGAAAACTATCACATAAGGCCTTGGGTTTTAGTGTTGCTTGCCTCTACTTCGGTGTGTTCTTTTCTGTTTCTGGTTGCTAGTGTTTTCAGGCTTGGCCTTGACCCCTGCCCACTTCTGCTGGTTCTGTACACTCCCTTTCTGGCCCCTCTGTCCTTTATTCCTGTGGTAGAGTCTTCTCACTGCACACGGGAACCCTGTCACTAAATACTATACACGAACATGTACTGTGCTACTTCAGCCTCAGAACGATCCCCTGATACCAATCTTATTATTCCCCGGAAACTGTGGCTCAAAAGACCATAAAGTTTGGTAAATTAACATGTGGAAGAATGTCCAACTGGTTAGATGCTAAACCTCACCATGCTGTGATGTATTTTACTTTGGGTCAAAGAGGTAGATTTTAGAATTGAACCATGGCTAGAAAACGTCAGAAAAATAATCATTCATTATTTTATCACAAAGTATCTCAAGTGAGACATCACCAGTTTTAAGATATGCCATTACTTAGTGTGTTACTAAGAAAAGGAAAATAAATTATATTTACTTGGTTTTTGCATATGTAAAATCCTTATCATTTAAATTGTATTGTTATCTCTATCCTATCTCAGTTAGAGATGTTTAATTTTTTTTAAAAAAAGTCTTCTCCAGGCATGGCTGTAGTCCCAGCACTTGGCAGGCTGAGGCAGGAGGATTGGCATAAATTCAAGGCCAGCTTGGACTACATAGTGAGTTCAAGGCCAACCTGAACCATATAGCAAGACCTTGTCCCAAAAAAGAAAAGAAATATCTTGAAATTGATAAATAAGGAGTTCATTTGACTTTTATTGTATGCTTTAATGTGGAAGACACATTGAAGTTTGTTAATTATCTCTAGATAATAACACATACGAATGTAAAAGCAAATATATTTACACTGCAATGCTTTCCCTTCAGCAACCATCAACTGACCTAGAATTTGACCGCGTAGTGATTTATACCACTTGCCTTCGTGTGGTAAGGACAACTTTTGAAAGATGTGAACTGGTTAGGAAGATCTTCCAAAATCATCGAGTAAAATTTGAAGAAAAAAACATAGCTCTGAATGGAGAATATGGAAAAGAGTTAGATGAGCGATGCCGCCGAGTTTCTGAAGCTCCTTCTCTCCCTGTCGTGTTCATTGACGGCAATTACCTGGGGGTGAGTATTCTGCTAAGGAAAAATCTCCTTTTCCACAGACCCTAACCAGCACTGATAGACAGCAATAAGCCTACATGACAACACAATTTGCGACATAACTACTCAGACATCTGCTATTTGTTGAAGCTCAAATTAAAGGTATTGAAGCATTTATTTCCATGCCAAATGATGTGCTGCTCCAGTTCTCAGTCCCACAGAAATGTAGTGGCCTAAAATCAGCATGAAATTGCCTTTTTTTTTTTTTAATAGTATTACATTTTAAAAGTATTCAATTGACTTGAGTTGTACATTGTAAAGACTGATATGTGGGATAAATCTATTTAGCTCAAACAAGAAAAATAGAATATTTAGAAAATATACATTTGTGAATTCTCTTAATATCTCATTATTCAGCACTTTCCAACCTAATGAACATGAGCTGACAATCCCGAAATAGGATCAATAGGAAATTCGGCCTGGAGCCAGAATTTTATGTTTGTGGTTTAAAATTATTCTTGATTTTGGTAATGCAGCAGTGTGAGACATAAATTCCGGCTTACAGTAAGCAGAGAGAACTCCCAGAGCAGCAGAACATGTCTACTTCATTTCTCTTAGAATAATATTGTTAGCGTAATTAACCCCATTGATCTATGAACACGCTGGGTAACAAGCCCAAGGAGAGAGTGTGGAAAGCTCTGAGAGAGCATGGAGCTCTTCAGGGTACCAGAACGGCTGAGGGGCTGCAGTTGAGCACACAAGCGTTTATCATTGCACAAGGAGACTGTCAAAGCACAAAATGGTAGGTAGATCTTGGTTTTGTTTAGCATCCAGTTTTACCATTTAGACTGGGGCAAAAAGGGGCTAGAAAAAGCATGAGAGGTTCATGTTTCGTTTCAGGAAATCTGTGTTAAAATACCCTGTGCATAGCCATAACTGCTACAGGGAGCCAATCATTTTATGGAGAGGTAAATAACCAAGAAGCATGAGGGTATTATACAGTGTTGTTTTCAACCAGAGCTGAGCACAGTTATTTTTGTTTTTGTTTTGTAGATCTGGGGTTCAAACCTAGGGCCTCACATATGCTAGGCAAGTGTTCTACCAGTGAGCTACGCCTACAGTTCCAAATTGCATTTTGGAGTACACAAATTTTGATCTGAAAATCAAACTGATCCTTGTTTTAGTGTATTTCAATATATAGCCATAGGCCCCAGAAAACTACAGTAATAGTAACAATAACAGCAACAATAATAATAATAATAGTATACTGCATGCACTCAGAGCTTTCTGTCTTTTTCCTTATCCCTCAAGATAACTCATATAGCATACTTAAGCAGGGAAATAAGCTCATGTTGGTAATCTCTCTAACATCTGTAGTGTTTCAAATTTCTGCTCTGATACTTCACATGCGCCACTGTGTCTGGATTTCCTCATTTGTAACATGGCAATGATAAAAGGGCTTATCTCATAGGCTGACTGTGAGGATTTTTTAAGATATCAAATGTAAATGCTTAGTTCCTGCGCCTGTTATAAATCATGTTTTCCAGAAATACTAATAATTATCCCTATTTTTAAAAAGAAAGCATCAATTCCTTTGCTTAAGTGACATAGCTGGTAAGAGGCGGGGCCAGGATTCAAAATTAGACCTGTGACATTCCAAACCCAAGTTCTGTGGAACATCCCCTCGAGGAAAGGGATCTTCAACTTCTTGGCAATGCAGTCTCATACCTCAATCAGGACTTGGCACAAGGGCCGGGGGGGAGGGTGGGGGGTGGTCAAATAAACCTGTGTCGACTGATGCGTGAATTATGCTCCGCTGCTCCCTCACATTCTTTCCTTCTCTCTGACCTTCTTCCATTAAAAAAGGGATCTGACAAACAGCTACAATAGGGACAATATAATTTATATGGATTGTGGGTATTTCTCTTTCACCTCAAGAAAAACTCTGACGATGTAAGACATTTCTCATTCTGAAATTTCAATTTTTGTGAAACTGCATAGTTAAAATTAGTGGGTGACTGCCTGGATACAAAGGTATAATGCCAGTCCCACCCGATATAGTGATCACTTCTGAGCTAATATAAAATGCTGTAATGCCTGTCCTGATATTCGTCTTTCCGGTAGAGGGCTAGTGGAGTGTGCCACAGAAAAATGAGGCATGGTGCATGTTTCTTTCTCAGTTGCTTTTTCTCCAGATGATTTAACTTGCACACACTGTAGGCCAGAGGAGGCAGAATCACACAGGTGCAAACTTGCTGCTTCTGTAATTTGATGCTAATGCTCCAAACCTGCAGTCAATCCAGAAACTGAATGTTTTCTCCTTTGTTTTTCTTATAAAGGAAGAACTACTTCTAAACCTACAACTCAAAATGGCAAACAGTCCACAACAACTTATGAACAAATTTCCCTCTAATTACAATAGCCTTTTTATTTAAATTTCAGTATACAACTGATAATAAAATATATTGTATGGGGAAGCCTTTTCCTTGCCCTGTTCATGCATCTGAAATGGAAGGATGCCCTCTGCTGGATTTGGGCATGTGGTGAAACCTAGTTTTAAGGAGAAAAATAAGCTGATGTTGGTAATTTCCCTGACATCTGTGGTGTTTTAAACAGTCACACAAAACCATTTGATTTAGTTTAAATTTAGATGTGTAATAAAAATCAAGATGTGTGAATCATCTGCAAAATACAACTCTAAAGAGGGAGGGAGAGAAATTGAGAAACAGGAACAGCCAGAGAATGGGGAGGATAGAGACTAAACGAGAGGGATATGGAGGCAGATTGTAAGAGATGACAGGAGGCCGAGCTGAAGGTCATTCTGCGGTTCCTTCACCGTTCCACCATCACTGCCATCTTCCCCCGGTGGGTGATGTTGGAGGAATTCATTTATCTTCCTCCAAGGGAAGATTGTGAGTTCCATGGGTGGGACCAGAAGCCTGAGCACACTAAGCTCCTTTTACCCTGGCTCCCTTCCTGAGCCAACAGAAAACTGAAGTTGAAACAGTGAGCTCTCAAGGGTATCGCTGCTCCGGGATGCTCCGTGAGATGGGGAGCATGTTCAGAGTGGCAGTAGCTCGTGGCAACTGTTTTCTTTTTTTTCTTTTTGGATAAAACATCAGAAAATCTTTTCACAAAAATTCTGTTCCAGTATTTTTAGACATGAATTATGTTAGGAAGTCCAGTAAGAAATAGAATAGAAATAATGGATTGCCGGGATGAACCATAAAATTCTAAAATGGAAGCTGACAAAACTCACATTAGAATGCAGCTATAAAACATATCCAATATGATTGAAAAATAGTCTATTTAAAAATCTTTAAAATTATTACAGTACAAGACATAGGACCATTGGCCTACCTTGAAATATTCCTCCTCACTTCGGTAGGTGTATTCCATGGTTCTTGCCATTTTCTCAATCAGTTCTGGAAGTCCTTTTCCATGTGTCAACTGCACCTTTATGGTTGCCTCCATGTACTGAATTGATTCCAAATGTTTTTCTTTCGTGGTCATTTTGACTGTGGGGAAAGATCCAGAAGTCACGTGGTACCAGATCCAGGTAACAAAGTGAATGTGGACAGACCATAATGTTTTCATGAGCCTGCCTTTCTACTAAATGTCACTGACAGCAGCGTTCACTGCATTTGTTATTGCAACTTGTAAAGACGTACAAAGGAGGACGTCCATAACAGAAACTGGGAGGAACAATGGGATAGTGTGTTCAAAGCAAGGGAGAGTCTTTTAAGTGGTATTGATAAGGATATCTTTTTTACTGTAACAATTTTTAAAAATTTAATCATTCACTATATATTTTGATTGCTTATCATAGAATGAGTTTGTGTGGAGTCTGGTAACTGAGAAGGGCGTAGAAGTGTCATTGATGTAGATACATCTCTTCAACTAGCTAATATTAAAGTTGTGGCTGTCAGCAATTCTGAATCTATTTAAAGTACTGTATTCCATTTAAGAATGAAGGCAATTGTTATTAAGCATAACTAATTTACAGCTTAGAAATGCCAGCTCTAGGCACATTACTAAGGACTGCTCACAGAGCTTCTCAGCAGAAATAGGCCCTCAAGGAAGCTCCTGCCATCATCAAGAAGCAATCAGTGAGCAATTCAAAGCCTTTGTCACGATTCACACCAGCAAAAAGGACCATTTGTTTTCTGCCCTTCTTTCCACTCAAATCTGTTTCATAATAAAGTCCCAAGTCAGTGCATCTGAGCTGTTTGCTAAATAAGTAACAAACCTACCTTGATTTGCATATGTCTTGGCAGTTTCCTTTGTTTCTTGTGCTTAAGACTCATTGGGATTCTCGGGTGGTAGGTATATGATTTTTGTTAAATTTTGAAAACTCTTGGCCATTATGTTATCAAACATTATTTTTGTGTCCTTTTCCTTTTTTTTTTCTTCAGAGCTTCCAGTAGAATGCTGCTGGTGTCGTTCTGTAGTGTATTTCATTACATTTCAGATAGCTTTTATTGCTACATTTTCTTAGTACCTAATCTTCTCTTTTATAATGCCTAATAGTCTGTTAATTCCATCCAGTGTTTTGTTCCTCAGATATTGTAATTTTACTTTCAGAAGTTTGATGTTTAAAAAAGACTCCTTTTGTACAAAGATCAATTTTAGGTTCACAGAAAAATTGAGCAGAAGTCCTGGAGATGTGACCCATACCCTCTGTTCCCATGCATGCAGAGTTCTCTATTATCAACATAGCACACCAAAATGGTACACTTGGTATGATCGATGAACCTACAGTGACACACTGTTATTAACCAAAGTCCACATTTTTACACTAGGGATTACTTTTGATGTTGTGCATACGAAGGATTTAGACAAATTTATAAAGAAATACAGCAGGGGAATGCAGCTCAGAGATGGAGCACTTGCCTAACACGCATGAGACTCTGGGAAAGACCTACACCACTGCCAAAAAGCCCGCATATATTTTTTAAAAATTACACTGACATGTATCCACCACTATCATACTATTCGGGAGAGTTTGCTACCCTAAAGTTACCTGAATTCTTCACGTTCACCTTTCCTCCCCTTGACTCCTAGCAGCTGCTGACCTTTTTACTGTCTCCATGGTCTTGCCTTTTCCTGACTTTCAGGTAGTTGAAACCATGCAATACGTAGCTGTCTTAGATTGGCTTTTGTCATTCATTAATAGGTATTTCAGTTCCTTCCATGTCTTTTTTCTGACTTGATGCTCCTTTCTTTTTAACACTGAATATATTTCAAGGTTTAGATACATCAAATTTTATCCACTTGTGATCTGAGTGAGAACGTGGTTACTTTTAAGCTTCAGCAATTATGAGCAAATCTACTACAGAAATTCATGTATAGATTTTTGTGTAGAAATTTTTGTGTAAATACCAAGGAATGCATTTGTCAGATCAGGTAGTAAGAGAACATTCATTTTTGTAAGAAAGTGGCAAATTACTTTCTACGTGACTGCATTACTATACGGCATTGTCAACAACCATGAATCAGCGTTTCTGTTTCTCCACATCCTTGCCAATCAGTGGTCTTGATGCGAAGCCATTCTTATGTGCATGTAGTGGCAGAGCATTGTTGTTTTAGTTGGGATTTCCCTGCTGACCTATGATGTGGAAATCATTTATACACTAATTTGCCATTACATACTTCATTTGGTGAGGTGTCTTAAAACATTTGGCCTGTACTTTAGCAAGGTGCTTGTTTTGTTATTGTTGAGTTTTAATGGTTCTTTGTATATTTTGGGTAACAGTTCTTTATCAATTTTTTTTTTTGCAAATTTTTTGTTTTCAGTCTCTGGCTTTCATTGCTTTGACAGTGTCCTTGCACAGCAGAAAATTTTAATTGTGATGAAATTCAGCTTATGAATTCTGTATTTCATACATCCTACCTTTGGTATGGTATCTACAGTTGTTGCCAAACCTAGATCATATAGATTTTTCTTATTCTTATTTTCTAAGGGTGTTAGAGTTAGCTTTTTATACTTAGTTTTGTGTTTCATTTTGACTTCTTTTCTGTATGGTACCACGTAATATCTGTGTGTAGATTTATTCTTTTGTATATAGTTGTGCAGGTGTTGCAGTACCATTTGTGGAGATGATACTTTCTCCACTGTATAGTCTTTTGTTCCTTTGGGTGTGTTTATGTGGGTCTACTTCTTGCCTGCTCTTCTGTTCTATTTATCCAGTTATCTGTTCTGCCAATTCTGGTTCATGGTGGGATGCATCCCACGTCTTAGTTGTTTTGGAGGATTTAGCCAGTACTATGACCCATAAGCATAAGTGCTATCATAGTTAATTTCTATTTTTGATATCTACGTATGTAACTGATAAAGTTTAGATCTTTGGCTCTTTATTTTCTCTTCCATAAAGTTTAGATCTTTGGCTCTTTATCTTCTCTTTTGAAAGCTATCTCCCTCCCTATTTGATTTTTTTCATCATTAGCAATTTCTTCAAAAATTGGGTTAGAAATGGTCCCTGAATATTGAAAACTACCCCTAAGGTCTGGATCTTATTTGGTAATAGACAAGTTCAGCATTTAAAAGTCAAACTTTGTTGTCTAAGGTTATCATAGTTTTGTTCCTGGCACATTTACTGTGTCATAGGTAGAACAGAGAGGGAGATATTTAAAGGTTAGGCCTAAAGTCAGGTTTTTTAAAATTTAAATTAAGCAGTAATGTCTTGCCTAATTGCTTCTTTGTGCTTGTTTTTAAATCCTAAAAACCTTAGGGTTGTTTTTAATAGTAACAACTATCAGCAAAATAGTAACAGCAATGATAGCAAAAGTTAATTTATGTCATGCCGTGTTACGCCTTTAGCGTATTATCTCTTTTACTCTTCCCAATAACACTGTAAGTAGCACTACTATCATCTCTCCACACCCAAACTTTGTACCTGAGGAAAACTCAAGCTCAGAGAAACTAAGACAGTGCCCAAATATCTTTAGATTACAAGAGGCATAGCCCGGATTTGAACTTAAGTGTCTGCTTTGAACTCTGAAAAAGTGAAGGCTGAAAGTTCTATTAAGTTTACAGTGGCTCTCAACTCCACTCTTGGGCAATGTATTCACATCCTAAATGACATCACTTGAAATCCTTTCACACTATAGTCGAGATCTTGAATTTAGGAATATCTTATGCTGGATACATTTTTTTTGCCCTTCAATTTTTCTACTCCCCGCCTCTCCTGAACATGCTCTATCATTGTCATTATTCTATATCCTTTCTCCTTTACACATTCTCTTAGCTTATGGTCACAACATTATTTTCCTTTTTCTTGCTATCTTACTCTGTTCAAGAAAAAAACAATAGCCTAATCACTTGTTGGGGAACCTGCTAGACTTTCCCAGTTTTCTATTTCCCAGCCCTGAGCACCTCTCCCATCTATTTTCCTTTCTTAGTCCAGTATGCCAAGAACACTATTAGAGAAAATCCTCAAACCACAACAAAGAGATCTATAATAAATTTGCATTGTTGGATCTATCAGGTCCAGTCTCTGTTATTCTGATTAAATATTTTGTTGATGTGCTATCATGCTCAATATAACCAATTACTCTAATTTTTTTCTAATTTCTTCAGAATTCCATTTTCTTTCCTATTCCTTCATTTTCACCGTCATTTCAAAGGTATGTCCCTTGTAAGACATGTGTAAGAAGACATAGGGATGTAACTGTAATTATTAGGCAAAGCGAACTTTCATTATGAATTCACTTTAAACTAGTCTGGGAAATTTGGCTGTAATTTCTCTAATCCTGATATATTGGGAATTTTGATGAATAGCTTAAGTTTCAGCTCAACAATGTGGAACTTTAGTGTGAATGACTCCATTTTGATTTTTAATGTGATCTGTGCAGAAGCTCAGTTTAAAATAATGGCCTCTTGTAATTTTTATTTAATAACTTACCATTCTTCTACTCACTCCATTTCATTTACTCCACTTTCTTTCTCTTGTCTCATACCTAGTTAGCCAACATTATTTATGTAGCATTCTGTAACAGAGATCTCTATTTCCACATTTTGAAAGCTCCTCTCAAAAAGTTGGAGGAATGAAGTCTGGATACAAGGGTAACTGCTTTCTTTTATTGGCTATAAAAGGTATTGAACAAGTTCTTTCATATTTCTTAGAGGAAAATGATAAAATTCTTATGATTTTGAATAGTCTGAGAGTTAAATGAGGTAAGTGTAAAAAAGTGGCTAGAAAATGGTACATACTTAGTAAACCTTGCTAAAATTAAGGATAGAGTGAAACAGAGCTTACTTTTAGGGGTGTATAGATGGAAAGAGATGGAGGGAGTTAAAAAAATTAGGGTGAACTACATCTGTAAGCAAGGAGAGCACAAAGATACAGGTTATTATGCTGAGCTTGCAGTCAGACACTAGCGTTCAAGTGGTCTGATCTGTGGAGGCGGGGTGTTGCGCAGCATCCTGGCTCCTGAATGGTGGTAGTATTCTTAGTATCCAGCAGCAATCTCAGAGATATGTCATTCAATTTCATGTGAAGTGATAGATGGGTTGTAAAAGACTCACTAGCTCCATTCGTGAATATTAAGATTAAACACTGTTATATTTGTTAATTTCAGTGCTAAGCCTTAATATTTTAGTTATTATGCTAGTTAGTGTATATTAATAAAAGTTTATAACACATAAAGTTTTAAAATTATTGTCAAGTTCCTATTTTCTCTTAATATGAAAGAGGATACTTAGGTATAGGAAATTCTACATATTGACCACTGTTTCCTTATAAGAAACCACTGATTTTCTTTCATTTTTTAAGAGCAAATCCAAGCTTACCTTATTCAATTAAGATTTTTGTATATTGAAATGCTAACAAGAGACATCTTATTTGTTCCTTATTACTAGAGCAAAGCTAATAAATGTATTATTTGTGCCCAAGTGAGAAGAAAAGTGGATAAAAGTTTATTTGTGAAATCTTTCTGTTAGCTCATCCCATCTTTCATATCCTCTATGATCACAACTAAGTTGGATACTGGTGTGATAATCATTAAGATGACTTTCTAGAGGACTTATTACTAGTTAGATGCACAAGAAGTTTCATGCAAAATCATAGAAACTTAGCTTTGAAAAGAACCTTAGACATCATCTTCTTTAATGTTCCTCCTAGTGAAAGAATACTTTCTTCCACATCCTTGAGCAAAATAATCAATGTTTACACACATTCTATGACAATCACCTCACTATTGTTCAGGCTAACCTATTTTATCATTATATTCCTTTTAGCATCAGAAACTTATTGTTCTTGTGGCCTGTAATTTCCTCCACCCATTAATCCTAATTCTTCTTAGAACCATACAAGTGAAAAGTTCTCTCATTTTCATAACTAAAACTTTGTATAAGGGTTTGGTATGTTATCTCCATGGTTCCCTAAAATCTTGCTCTTATCACATGATTTTCTGAACCTCCATATCTTAGTTATTCTTGTGAGATCAGACTCTGGTCTTTAATAGCATCCAGAGCCAGTTTTCCAGATGATTATCTCCCTGAATATCATTCCTATTCCTCTTAAAATAAAGCTACTTCACTTTGACTATCTATACTGGGTCTGGTCACCTAAAATTCTCATGTAACTTTCATGCAAGCAGTTCAAAATAAATTTCTTATTTTCTAGGTGTTTAGATACATTTTACTAGATTTTTCCCCAAAACTGTTTCTCATGTGGCTACTGTATAATAATTCAGATCTCAAGGAAACAAGTCTTTTTGTGAATATAAGTAGTCCAATCTGGTGCTAGTATCATTCCTTAGGTCAGGAAGCAAGGAATTCATCAAATGCCTCAAGCTTCCATTTCCAAAGAAAGGCAGCATTGACCAACAAGGCTTGGGTATATGATATAGCTATAGCTTTAATAGCTATAGCTGTAATAGCTATAGCTGTTAGCTTTTCAAAAAAAAAAAACTATCCTAAAAGTTAGTGGCATGAAGCATAATTATTGTATAGGTTGCAGTGCTGGTGGGCTTTGGCTGCTTCCTATGGCTTGCTGGCAGCTTGGCTGGAGTGAGTAATGTGCGATGGCCATGGTGACATATCTGGAGGTTAACTCTTCAGATTTCCTCTGTATGGGTTCTTTTTTTTTGTTTTTTCTCCAGTACTGGGAATTGAACTCACAACCTTGCACTTTCCAGGCAGGCGCTGTGGCGCTGAGCTAAATCCCCAACCCCGGGTTCTCTAGCAGTATAGATGGAGCATGTGAAATGGTGACAAGGGGTTTTCCAGCAGCAAAAGAGAGCAAGGCCAAAAGCTGTCACACATTTCAAACACTGGTTATATTTGTTTCAGTTTTATCTCGTTGACTGGAGAAGGCCACATTACAAAGTCTGGATTCAAGATGGAAACAGATTTTACTTCTTGACAAAAGAACATTAAGACCATGTGGTAGGAGTCTATACAATGAGGCACGAGCATATCTGTGGTCTTTCCTGCAGTAATCTACTGAAGTGCAGAACTTTGATCACATGTAATCCTGGCCTTTTGCCTGAGTCAAATGTGCTCAATAACTGGAAGCCTTTTTATGTGGGAAGATTCATAGTTTTCACGACAAAGGCAGTGCATATTGGTTTAATACCTTTTATGCCCATGAAATTTGTCAGTGGAACAACAATTTCAAAATTTGGTGGTTTGGCATTGAAAGAACAACTTTGTGGATCTTAAATCAAAGTATCAAATCTCCCTCAAATTTCTCCAGTCACACACCATCATTTTGTTTCTTTAATAATTTTGTAACATTATCAATGGTATCTTGTGATATTCTTGGTGCACGGACCATAGCTTTATCTGCAGCTTCACAGATTTGTTTCATTGTCACTTTGTTACTTAAGTATTACTTTTTCATAAAGGAAATGCAGAAGCTACATTAATATAATTTCTTAATTCATATATTGGGTGCCACAACTGATTGAATGACATGAAAAGTCATATAGCAGTAAGTATTGCTTATAAACAATGGAATTTTCACTCCTAAAACTCACAGTCAATAATAGAGAGGGAATTTTTGAGGCAGGCAGACAAAAATCAATAAACTCACCCCCATAGCCATTCATGAGTTTATATTCAGTCCTTATAATTTCATAAATTTAAATATAATGTCAAAATTACCCCAAGGTTTTGCCATTCTCATTTTTGCCTGCTATAGTTCTTTGTAAGGTTAGATATTTACAACATGCCTGGTAGAGCCATTATTTAATATTTGCTCAATCTGTCAAAACCTGACTCTTCAACTGATACTTTGGACTTGAACACAAGGTATGAACCAGTTGAATCTGCAACAGTTGCCTGCCAGTTAATGAAGACATACACACATCATGCCACCTAAAAAGACCTAGAGAAGCCAATTTTTCTTTGTCTTAATTTATATATATATTATTAATCATTCTCAATCAGATTGAAGAAAAAATATATTTGTTATAACTGATGCTTTATTTAGATTTAAAGATACATTATATGCATGTAAGATCTTTTTATCTTTGAAAAAAATAAAAATAATGAATAGAATAAGGGAAATGAAAGTTAATCCTATTTCACAATATCTATTATATATGTTGGTCATTATTTACACTTTTGGTTTCTCACACCAGAGTACAGAAATTTTAGTAAGTGTCCATGTACAGTAGAATTTGAAATCAGCATGTCAGTTATGAAAAGCTTTGGTAATGAATTCTATTTCTGTTCTAAGGAGCACAGCGATTGAGTGTCTTTTGAACCACTAGAGGGCTCTCAGCATATAAGACAATACATAAATTCATGAAAATGGGAGAAATCATTTATGATATATCTTTGCTTAGAGCCTAATTAATTTTAAAAGTCTTAGATATATGAAGTATAAACAAAGTTTCAAATAAAGATTTCCTTTAAAAAAAGGAACCAACATGAATAATTTTAAATTGACTGTTTAAAAGTTTAAGACAAGCATGATAAATATTTTACTATTTGGGGCCTAATTCTGAATGATACCATTCATTTATCTTTTGAGTGTGGAAGCATAAATGGAAAGTGAATATATTTTCTCTGAGACTTTCTGGCTCTTAGGACCTATTGTCTATAAACACCTAGTTTGTTACCATGATGTTGTATATGATTACAATTGAGCAAACATCTCACACAGGGATTTGACAGAGTAAAGCTTTTGAGCCAAGTTGTAAGCTCCCTTATGTTCAGGTAGGATCAGGATCCACTGTGCCGTGGTTTCACTTTGTTTTTAATCATTCCTTGGACTCCCAGTTTGCGCTCAGCCCAAGATGCCTTTCTCTCCAGAAACAAAAATTAAGCCAGAGACCTGACCATATGTTTGGTCCTGATGATATTTACTTTCTGGGTTATATGCGAAAAATGAATATAATGAATAAAATGGAGCAAGCCATCTGTCCAGCACAAACCCTGAAATGCTGAAGGGAAGGGCTTACTGTGCACTTCCTCTCTGGTGTGACCTTGCAGGAACTCAGCAAGGCCCAGTATTCATGGTCTCCAGGGGCCAGTGGTGCTCATCCACTTGTTTTGCTTTTAGCCTCTATCCCTGAGTCACATTGCTCATCTGAAGCACTGAGGAGCAGGATTGGAATCTTGTTCTTCAAATTAGTGTCAGTGGTGTCCTTTAGTCTTTCCTCTGGGGAGCACCTCATAGGTAATGTAAGAAGGATTTCAAGCTGTCTTCCATTCCAAACTGTACCCTTCTGTGGGGAGGGGATGAGCCATGGCTGAACTGGAGGTTGGCAAACTTCTTGGGACTAGAGCAAGGCCAGTCCAGCAGATGTCTGGCCTTGGTGTTCCTGCCTGTTAACTGTAGCTCAGATAGCTCTGAGAATGTTTCACTTTCAGTGTTCTCAGCAAAACATGGAGACCTTGTACTTTTGACTCAGTCATGTGCTTTCCTCCTTTTACTGTGTATAAATGCACAGACTGTGCTGGGATGTCACTGCCTCTGCATCAGAGGAGTCAGGTCCCACCTGGTCCCAGCTTTCCTTTTCGTGTGTGTCTAGTTTTTTCTTAATTTCCTGTCACCCTCTCTCAGGACCCCTCTGGCTGCACGGGTCTCAGCACCTTCACTCTACTAAAATGAACAAAAAGCTTCAGTAGGACAGTTTGGGGAAATGCTAAAATACACATCTAGAATTCTTCTCATCATTGTTGTACGATTTGAGTTTGTCTGGCATTTGGGTCATATTGCTAGTCTTGCAGTGAGGAGTGATGATCTCCAATCAGGTGACCAGGTCTGGATTTGTCTGTTTGCATAGCCAGGGTTTCTTAAAACGAGTCACCCTGAAAAGCTTCGTAGGACCAAGCTGACCAGTCTTTGAGAAACAGAGAGCATCCTCTGTGAGTACAATACTGTGTGAGATTCCAAAAAGCCAAAGACAATAAACACATAACCCTCAGTATCTAGGTTCGCAATTTATGGAGAATGAGACTATGTGGGGTGTAGGACAGAGGGCTGGGCAGTCTAGACACACATTACATGTGTTTTGCTAGTTGTGCTATGTACTAAATTAATGGTTTAAAAGAGTTTATTTAGAAGGAGGAAGGATAGAGAGGAAGAGAGAGAAAGAGAGAGAGCAAGTAAGCAAGAGAGAACTTCAAGTAGAACAATGTAGGAAGGTTCTCAGAAGGAAGTAGCATTTTAGTTAAGCTTTGTGAAATGAATATGATTTCAACAAGAAAGAGTGGGGATGTGGCCCTAATTTCATGCCACATTTTTTCCTAGCACGGCATTCCTAGAGAGCCCAAATCTTTGCTCAACTCTTTTGTAAAGATCTTTGACTCTCTCTAATGAAGTGTGGCTCAGTTCAGTTCTAGGAAAGATTTAGGTGATGAAATCAAAATCAGAGCTCTCTAGGGACTCAGTGAATTTCCTGAAGGAGTTCTAGTTCAATTTATAGCAGTGCAAAATGTCAGTGTCTAAGGAAAACGTTTTTATTAGGCTTTTGTGACACACAGCTGAGCTTGCTGCTGACCGTAATCAGTTTCCTTGCCATCTCCTTCTCTTGTGATTACCAAATCACATGAGGCTGAGGCCTCACTGGTTCAGTTCCGTGAGATCCTCAGCTGTCACACGTTTTTATACGTGTGCTGTGTTCTGGAGCGTGAACTGATTTAAGCCTGACTCTCAGTCTCCTCATTTTCCTTGGAGAGACCCCAAGAGGCTGTGAGAAGGAGACTGAAGGCCTGAGGGTGCAGAGGGCTTTGGGCAGCTGCTTCTTGCTGAGAACTGGGCTCCACTCTGTCTATTGTGTTCCATCACTGGGGAAAATAGGGCAAGACCTACATTTTCAGATTGTTGCAAGTCAAAATAAGAAACAAATTGACTCCCTTCTGTCACTAACTGGAAGCACTGATGCAGAATGATACTGATTCTCAGTCATTTCTCAGACAAAAGGTACAATAAAAATGATCAGTGCCGAAGATGCCACATTTTCTCTACTCTTTCTCTTTGGGGAGGACAGAACTCAGGTTAAAAGGAGATTATTCACAAGTCTTTCAAGGTCATTTTTTCCCTAGTTTCAAAAGAATGCATTTCAAAATATGCTATGATTCATACTCTAATAAGTTATTAGGAAATTGAAAAAAAGTAGAGCTAAATGTTCAGTGATAAGTATATTTTTCTTCTGTAGGAGAAAGCTTGGCACATTTTCCTGGTACATTTCTCTGTCATTGGGCAGCTTAATATATGTGAAATGACTAATTAATACATGAATGGGAACCTATCGATTTCTGTGGTGACTGGGTCGTTTAGTGACTTCAGGAGCCACGCATGCAGTGTGCTCTTTGCCTACCAGAAACTTGCACTAGAGATAAGTACTGTATAATATTAGTATGCAGTATAATATTTTTTCATGCTATAAGTAGTATATGATCAGAGGAGAAAAATATCAGTGAGTGTTGGAGTTACCAGGAAAAGACTCCTTGGAATGGTAGAATTTTAATTTCTTATAATGTCTCTCTCCATAGCTCTAGCTCAACCTTTTTGAGCATAGAGTGGTTAGTTAACCACTCTGTACTTTAGTTTTCTGATTTATGGAAGAAAACAACCATAGCCTGTGCTCTGGTAGATGAAGCTAGATGACTTTCCTTACAGTTTTCTAGAGCCAGGCTGTGGTGGAAAAAGAAACCAGGAAACACACCCTCTATTTCTCACCAGTATTGTAAGTTACCCCAAAAGGATTTTAGTCTCCAGAATGAAATCTTTTCAAATGAGTTTTGTAAGTTTCAAATCATTCTTCTATGAGAATGTAGGCTTACTGTTTGGAAGGCACTCCAGTAAGCTTTTTTGTGAATGTCATGTTTGTAATGTTAGATTATCTGTTTGGAGAAGTTTCCCAAAGATAAGTGAGGTCAAGAACAGAAATATATTACTGCATTCTAGATGGAGAGCAGAAGGTATGGCTATGTTCATGTAATAAAGATTGAGCTGTGGTCGTTCTCTGTCATTCCACTTTAACTCTCTGGTTAAACTGGACTCAAAAATTTACTCTTTTGTATAGGTTATGCTGTAGACATCTAAGGCTGTCAGAGCAAGACACTACAGATAGGAGAGTTTAACCAACAGGTCTGGAGGCTGGAATTCTAAAATCTAGTCATCAGCTTTGGTTCCTCCTGAGGCCTCTCTCTTTGGCTTGCAAATAGCTGCCTTCTTCCTGTGTTCTCATGTGGACTTTCGTCTCATTCTGGTGTGTCTTCCTATCCTAATATAAACACTGATAGTATTAGGTTATACTCCCAATTTAATGACCTCATTTAATCTTAATTATCTCTTAAAAGCCCTATTTTCAAATACAGAGTGTCTCAGTGCATTTTGTTTTGCTGTAACAAAATCGGAAGGTTGGCGAGCATGCCCTTGGCATCTGGTCAGTTTTGGGGGACAGCCTCATGGTACATGGCGTAATAGTGACAGGAGTTCATGTGGAAGAGATCATAGGAAGCAGGAGACCAGGGAGAAGCTGGCATGTACTTTTTATAACAACCCACTCTCGTGGGAACTAAACTACACTTAAGGGACCTGACCTACTCCCAAAGACAATGTTCATCCATCCATGAAGGCAGAGCTCCCATGACCCAGTTGCCTTCCACTAGCTTTTACCTACCACAGTCTCCACCATCTCAACACCAGCACACTGGGACCAAGCCTCTGGCACATGGATTCTCACAGGCAAACGATATCCAAACCAAAGCACTGTCCATAGGGTGTGAGGATTTCAGTGAACTCGGGTGGGAGCACAGGGCACAGTTTTAGTCCATCTTCCATGCGATTTTCATGAGTTTACTTCTACTTTTGTGCTGTCAGACCCTTGTGTGCTACTCCTGTTTCACAGAATAACCAGGATGTAGAACTTCATTATCTTCTACGGTGACTCCCTTATATCAAATGCATCAGGGCTTTCATAAGCCCAAAAGGGCTATATTATGTGCTAGGCAGACTTCTTGAAGACAGAATCTTCCTTCCTTCCTCCTTCCCCTCTTTCTCTACAGAAGTTCTCTTTTAAAACAATTCCACAAATTCCTCAGTCACTTAAGGAAATATCTTGTATCTGCAAATACTCAGCAAGTTACTTTTTTCTACTAAATATTGGGCCCTTCCTAAAAGAAACTCTGATGACAAGTATTAATAAACAATATTATCTATATTTATATTAATGATCATATGGTGCAAAGTTTTGATTTTAATCATTGCAGAAAACAATAGCTTGAAAACTTCAGGAGCTTCAAAGAAAGCATAGTACACACTAGCTCTTGCTTTGTTGGGATACTTTTGTGCAATTGCCTGAACTGAATTATTGCTTCATTTATTTTTCTGAAGGAATAAAACTCATGGATGTCAATTTATGTCTTAAAATAATTGTCATGGTATGTCAAAATTTGTGTTGACACATTTAAATTTTGTTATTGTTAAGGTAGATGATAATTTCAGTTTTTCTGTTTTGATCTAAAATTTTTTTGAAGGAATTTGTTCATTTCCAAGAAGTTAAGTGTTTTGTTTTGGGTATAACTATACATTCATAACTTATTGCATTGTGGCCAGACAGTACGATACATAAAGTGCTTATCATATAGAATTTTCTGATATTTTTTGTAGTCTAATATGAAGTTTTATAACATTTTGTATCTCTTTGTAAAGAATATACAAAATTTGTCCTTTCTTTTGCATGTATATGTACATATATATGCATCAATACTACACATTTAAATAATTGTATCTTAATGATATCACTAAGTTTCAGATATTTTGATCTTATTTTAACCTACTATTTTCTTAGAATAGAGTGAACTATTAGCCATCTTTTATATTTTAATTTTATCAATTTGGTTTTATATTTAAAAGTATAGAATATGCTTGTGGCTAGTTTATCCTCATTGTGATTTAATCTTTTATTATTGTAGCATAATCGCCTTTGTCCAGTTAACACTTTTGGTTTGCATTCATTGGTGTACATTAACACACCTGGCCCATTTTACATATCCCAGCATTTTATTGATATGTCTTATTTTAATTTGCCTTATATTTGTTTACTCTTTAATTTTTTTCTTTTCCTGGTAATTTTGATCTAAGTGATTCTTTTGTAAACAGAAATATATTAGATTTTCTATTTTTGGCACCATTTGTGAATCTTTGTGGGAACAAGAAAATATAAACTTTTATATTTATTGTCTTCAAACAGAACTTTTTGTCTTCCCCTGTCATTCCGTTTTGTGCCTTGTATACACATACGTAGAAAATCTGTCTCTTTTGTGGTCTAAAGGAACAGGGAAGGAGACAGCGTGTGTGTTAACTGCAACAATAAAGCGCCACTGTCACAGAGTTGCTAGGAGCATTGTTTACCAACTGCGCATGCGGTGGGCATTGCTCAGATTTTTTTTGTGTCAGATCCTTTCCCTGTTTAATTGGTGCGGTTTAACCTGTTTCTCAATCATTTTTTCATTAACATCCCCTGTTTATGAACTCTAGGAACATCAGTGACTTATACGTAAAAAGAATAAGATGTTCTTTCATTCCTCACTACTCGCAGGAATCAATTTGCTTCCCCCCCCCCCCCCGCCCCCGGAAAGCTGCATAACTTGTTTGTCAGGAGAAATAAAAGCACTGTAAGTTAGGCTTGAAATAATAATTTTATTGGGAAATCAGTTCCTCTCTATACTAAATGTTACATTTCATGTTACTTAGAATACAGCGATAACTAATGTGATATTGTGCTTTAAATGTTATAAAATTTATAGGTAGCAGCTATGTTTTCTATCTTCGAAGATTGGTAATACTTTATGGTCCAGATAGTTTTCATTTTTTCTCTTGTTACATTTCTTGCTTAGAACTCCACGGGAAGCGTGGACAGGAGTTGAAACCAGACTTGTTTACATTCTGCTGGACACACTCATCGCCCACCACGCTGTTGCCTTGGCGGTGTCCAAGCCCCTGTGTGTTTCCATGTGGGAAAATAGGAACCCGTAATGCTTAGCTCGACTCAGGCATGTGACCTGATGGGGATATGGCTTTGCACTGTCCTTAGGTGCTGGTACACTCAGAAGGTGAAGGAGATGTGGGTGGGAGTAAAGTTCACATGTTGCAGTAAGATCACTGAAATATAAAATAGAATTAAAAGTGTTTCTTTAAATGCACTAAAGTAACTTTATAAAGTTTTACACGTTTGTGCTTCTTTGGATTTGCCTATATTTTTGTATTTCTAATTTTGAGAGAAAATTTTAAAAATTAATGTAACTTTTTTCTGAAGATTATTTTCTCTTCTTTCTTAGCAAACAACACTCATACCGCATGCCTGTAGGGTTTTGAAGTGAGAAATGCTGCTTCAATTAAGGTCCTTTCCTCTTCCTTTCTTCACCGTTCCCTCATTTATCTTCTTTCCTTCCAGGAAATGTGTATTTTATTTTTCACGGATAAAACGTAAATCAAATGAAAGGAACAGAACAGCGTGTTCCTGACCAGACGGGGATACTGACCTCCGCAGCGTTTCAGAGCCACTCTTCCTCATCATCTCTCTTCTCGCTTTTCTTGGATCCTGGGGTGTTAATTCACTGACAAATTTCTGCCTTGAGCTGGAAAGGGGGGAAAATATAGTGAGGAATTAAATTTTAAATTTGGACCCTTGTATCAACCTCCGAACCATAAGCTCTAGTTTTCAATCACTTACTTTCAACGAAGAAATACTGATTAGGCTCCAAGTAAGCACCGGTGATGGTGATGAATGCTGCATGTGTTCATCACAACGGAGTAGCTACGTGGTCGCTTTCCCAACTCCCTCATAAAGAAGGTGTGTGAAAGAGAATCGACCAGAGCTCTGTGAGCAAAAGTCTTTTTGATAAAGTCAACAAGAGGAGTATTGGGAGGAGCTTTCTCTTTGGGAAAGAAGAAAGTGTTTTACAGGGCGCAAAGAGAGTAGGTCAGCACTGTCTCACCGGATTTAAGCAACAACTGGTCAAAGATGAGTCTTGAAAGAGGAGTATTGTTATTGCAGTTTAATAACAACTGCTGATTACTTTGGATTATGTGAAAAAGTATGGAGTAAGTTAGGGCGTAAGTCATATGCAGGAGAAGAAGGGCCACAGAGCTGTAGGGACAGGCCTAGAGAGGGCCCCAGATGAAAGTCGTCGGTCCTTCCGTGTCTATCGTTCAACATTATTACCGAGAGTTGGCAAATGGGACTCAGAGATTTCTATTAACCTTACCACAGGGTGATAGATAACTAGAAGAACTTTAAAATCTTTATATAGTTTGATGAACATTGACAAAATGAATGAAAAATCACTTTCTTGCCTTTGCTGTGCTCTACCTTCTGCAGTGGGGAGGACAGGAAGTTGTGCAAGGTGATTATCTCCTTCGGCATGATTTTATCAAAGCATATTTTATTTTTTACCTAGTATTTAAACTTGAGTTTGATTTTATTATGTATCACCAAAAGGTCACATTTCAGTTTACTGAAGCATTTCCCTTTGGTTGGAAATTAAGATTTTTAGTGTGGAAGTTCACTTTATCAATAAAGCATGACATATATTTTTCTTCATTTTGAATTATGTTCCTACGACAAAACGCAAAAAATAAAGAGTATTGAGCTATATCTGTATTAGTAACATTCAGCATGTTTTATTGTTTTTGCTTTGGAAACTTTATAAAAGTTACATTTTACTGTAGTCTTAAACATACTTATTTATGCATTTATTTGCATGATTAGAAGTGACTCATTTAAAATACATCTCTCCAAACTAATTCTTTTGTTCATTTAGATGGGAAAGAAGTAATACTGTATACTATTTTCCATGTTCTTTTTGGCTTTGCTGGGATTAGATATTTGCACTATTTTGTACCAACCACTAGGAGTCGCTAGTTTGTCACTTCTTCACTGCTGCAAGGTGTTTGCCTCTTCAGTTCTATGCATATAGCTGAGTTGTACAGCACTAAGAGAACAACCATATGCAGTGATCTTAACTTTACTAAAATGCTAATGTATTTGCTGCCTTAAAGAGGACAGGCAGCTGTGCATGGTGGCTCTTGCCTGTAATCCCAACTACTTTGGGAGGCCAGGCAGGAGGGTAATTTTGATCCCAGTTGTGCAACTTAGTGAAACCCTGTCTCAAAGTAACAAAAAAGAGATAAATAACAAAAGGGCTGAGGCTGTAGGTTAGTGTAAAGGTCCGTGGTTCATCTCCAGTACCAGGATGTGGGGGACACGAAATGTATGTATGCTATTCTTTAGATCAATAAGATGGTAAATTAGGTGATGCCGTTTTAGGTTTTTGATGTCTTTTTCCTTCTAAAATAAGGGATAGCATTCCACATGTGTAATTTGTTTTTTTCATGACAAATGAAAGAGTGTCATCTTTGAAATGCTAGAAAAATTGTAGATAGGATTGCAGACAACTCAGTGTAAAATCTTACTGAGTCTGAGGGTTTCAAAGTTGTCTAAAATAAAGAACATGGTGTTCCTGTTTAAGACTGAGGCTAGGCAAAGGCCGTATCTATTCCACCAGTCTTACCAGAGAATACCTCAAATATCAACATTCTCCAGCTTTTAGATTTCTTCATTATGCTACTTGATCAAAGGTAGACTTTAACAACCATGAGTAGCTATCCATTTTTAGGTTGTTACTTTAGAGGCATGCAAAAATTGTAGATTTTAAACTACGTTTGCAAAGATGAAACTTAGGCGTCAAATTATTTCCTTAGAAGCACAGTTACTGTTGGAAGCGAAGTGGAAATTTAATTTGATGAATAAATCCTGATTTAGATGTAGTGTCAGGAAATATATCTTGAACATAAATAGAGTTGCAGTCATCTGCGCTTGTGACTTGTGGCTTGCTCTGCTGCGGCTAATACTGTCGGATTAAAAATATACATTATGGCAGTATAGAAATAGCTTTGGTTACAAAATGACAGAGAACAAAGCAAAGCCATAAATTTACTACATCCAGTGCTATTTTATGACCCTAATAAGTCATCTTTAACTTTGACCTACAGTTACTTGGAAAATAAATCATTGCAGTTTTTCAAACTTGTGCTTTTTGATATTTCATCTTCCATGATGAAGAACTCTTGACTAATAATCTGTGCATTTGGAAATTGCATTATGTAATTCTCATAAAACAATATTTTTTTTTACTGTGACAAAGTGAAACTGTATCATTTCTATTTTTTTTTATTATTTTTTATTCTCTTTAAATGTTTTATCAACCCTGCATTCTTACATCTGGTAATCTGAGCAACTTCATGGAAGATGACAAGATATAATATAACAACCACTGTTAATTCTTATCATCTTGTTTTGAAATTCTGTATCATTTTTATTGCCTTTGTGTCATTTTGTTTTTATCTTTGTTGTTGTTCTTTTGTTTTCTTTCCTCTTTAAAATAAAAAACAATTTTCTTTGTGCTTCAAAAATTGTAGTCATTTCATTCTGGCTTCATGTTGCAAACCCAGAAATCCTGTAAGTTTCTATTTTTTAGAATACCATTCTTCATTATGATGTTCTGAAGATTACTGTACTTTCCATTTTATATCTTGAATATTGTCTAGTACTTTTTTTTCCTTAATTCCAGTTACATTGGATCAATCTCCTCATGCTTAGTCAATAGCTATTTTGATACTTTATTGACCAATTTTCCTTGTATGTCAGTTATATTTTAACTCATAATCATATACAAAAATTCTCTATAAAGAGTTATTACTTATAAGTACAAGCTGTAATAAAATATATGGTAACTATTTAAATTAACATTATTATTGTAGTTATAAAAAGATATATTGCCATTAATCCCCCTCATAATACTTCCTTTTGCTTTGAACACATTTATCCCATTGTCCTTACTACTTTCTGAAGCAGGTTTGAAAGTCCCCTTTCATAAGTGTCTTTAGCAGAGATGATAAAAAAATACAGTGAATGCCACTTCCAAGTGTCATCCAATGGAGAGGCAGGCTTGCAAACAACATTATGGTGCTCTTTATTTACCTTTACTTACCAGATCTGGCACCTTGCAACTTCTGGCTCTTCCTCAAAGTCAAAATGACCTTGCTTTAATCAGTTCAGGACACTGAGGCTGATACCAGCTACAGAGAGTCACAAAACAAGAGTGCCAGAACTGCTGCAGAAAGTGGCAAGAATGATGGGACAAACGTGGTGGCCAACCCGATGCCTACTACTACAATGCATTTTGGATAGTGATGTTTTATAATAGATTGAAAGTTGAAATTTGTCTTACTTTTAATTCTCTCTCTCAGTTCCTCCTCCTTTCCCTCCCTCCATCCCTCTAGCCTGCTATTTTTTTGTATTTGTGAAAAGTTTCAAATATTTGGAGAAGATTATTATTTATTAAAGAGGAGATAAGCAAATTGTAATTTTAATGAGCACAAATATTATGTATATGTTCACATGGGGAGTGTCTTAGCTAATATTCAGACAGTAACTAAAATATATGGCAAAGAAAATAATGAAAATGTGGAGTTGAAGATGTACTACTTTTTAAAATTTTTTCTCTATCTTCTGAAGCATTAACATCTGAGACTTTGCCAATAGTGGAAGGAATGCCTCTCCCATAGAAAACTAATAAGTTTTGTCTTTTGTTTCGGTCTTATTTATAGTTTGGGTTTCTCATATAAGAGAAACCATAGGATGTATAAACTTCTTCTACTCAACATTATGGTGTCAAGGTGCATCCATTTGCCTGCAAATGATTCATATTTAGCTTTCTTTACGGCATCCATTGTGTGTAAATACCACATTTTCTTTATCCATTCATCTGTTGATGGATATACAGGCTGCTTCCAAGATTTAGCTATTATGAATTGTGCTGCTGTAAATATGAAAAGCATGTGTTACTGTAATACGATGTCTTGAACTCTTTTGGGAAGGTACCTAGAAGGGGAATAACGGAGTCAAATGGAATTTCTGGTGTTAGTTTTGTGAGGAATCTCCATACTGATTTTCAAAGTGTTTGTACTAGTTTATATCCCCATCAACTCTAATGATGGTAAACAACTTGCTCTGAAGCAAGTTTTTGCAATGAAAACAAAGCAGTCAGAACCAACACCTACACCCACCGCCTCTGTGGAACACTCATACTTGGGCACTATCTCCCTGCCCTAAGTCGTCCCCGGGCCTGATATCAGACATCTAAGGGGAGCTCTTCGTCCCCTGACACCGCTATTGTTCAAACTAATCGACCTACAGCTCTGAGTCCTGCCTCCCCTTTCCACGGAAACCACAAGAAAGGCTCTTGCCCATGTGGCCCTCACTCCCTCCACCTTGCGACTGGTGCTTCCCTGACTGGCCCGTGTCTGCTGTGGCGTGCTTCCTCCCCTTGGGAGCTGTGGGCACAAACTGTGCTTCCATGGCAACTATCTGATGAACTGTTGGCATCACTGTGCCATGCCCGAATAATAATAAAACCTACATTTGAAAGTACAATAGTTTAGTAATTTCTAAAAAGCTTGCATGTATTGAGTGCTTTGCGCAGGTACAGAGGTAGATGCTTTCCACTGGGGAAATCTCAGTGCGTCCCCAGCTTGATGACATGAATATTGTTATACCGCATCGCAAATGAAGCATCTGAGGCTCCGATGATCAGTCAGCCCACCCTAACCTTACTATGATCAGGAAGTGGTGGGGAAAGTTTAGAAAAAGACTCTGGAAGCTAGAGCCTGTCATTTCAGCTACCAAGATCGAGTATACTTCCTGTCGCTAGGATGCGCTCTGTAAAAAGTTGCAGATTTGTCCACTTCATTTCCACTTTTTATCTATTGGCAGAATCTTCCCTTAACATAAAAGTAAACTTGAAAAGAATACACTGAAACTTCTCCATAAATAGAGCTCCATATTTTAATTTATGCTCCATGTGAGAGCGATTGAGTAAAGCAGAATGACTATCACATACCTGAAAAATAAAAATAGGAAAATCACAATTCCTGAGGACAATATCACAAACATACAAATGGACAATAAATTCTAAAATTGTAAATGATTGGATGCACAGCCATCACAGTGGCTAGGCTTCATATGGGAAAAATGTCTGTTCATGGTTCTACTAAAAACAAAGAAATCCTAGGGGGATTTGTGTTTGGGCAGACATACTTAGCTTTCACCTTGTAGCATTTCCCAAGAAGGTATCAACTATCCCAAACATTTCATGTGTTCTGATGTCCCCATAAGGCAGAGGGTCTCATTTCAAAGAATAATGGCTTCTGAAAATGTGAACTTAAAAAAACTCTCACTTTTTTGATCATTCTTTTTGAATACTATCATTGGTTTGAATTTTGTATGTCACAGATAAGTTTTGAGAACCAGCATTTAAATAAACAATTTGAAATTCAGTAGACTTGCTTGCCCATCTCTGAAATACTGCTCAGGGTTGTGGCTTGATTCTTTTCAACAGCTGAAAATGTATTTCAGATGAACAGAACACAGGAACGAATGGCAGAATACAGGCAAGCTGGTGCCTGGGGCCCCTGATCATGTATGACATGGGCAACAATAAATTGTGCTACAAAGTTCCACTCTTCACGTGCACCAGAAAATTCCCCAAGATATGCATGAATATGGAGGGAGGCCGGGGTAGAGAGGTTTGTGTTCTTCTGGTCACTTGCACTACAGGTATATTTCTTTGCCCCGTTTTTCTCTGTATGTTATACTTACAAAACACTTGAATGAAATTTATTCACACTCGGGGTCTGAGAAGAGGAAGAGGAGGGACCTACTGTACACTCCCAAGCAAAGTCCTTGTGGCTGTAGAGCCCTCTGGGCTTCTGGGGCATATCACATACCCTGAACTCAGCCCATGTTACCCCTGTGCATGCTCACACTCCCATGACCCCATCTCTTCTACCTTCTCCCCTTTTCTTTGGAAGCAAAATCAGATCTTCTTTCCAGGTCTCTTAGTGAGCAGCGAGACCATTCTTTGCCAGCAAGGCATTCTTTACTGCCTTTGGACTTCTACCCCTCTCCCATCCTCAGGCTCACCCTTTCCATTCAAATACCCCAAGACCAGGGCTTGGCCCTCAAAACAGATTTTTCCCCAATGGATAACTTGCTTGGGGAAACTATGAGAAGTTTTAAAAAGGTTATTTGAACATTAAGAAATGTTTTAATCTGATAACAGGTCCTAAAAAGATGACAAATTAAAGAACATATTGATGGCTTAATTGTTTGTAAACATCAGAAAAAGACAACAATCCTACGAAATTCTGGAAATGGTTTGCTGTCAGCTGGTTGGTGGCTTTTATTCAATGGACTTTTGTTATCTTTTGTGATATATAAGCCTACCCTGAATACATGCTAGCAAAATGTAGGGGGAAAAGTGGTGTGAGCTATATTACCAATTCATCGTTTTTAAACCAAATATTTAGACCATACATATAGCTATGGATTTTTTTTTCTTCAATTCCTACACTTTCCTTAGAGATGACTGGATGCGTTTTACCAGAGCCAAACTTTCCTTCCCTAGCAGTCACTTAACTATGTTTGATGTTAAATATACTTTCAAGATTTAGTTATTGAGAACTGTGCTGCTATAAACATGAGTATATGCATCACTAATATATGATGTCTTTAACTTTCAGGAAGATTCATAGAAGGGGAATAGCTGGGTCAAATGGAATTTCGCCAATCATAGATGAATGAGTATAGGAAATGGAGTGTGAAATCACAAAGGGGTGTTTGTTGTACAGAAGGATAAACCTGAGTCATTTGTAGGAAAATGAATGTCCTATGAGATCTTAATGTGAAGTGAAATAAATCAGACACACAAGTTTAACTACTTCTTATCAGAGAAACCCAAAATACAAATAAAGAACAAAATAAAAGATAACTCATAGAAGGTGGAGAGAAAGATTTTGTTCAAACCAGGAGATGGAGGAAAGGAGGAGAGAGGGGAGGGAAGGAGATAAAAAAGAAATGAGATGTGTTATGTACACGTACCAACTCCCCACAAGAAATGTAATCATTATGTAGTGCAAGTATATATTAAAAATATGAAAAATGAAAAAATATATTTTCAACAATACTCTTTTTTGTCTTAAATATGGTTTTATTATTTTCAAATTTACTCTCAGCAGGAGCTAAAGCCCATTATGCTTGAGTAGATTGTGATATAGCACAGGGTTTGATGCTTTGCAAAGCATCAGTCATTCTCTATTAACTCAATTTTTTACTATTGCAAGGTGTCAATTTTAAAATGCTGACTTCAAGAATCAGTGACAGTTATTTATTCTGAACTATGAGGAGAAGCATTTGAATTATGTGGCATTTTCCTGGAAGAGAAGTATTTTTATTTTTGCTCTTGAAAATGTAAGTCACCAACAATATGTGCATTTCACTGGAAGCTTCCAAATGGCTTGCACGTAATTGTCTGGACATTTGTGTGATGTCCTCCTTATATTTCCATTGATTTATCCTAGAATACTAAACTAGATTTGCCGATGTGTGATTTTTCCTGTTGCCTATCACTCTTCGTCTAGTTTCTAATCCCAGAGGCAAAGAGACGATAGTTTCTTTTAGTCTCAGCAAAAAGAGGTACTGAAATATAAGGTCTACACTGAACCAGAGTTTAGTTTCTGAGGTGTTTTCCAGTACTTTTAATTTCTAAATATTTTGTAGGTTGTGGTAGCTGTTGAGAGACTGGTTGGATACCATTTATTATTTGTAGCACATCCTTTATCTTTAATTTTATGGTACTTTTTATGAATTGATCTGTATTTATTAAGTATAAAAATTGCTGACTTCTAATTTCTTTTCTCCTCTCCCCCTGCTCCTCCTCTTCTTCCTCCTCCTTCTCTTCATCCTTCTCCTTTGTTCTCCTTCTTCTTCTTTTTGGTGGTACTGGAAATCAAACCCAGGGATACTCTATGACTGAGATATGTCCTAAACTTGTGGTTTTATATTGTGAAGTAGTTTGAGATATAAACTTCTCTTTGTTCTTGAGATGTGTTTTCTGGTTTGGTTTTCACTCTTTCTAGTTTATTTTTATTTCTTTTAGTTTTTCATCTTTTTAGCATTTAGCATGTTGTCCTTTTAAAAGGAACTTTTCCTCATAAACTTTCTTTCTCTTTATTAGTACATGTTTGCAGTGCATGACATGTGTTTTCTTGTGTGGAGTGTGTACATGTACCTAACACCTGTCAGTTCCCATTTCATCCCCTTTCCCTCCCTCCATCTCTTGATCCCCTTTCCATTTGAGAAATATCTGTCTCCCTGATTCTTCTTATCTATCTCTTATGATTTGCCTTATAAAATAGTTGGTAAGATCAGCAGTTATTATGTGGATATCTTTTTTGTTAGCCTATATTTTAAACAAAAGGACTGCATTTTTACCCTAGGCAAGGCCCTGATATAGACTTGCTTATACTCACATCCTTTAACACATGACCTGTGTTTCCATCCATTCCTATCTTTGCTTAAGGGTAAGGAAAACAAGAGACCCACAGCTTAGAACAACTTCACAGCATTAGTGTGTCTTCATTGGTAACATAAACAAAATGCTAGAGAGTCTGTGAGGCACAAGAAGTGACAAGAAATAATGTCTATATTCTGCATTATCTGCGTCACTGCACATTTGACAACGTTTATAGTATTGTGTTGTGATACTGTGATTATAATAATAAAAGTAACAGTAATGGTAATAATAGTCACAGACATTAGTAAGGACTTAATATGTTGTGTATGGCACTGTGGTTTGATGCATCTTGTTAGTATCATGGTCTGTTCTCACATTATCCCTAGAGGTGGACATTATTTTAACCATATTTATAAATGAAAAAGGTGAACCTAACAAAGAAAGCACTGACTGGAAAGTTAGATAGACTTACTTTGAATTCTGACCCTACCAACTGCTAGTTAAGTGATCTTGAATATGTGCATCTGTAAATCTTCAACTTTTGTGTCTCAATTCCTCAACTTTAGAGATTAAAGCTTTTAAAAGGCAACTTGTAAGGGTGCAGTGAAGATTAAATAAGTGATGCTTGGAGAACATCTTTTAAACTATAGAAGACTTCTCATGTGGGTTTACAATATATCATTGCTCAGACTTCCTTCTCCTTCGCCTTTAAGAAATGCGCCTGGCATTGTGCACCCACTGAAACATGAAGGTCCTCAAGGGATAAATTTAAGAAACTTTATACTTGTGAAACAGAACAGAACTCCGAACTTGCTTTCTTTGGCTACAGAGGTCAAGACAAGGAGAGATGACAAAAGAGTGTCAGGCTTCATTCTCAACCAGATTGAGAGAACTGGGTTTATCCTGTCATCTTCCCTGATAATTGCTTCCTTGATTTGATTCTCCAACAGGAAGGACATAGTTCTGGCAGGTTGAGACTGCGTGAATGGAAGAAAAGAGACTAAAACAGCTACATTTTTTTTTCTGGAAATGGTTATTACTGCTGCCCTGTTTTACTATCTCTTCCCAAAACTTGTTAAAATAAATTTCTAAGTTTGTTTTGGATAGTATGCAAGAGTTTCTGCTGACCTTCCGTTTGCACCAGTATTTAGATCCTATCTATTTTTCTGTCTTTATCATGTTTATCTATCTCTATGTATATATAAATGTATATGTGCACACAAAGTCATATGCATAGCATATAGCAGTCCACTAGAACTGCTATGATAACATACCATAAACTGGGTAGCTTATAAACAGTAAAAGTTTATTGTTTATACTTGTGGAGGCTGGAGGCTAGATACTGGGTGCTGGGATATCTAAAGTCAAGATCAGCAGATCTGATGTCTGTTGAGAGCCCACTTCCTGGTTCATTAGCTGCCATCCTCTGCTTGCATCTTCACATGGTAGAAGAGCAAAGGCAGCTCCCTGCCACATCTTCAATAAGGGTACTAATCTCATTCATGATGACTCTGCTCTCCTGCCCTAATCACCACCCAGAGACACATACATGTCTGTGTAGTTATCTATTACAACATGAATTACAGACTTTTATATCAAATAAGTCATATACTTATTTGTCTCTCAAAAATCTTCATTTGGTAGTAGTCCAGGGGTATAGATTTCTCTATCCATGAGTGATTCTTTTATTTTGTGAGCCAGCCCTACTTTCATGGTTAAAAATGGCTCAGCTCTATCACATTTTTCCAAATTGTTAAAAATTTAAAAAATGAAGTATAAAATAAGCAGCCCAATTTTAAGGGTGTAGCCTGGAGCATTCAAGCATCACTTCTGCTCATATCTCACTGGAAAGGATTTACTTACATGGCTACACCTAGCCGCACTAGAGGATGAAAAATACAGTTCTTCACTGAACAGAATGCCTGAGTGAATTTTAGGGGATATTCTAGCTAAAAGGAAGGATGGATAGAGGCAGTGGTAGGAGATAATTACTCCTACTTATTAGTAAGAGGAGACAGTCCTAATAAGACAACACTTCTGCAGTTCATTTAAAAACTAAGGAAGTTTACAGTAAATTTTTTCATTTAGGCTTTTAGGAATTACGAACATACCATAATTAATTAGGTATTAGGATCACTGAAATTTCTATACCGTATATTAATCTTATAAAGATAACAAGAATCCAATAAGATTTTCTTTATTTAAGTTGTACAAATGTAAGAAACTATGCTGAGCACTTAAAATGCATCATCTCATTTGTTTTTAAAGACCCCAGAAGTGCTAGAAATATCTTGCTCTTCAAAATCTGAGGTTTTGAGGGGTTAAGTTAGAGCACATACAGCCGATAAGTAGAGGAGCCAGGATTTCATGTAATCTCAGTGCTGTCTCACAGCCTTCCCAGCATATCATCTTGCCCAAATGAATCACATTTTTTACCCCACGATTACAGAAAGATTCTTATTATCCTTGTCCATCTTTCTCTTTCTTCCTTTCCCATGGCAACATCTCATGTAGGTTCTGATGCACATTCCCCACGAACCTTCAACATCAGAGTGGCAGCAGCTTCCCATTGCTGGCAGCTTCTGGATGCTTCAGTACGCTTCTCAGTTTGTGTAGCCCTGTCTACATTTCTGTAGGGGGACCTTTCATTGAATATTTCTTGATAAAATACTTTGGGGACACTATCTGTTTCCCGCTAGGATCCTGAAAGTTAAACTGGGTTATTATCAGTACTTCAACCTTTTGATCATCTAGTTATATTTCTCAATTACTGTCACAGTATATGTGAACCATCTTCAAATATTTTTCCTGCTGACTGACTAAATATCCATGTTGTCCTCAAAACAATCAGCTCAGTTTTCTTCAGCAATATTGTTCACTAGCTGTTCTTACTCTTTTTACTCTTCAGAGAGCTTTATGTAAATATTAGCTAAGGATCGCACAACAAAGAACACATTAGCCTTTTAGTAAGTAAGCTAAGCACTTTTATAAACTGGACGATCTCAAATTTCATGCCACCTTTTTTCTTAGTAGACCCTAAAATTTGGTCTTCTCAATGTCATGTACAAAAATAAACCTATAGTAAGTCCAAGTACTCCATTCCCTCTTAAAGATAACATTATCTTTCAATTTATAGTAGCATAATCCCAAAGGAATGTCTCTTATTGGTCTCCATTATCTATTCATTATTTGTTGACACTAGACAGGAAATATTTGTCTAAATTTTGTGTGGTTGATATTGGTATTTAAGGAATTTTCTACAACAACTACTAGCACTGCTGCTTACTACCATTAGTATTAATACTATGTGACTTATTATTGAGTTCCTATCACATGTCAAGCAATATTCTAGAGTCTTATATTCTCATATTCTCATATAATCCTTAGAATATCCCTTTAGACATTATTAGGAACCAAAAGGAGGAACCAAAGTCTTAAAGTGTTCCAATTACATGACCAAGTTAACTTTTAAGTGGAATTCTTGGTTGTTTATTAAAGAACAAAACTTTGGTGAGCTTACCAGTGCATTCGAAAAATTACTTTATGAAAAGAATTTGGGGATGAAGCAGATGAAAATATTAGGTATTACAGAAAATAACCTTCTGGCTTCTTTTAGCCCAATACTTACTATTACTTTTCTTGGTTTGTTTGTTACTGACTAGATACCACTTTCATATAATCTGATATTAACTGAAAGAGTTACTTTCTTCTGCAACAAAGAAGCAAGTAATGCACCCTCAACTGACTGCCTGATTCCATAGCTTTATTATAAAATGTCAGGATCGACCCCTGTGGAAAACTGTTCCTCACAACTACACTGAAAACAGTGGCTCAGCACTAATTATATTAAACTAAAACCTTTGCTTTTGGCAGGCATTTTATGACATCCAAGTCTGTATTGCATAATTGCATAAAATAAGTCAACTAGTGCAGTTAATTTTGTAGTTAATTCTTCCTACAGGGACACAGGAAATTCATGCTCTTTAGGATGAGTTTATCCAGGGGAGATGTTCCTGTAATTTTAAAGACACTGATGGGAAATTGGTACACCTTCTTTGAAAGGATTCCAGACCAAAATGTTTGGTATAGCTCTCCAAGGACCCCATGCAGTTGGTTCATGCACTGGAGAAGATTCAGAGATGACTCCAAAAGTAAATTCGGACTTTGTCAGCAGGGTTTAGGTGGCCAGTCTCCAGGCAAAGTTGATGTAATCTCCCATTTCCAGTGGGGATAGCAGTCATGGTAACAAACGTTTATTGAGCACATCTTTTGGCAGGCATCTTGCTAGGTTCTGGTTGAGCTCCTTCAGTGCCAAACCTGCCATCTGTTCTCCTGATTACAAAGCAGAAGTGTTCACAATCAGCCAGTACTAGAGAGTCCTCGCCTCCTGGTCCTCATCAGAGGGTGCAGAAAGAGAGGGAAACCTCCAGTGGTTTACTCTTCAGTTCCCATAAAGTGCCCAGCTGAGATAAATGATAGAGGAAATCATCTCCATCGTGTTCATCCTCTCAGCCCTCTAGTCACCTGGCTTTTGATCATAAAATAACAACAAAATGATCTCTTGCACCTCACAAAAGTGCATTTGCATATATCCCCTGGCTTGTGTTTTATAAATCAGCAGTTAGTAGAAGTACAATGGTTTAAAATTTAATGCTGCATTTACTACAAAAATTTTGACCATCTTAACAGTAAAATACTTATGAGTTGTCCATGGGCCACAGAGTATTGTGTACTAGAAGATGTTTTGTAGCCTCTGTTATCACCGCTGGGCTTGCCGTGCAGCAGGTAAGTGTGATCTGAGAACACAGAGGGGGCAATGACGGCACCTACTGGAAAAGCTGAGGATCCTTTTTAAAGAAGGTGACATTTTAATTGGGTTTGAAGGATGTGTGGGAGAAATGGCGGGGAGAAGGAGAGAAAACAGTGTTATTGCAAAGGATGGAGCATGTGTCCAGGCATTGATGGTCATGGAAAAACCTGAGATGGTCAGAAGGGGAAGAATTCAGCTTAGCTTCCTGTGGTATCAAAATACAGGACTGGGAAGAAGGGTGCAGCTAACAGTGGAATGAGTTATGGTGTACCCTGTGGAGTTTTGGTTTTTACCTTCATCACTAGAAGATACTCTAACAAGCAATATCGTAATATCATATCATATTATTTATCAGTGATAAATAAAGGGCAGGGAAGCAGTTAAGTGTGAAGGAAAAATAACCTGGTTAAAGTACTAGGAGAGTGAAAACATCTACTGGTTATATTCAAGAGCCATTTTTCTAATAACATTTATTTGGAGACAAAAGTTTTATGGGTAATAAACAAAACAAGAATATTGTTTGTTTTATATCAATCACATATTATATCAATCTGTCCATCTAATCTAAAGTCTTATATAATGCATTGTTTAGACTACTATGCTAAGAAAAGCTTTGTTTCTTCCTAGAAGCTGGTTTAGGATCCAATTTATAGCCCAATCATGGATATAATTTTGAGATATATTTAGAACTTTTCTGTGTGCTCCATTCCATTCTACAAAGCTATATAACTTTATTTTAAATTGTTTTCTTAGTAAGTTGAGGTGGGGCATATGAATAAATATAAATATAGATATAACTATAAATATAATAATATATGTATATATGTGCACACATTTGTGTAGGTACACACTGGTATTTGTGAAATGGGTCTTTTCCTGGCATATACAATGTATTTTAAGTAACTGAGTAAGATATAGTACTAGGAAAAAAAGTAAAACTTTTCCTATGTTCCATGGCACATTCATTCTGGTTGTTGAGCCCCTTGTAGTAAAAGTTTTCATTTACTTAAACTTCTTGGGCATGTAGTCAAAGGGGAGTCCTAACAATAGATTGTTGTATTACTCAGCCTAGGAGTTATCTGGCCTTTAAAAAAATAATGCAACTATGTTATATCAGTGATCAGGTTGCATACATAGTGGAGTAGACAGAATACTGGTTTTGCAGTCATCTTTGCCTGATTTCAAGATCTGGCAGGACCTTGTGTTAATAAACTGAAAGACCCTAGCAAGTTCCTTATTCTCTCAAACTTTAATGCCTTTATGTTTTTCTCTTTTTATATTTCATGAAACAATAAAACAAAATTTTATAACTAAACAGTAGGAGAATAGCAACTGTTATTATACTGCATATTGTTATCTTGTAAGTGGTTAGTCCAAGACAGTTCATAGATAAATGGGTGCAACTTGACAATATAATGTTAAATGAAAAAAGGCAAACACACAAGCTCAAATAGTGTATGTTTTCTCGTATATGAGAAACACAACAAAGAAAGATCAAAGTAGAAGAGACATGAATAGGAAGTAGGGAGAAGTTCAACTACTTCCCCAAATTACATGTTCCGTTGTTTTAAATATTTTTAATACATATGCTAACATGTTTCACTTGTACTAATACTTTATTTAGTTCATCAGAAACAAAGTTTGCATTAATGCTTTTATTTTAAAACTTAAGGTAATAATACTTACTTTGCACCAATGACTCAAAGAGCCCATGTCTGTTAAGAATTCAACCATTATCCACATTTTCAGAATTATATTAATTTTAAAGAAAAATGTGATTCTAAATCAATTAAAAGGTACCCTAAATATCTCCATAGCCATCCTAGAAATCTTGGTATACTATACCAGATAATAGATTGATAAATTAATTTCCACTAGTGTGGAACTGAATGGTGTGGTTATACATAAAAGTCACAAACTCATGTATGATATTCTTAGTTAAATCCCAGAGTAGGTTTTTCCTCAGCATGTTGCTGCTTAAGGGAATATACTATATTGTGGACATAAGAGTTTCTTCATAATAATTAGAATAACTAGAAAGCCTTAAATGGAGCAAAGGAAGGAACGAGACCTCTGGAATATGAAAATGCATTGAAAAGTAGGGCAGAAGGAGAATCATTCTGCCACATATGCCAAATCTCAGGATGGGAGGGATGTACAGTTCTCCCCTGAAATTTACACTCACTTGGTGCTGCTGCTGCAGCTTCTAAAATCAGACAGAGGGATCACCCGGTTGTCTTGTCTCCAGCCCAGGATCTTGTACTTAGGTGTAGCAATGACAGGGGCAGGTGGAAGGCAGAGTGTGCAAGTTTCATATATTTAAGAGTAATGAAATAAGCCCATTTTTGACATACACGGTTCTCTAACAGGGAATGGGTGGTTTTTTAGCGCTCTTCTTACACAGCATGGGAGGCAGAGACTAGGGGAGCTGTCACAGGGGAAGATCTGCACGGACCCCAGGCAGAGTGTGGGGGCTGTGTTACATGGCAGCAGCTGAGAGAAGGAACAGAGCTTCAGCCGCCTGCTCTCTGTTACCTGGCAAGCTTCGCAACCTGGAGCACTTGACAGAGCACCTGTCTGCCAGACATCTAGGTGTCCTGAGGATCAGGGACGATTATGCCTTTCAGTACCCTGCTTGGTGTGAGCAGAGCCTGCATTTCTCCTATGAAGTGTAATCTATCTCTTTGGCAGAAATGTTATTGGAATTATTTGGCTGAGGCAGTACAAATTTCATGTATTTAAGGTGTGTTGGTTTGGGGCGGCTTATTTTGCAAGGGGAACAACATAATACAGGACACATACTTTATATGATTATTTATAAGTCACCCAAAGAACAGTATACAAAAGAGTGCAGGAAATCTGTCCACACACTGAGACCAAGGAATCCAGCTGAGGGCCTGGATCCCACAACAATGTCCTACATGAGTTGAGCTAAATACCCAGAGCTCATAATAAAGCCTCCCATGAATCCAACTGGAGGCCCAAAACCCACGACAATGTCTCATGCGGACCTGTTTCATGGATCTTCTGGAAAGGCCCAAAGGTCAGTGGTGGAATCTACAAAGTCTGTGCCAGCAGGAAGAAGGATCTGTGCTAGCAGGCTGAGGGATCTGCACTGGAGCCAGGAAGTGATGCTCAGAAGAACCAGGGCTCCCCCAAAAGGTACCACGGCCATCCTCACAACTGTGAGGTCCGGAGCTCCTCCAGTGACCAGGATGGCTGAGTTCCCATCAGGGAAGTCAACGCAGCAAGCTTTTCTTGGAGGCCGGCAATGCACCATCTTC
This sequence comes from Chinchilla lanigera, assembly GCF_000276665.1. Classification (NCBI taxonomy): domain Eukaryota; kingdom Metazoa; phylum Chordata; class Mammalia; order Rodentia; family Chinchillidae; genus Chinchilla; species Chinchilla lanigera. Next base: position 4,811,597 of record NW_004955443.1, on the reverse strand, counting down.
CCCTCCAGAACCAGGAAGCTATGCTCAAGGTGAGGACCAGAGCTCCCCAAAGTGAACTGAAGCCATTCTCAGTGCCAGCGAGGTCCCGAGCTCCTCGGAGGATGAAAACAGCCAAGTTCATCAGGAAGCCAGCTCCCCACAGTCTCTCTCAGCTGCCAACAGCTTCTCTCAGCTCCCAACAGCCTTCTTCTTCTTCTCCAGGTCTGCCTCTTATGCTGCTGACAACAGTCCCCAGGTGGGCCTCCCACACCCAGCACCCCTTCCTCAGTTCAGCTGGGGGTTATAAGTTGACCACCAGTTATCAATCCACCACATAAGGGTAACAAAATAAATGATTTCTCACCATACATTTTATCCTAAATTACTAAGGTGCAATGGCAGCATAAGAAGAGAGCTGGGAAGTAGACCTGTGATAGCTCTTCCGGGACATTCATTTTCTTTGGAGTCTTTGTAGTGCACTTTCTTTCACTGGAGAAAAATGAGAGGTATATTCTCGTACGGCTTCAGCTCATGTACCAAATTCCCCAGAGGGTTTTCCCATTTTAGTTTATCCAACTCTTAAAGAAACAGAATGTTGCAAAACTAAAATATTACCAGTTATTACTAAGTTTTAGACTTTAATGTTTTGTTGTGGTGCTTTCATTACCTTTGCCTTACTGTATGTGTGTCCCATCTCTAGCAAAATGACCCACAAATAAAGGAATATAACCTATTTTGAATAGCTTTGTGTATTAATTCATAGTGTTTTAATATATTGACCTGACATTTCTGATGACAATGAAGATGGCATGAGTTATATAAGGTAGACTGAAGCAAAACTAGAGGCTCCTAGGCAGGTGGCACTACAGATCTGCCTGCCCTATCTTAGAGGCCTTATCCAGTCTTCTTCATGGTCCTTATCAAATGCCATCAACCCCAGAAAAGTCTCTCTACTCTTAATGAGTAAATCGCCACCTCTGCCTCCATTGTGATCTCCTAGCCCACCTTTTTTTCTGCATCACTTATCTGGAATTTATATTCCACTCTAAATTGTAAGTACTCTTGCATATATGTTTATGTAAAAATATATTGCAATTTATATAAAATTAAGACACTTTTTAACAAATGAGACTGTTTGTTTTCCATCATATGTAGTAAACATAGAAATACAAATGTATTTATTGCATAGTATTCTTCCCTAACTGGTACATAAGTAAAAAATGGACTTAATATATACTCCATTAAGTAATGCATATATTCTACGAACAAGGCATACATAGTCTCTGCCTTGATTAGAAGTCCCTACTCTATTTCCTTCCTTCAAAAGGGGAGAGTGGGAGAATGTGAGAAGCTAGAAAAGAAAGGAAACTAAAGTAGTTAAAAGAAGCACCAGGAGTTTGTCAGAAGGCGCAGACATAATTCTTTTTCTTACATTCACAGTTAGGTTATAGAGTTTAAAACACCAGTTCTGGAACAAGCTCCCTGCCTGTATTCAAATTCTCTCTGTGCTTTCTGTCTAGGTGACCTGCATGTGTTATTTAATCTTGCTAAGACTCAGTTTCAATGATAATAGAGTCTACTGCATCAAGTAAGATCATGGCAAAATAACTGTGGTTGATTAGTATTATTTATTATTAGTTATTGTTGTCTTTGCGTGCGTTACTCTAAGGAGGGCCTGTCCAGGGCTGTGTGGAGCAGGGCAGAGACAGCCCAGGTTGGGGCCTTGTTCAGAGGCTTCCTTCCAGGATGCTAGAGCGGCTCCGGGCACCCAGAGCAGCCGCTGGTGCACGTCCAGAGCTCACCTCCTGCCGGCAGCTTTCTTTCTACCTCTACAGTTAAGTTTTGCTGGTGAGGCAAATATGTGACAATCATGAAAAACATTTGTGTGGCCTCCTGCTTTTAAGTGTACTCAGATCTGAAGATAAAATGTGTTCATTATTTTGTGAGTGAAGCTTTCCTGGCTTGAACTTTGTTTTTTCAAATACTAACACAATGAATTTTCTTCCTCCCCTACCCTCTTTTGTTAATAGGGTGCTGAGAAAATTTTGTCAATGAATGAATCAGGAGAATTGCAAGACCTCTTGACCAAAATTGAGGTAATTGTGTGTTTTTAGCAACTTATTTTTAATAATCAAAACATTAAACACATTCTTATCATAATTTGGTTTTCCTGATTGAATTTCTCTTCCATGTTCTTACAAATACATAACAGGAAACGTGACAGTTTTAACTGGAAATCACCTGCCATTAAGTCTGTTCCAGCCAGACTGATTTTAATGTTAGTTTCTAACTACCTTATACTACTAGTTGAAAATTTTCCTCATCTTTATTAGAGCCTAATTCTGTGTAATAGAGATGATAATGAGGTATTCCAAGTCAGGCAATTGTCTTAAAGTACACTTAAAATTTTTTTCATGGAAACTATATAAATTTTCCCATAATATCTGTTACTTACCCCAAAAAAGTTACTTACCCAAAAAGAACATTTAAAGTTTTGCTCCTATACTTATAATTACAGCATCAGAGAAACACTTTTTCAGTTACCCAATGCATCAAATTAATGTGTACCCTGGAAAGGAAGTCTTCATTGCTCTCCTGATTATTGTACCAAAGTGTTTCTTCCTATATGCAGAAAGACCGCATGTCTTACCATCCGGACCGGGATACTTTGAGAGCAAATAGTGTGCAGTAGAAGTGATTCTGGGACACCAAACATGAATGGCTTCCCCATGTAACCAGGCTGGCCATGGGATCAGTATCTATCTGCCATTACTGACTTATGAACCCTTCTGTTATAGTCTTCTCCCCTAACCTTATATCTCATTCTCTGTCATGCCTTGAACTTCAGTCAAATAAAAGATTTCTATGCTTTCTTACTACCATTTCTTTATACAAGCTCTCCTGGGGGTGTTAATATCCAATTCCTTATCTGCCTCCATCTGTAGCGTTACTTGTCAAAAAGTAATTTCTGATCTCTTCTACCTTTGAGAGCCAATGATCCTCTTTAGTTGGATGCTTATCAAAGTCGTCTGTTGTTTAACCTTTCTTTGGGCATTTGATTCATATACCAAATGTACTATATGCTCCTTATTTGTAAGAATCATGTTTTACTTATATTGTGATCTTTCCTGGGAGGAAAACACAATGTATTCAATCACTGAACAAATACTTTTGAGTATCTACTATTTACAACTACTCTATTAAGAAAAATAATGATGCCCTCTCAAAGAATGGCTTGAATACAGTGATAATTCAGATTAATTCTTTGTTAGCTTATGTCTTAATACTAACAATAGCATGACCTTTAGACTCCGTAGTCCAACAAAGATGATAGAAAAGTGTTTATGAAGGAGGAAAATCCCTGGGATATAGGAAAAGAATGGACCATGATTTGATTTCTGAATTCAAAAACTGTAAGAGTCTTTTAGAGTCAATCTGTTTGTGTAAGAGTGGCTTCAATTTCCTTGGTCTTCACAATTTATAATTTCCAAAGTAGTTACACTTAAAAATGAGGAGATTTTAGCTCTGATCTCAACTCCACAAATCACTATGTGACTTTGGGTACATTTCCCTCTTAGATCTTGATTTCTTCATCTATCAAATGAAAGTTTATATCTTTTAGTTTAAAATTTTTCTCAGAGAAAGCATCTGGATGGATTCATTTCTTTCCTTCTGTTCCCACATATTGCTCCAAACATGTGAAAACATTGATTTAGGTTAATGTGTATCTTTTTATTTCAACCATTTAACTTGGTAAATGTGTATTATTATTTTCTTCACACATTTTAAATGTATGTAAATCGTGTTGTATAATATAACTAATTTGGTTTCAAAATACTTTCACTAGGCACTGTACTTTAAAAAATAGCATCCATAGTTCTGTGTGAACTTCTACTTGTTTTTTTCAAAGTACTGCATACTTCTCCATGGCAGCACTGTCTATAACAGACATTTCTTTCGTGATGGAAATATTTTCTGTTTGCTCTTTCCAGAATAGTAGCTACTGGATGCCAGCGGCTACTGAGTGCTTGAAATGTAACTAATATCACTAAGGTACTGAATTAGTACTTTTATTTAGCTTGATTTGCTTTAAATTTAATTCAGATAACCACTGTGATAGTGCATCCTGTTCCAGAGAATGTGTTCTATAGTGCCCATCCATTTTTTAACCTGTTTACTTTTCCACTGAAAGGCACTCAGGTATCCTCCAACTCCATCCTTCAAACAAACACTCCTGTAAAGAACAATTTTGAATATATTCTTGTATATTTCTCTGACAGTAGAAATCACTGGATCTGGTGCATGCATACACTTAATTTTGTGCCAGGTGACTTTTTGGAATGGTTGCACCAGTCAACAAGTCCTTCTATACATAAAGAGTTTTCTTGTAGTCCCACATTCCTGGAAGTGTCTTATATTATCTCTTTTTCTAATATTTGCCATGTAATAGGTATAGAGGTATATTACCTTATTTTACTTTATGTTATTCTATTGAATTTGGGCATCTCACTGTATGCTTATTAGATTTTAATATTTCCTTTTCTGTAACACTGTGCATTTTTATTCCTTGACCACTAGAAATTTCACTAAAATTTGGAATTGTCTTTTTTTTTCCTTTTTGGTTGACTTTAGGATGATCCTTCTATGTTCTAGATATTAATTTCTAGCTGGTTTTAGTGAATGTCAACATTTCTTACCTCTTTGTTAGCTTGTTTCATGGTCTCCTTCATCCAACAGAAAGCCTCTAGTGTAATATAATTAAATACGTTGCTTTTTAAATATATTTTGTCCTTTTGCACTTTTAGTTTGAAGTACCCTTTTCTCTTAATGTTGCAAGAGTAGCCATATATTTTATTAATTTCATAACTGTCTTTTGTACCTAGTATTTAGGCATCAAATTTACTTCTATTTTCTTAAATATGGTGACTAGCTTCCCAACAGCATCAAAAAATATATCATTTTCTTCTTTGCTATGCCTGTTTTACATTATAATAAATTCTCATTTATACTTGGACTTGGGTTTTTCTCTGTGATCTCTAGTCATTTCCATTTATCTATTTACTTCTTGTTATGCTAAAATTATATTATTTTTGTACATTAATAGTGCCTTTCAGACTCTTGTAGGATAAATGAGGCTTAATATTTTCCTTTTTACAGATTGATGTTGTTTCAGATATTCTTTTTTTTTTTTTTTTTTTGGTTTTTTTCTCCGGTACCGGGAACCGAACTCACGACCTTGCGCTTGCAAGGCAGGCACTTTTGCCGCTGAGCTAAATCCCCACCCCCTTGTTTCAGATATTCTGAGCTTTTTATTCCACTGAGTTCATAATTCTTTAACTCTGCAATTAAAACCATCATACTAGATTAACACAACTACTCTTTCTCCCTCAGCTTAAGTATTTCGGAAAAATTTTTTTCTTTCTATTAACTTTTCAAAGACAATGTAAGTAAAGTGCAAATATTTAAGACTGTTCCTAGTTTTCAAAAGTATACTGCTTTCTACCTTCTAGGAACTATAAAGTGTAATAATTTTGTTGGGCTGGCTTGTCCACAGAGTAAAGCTGGTAGAGAATTTGCAACCACCCAAGAAAGCTAGAATTCTGCCTAACAGTGGACTGGGTTTAACAGAAACTAAAACAAAGAGATTGTACCTGGAGAAGTATGAGAAAAGCCACGCAAAGTGGACAAGAGATGTAGCTTAAATCCAAACAACCTCGTACTTCTGATTGACTTTAACAATGGAGCAGGAATTAAATATTCCCAAGACAGGAAATATCTGAGCCCTTACTGTGTAACAGCTAGTATTCTTGTTGTCTTGAATGTATTAAATGACAGAAGCCTTAGAATAACTCTGCTAATTTGGTTCTATTATTTTCTCCGTTTACCAGCAGGGAAATTGAAGGGATTAAACACCTGTTTAAGATATTACAGAAGTGTTTAATTTCTTATTCTAAACAGCTTCTAAAGCCCATGATATTGAGAATGCTGTCACGACTGTCAAACTAAATGGCTTAGAAGTGTCTGGAGACTCTACCGTGTCATGACAGTATGTGATGTCTCTGTGAAAAATTTACTAGATAGTAAAAATTAATAGTAGTTCCAGAGAGTAGGTTAGGTTTTAATACTGAGATTTAATACTATTGGGGCATCCTGAAAGATGGGTCAGTGGTAATAACTGCAGAGAAAAATTAGATCTTACTAACTTCTAGTTTGTCTGATGTAGGCACCACATTGGTGGTCTAGACCACCTTGGGTCCTCACAGCTCAGGCCCCAGTTTTCAGCTGTTATTCCAACTGATGGTGAACCATGAGGCTCAGCACTTGTAATTGGGCCATCAGAGGTGGAGTAAGCAAATAATTTTAAGTTGTCTGGGTCAAGATTTCCAGCATACATCCTGCTAATAGAAAATTTGCTCTTGGAAGCTGAGTGGACATGACCCGTTGATGAAGACTGTCAGTGGCCTCAGATGTGAGAAATTAGCCAAAGGCAGCGGGAGCAAATGAAACATGAAAGTTGGATCCATAGTCTGACCCTCTGCTCCTGCCAGAACAGTTCATAGGTCATCCTCCAAGAAAAGGGTATGAGCTCCATGCAGACACAGATTCTTATCTATTTTGTTCCGTTTTCTACCCTCTGATTGCCCGTGTTTAGAGCAAGGATCGGCATATAATGGACACGCAAATATTGTTGAAAGACCAGATGAATGTGTCCTCTTTCACCCAAGGATTTTAGAGGAGGCAAAACTGTTAAGAGATAAAAGGGAAATAAAATTATTTTATGTATGAGGATGCATGAGTGAAAGAGATGTGTATTAGTAAATTTTATTTATTTCTGTATTTCTGTATTTATCTATATTAATAACCATCTAGAAATTAGAAGCAAAGACCTATCTAAGTGTTCCCCAGAAATGACAACCAAGATGGATACCTGATCTTTTTGGTGTCCATGCAAAGAAAGCCAGGGAGACTGAGACATCCTAGTATACTACTGGTTCTGGTAGACAATAGATGAAAAAACTCCTTTTTTTTTTTTTCTCCGGTACCGGGAACCGAACTCACGACCTTGCGCTTACCAGGCAGGCGCTTTTGCTGCTGAGCTAAATCCCCATCCCTGATGAAAAAACTCTTAGACGGCAAAAAATGTTGAGGAAACTTTTGCCTAGCTTATCTTTTTTTTTTTTTTTTTCTGTAAATAGGAACTAACTGTTTTCCTGTCATTTCTACTGGGGTTGCTAATGTGATGACCATTTATTTTCTGTTCTTTCTTTCTTGTAAAGTTTATAAGTTTCCTTAGTCTGATTCTCCCAAGGGCTGGTAACTAGCTACATCTTATTCATGAAGAACAGAGGAAGTATTCCCACTGGAAATTTCACAGGCTGTGTGTACAAGGGGCTGGAGCTGCTGAAGGCTGTCCTGAGGCTCCCTGGGGAAGTGTAAACCTGAAGGCCAGGAGGGGCAGTGGACATGGTGTACTTACTGGCTGTTGCAGCAGAGTGCTGCCTCCTCACCTGAGGAATCAGGTGACATTATCTGATTTCTTTGAAAATTAAACACCCGGCTAAGCAAGTTTCTGCAGTCCCCCCATCTGACTCAAGAAGTAGGCTCCTATATTCAAAAACATACATTTAGGATTATGAACTACAAATTTCCTTTATCTTCACTTTGCTTGGTGACTTCTTTCCCAATAGCAAATTGATAAATTCTGGAGACAATGACAACTAAGAAAAATTTTATATTCTTGGCAGTTTGGTCAAGTTGAGAAGTATTTAGTAAGCACCTAACAAGCACTGGATGAATTAAATTATTAAACATAATTTAAAATATATAGACCCAGGTGAATCATTCAGAGATGATTGTTTACCATGCATGTATTCACTGATAGCTTGTTACAAGGGTAGTTCACTTCACAAACAATCTGGATGATCAGTTTTTTGTCAGAGAGACTCAAATAAACAGACACCCCTTTGGTATGATATTTAAGAGACTTTCAAGGTCTACTCGTATAGTGCTATGATTGAGATCCAAAAAGCCCCCAGAAGCTGATTGAATCATGTGGGAACACTAGAGCTGACTTGCTGTTAGGAGGGAGGGTCTAGGTAGAAGAGGTGATCACTATAGTTGTGACTTGGAAGGTGTCTTGGTTATTTTTCTCTCGTTGCTGAGACAAAATACCCAATGCCCAAAATGAAGGAAGGAAAGGTTTATTTGGCTCACAGTTTGTGGAGGTTTCAGTCCATACTTGGTTGGCTCCAAGGCAGAAGACAGCAAAGCAACAAGAGCAAGGGGGAATGGCAGCTGAACAGCAAAGCAGCCAGAGTAAAGTGGGGGATTGCAGCAAGCAGCTTCTTTCCCTCCCTTACATCGTAAACAGGCTACCCCCACCTAAGGGGCGTGTAGCTCTCACATAATCTTTGCCCTCCTCTTCCCCAGGCTCATGATGTATACAAAGTAAGCACCTTGGCTTCCTGCTGAGTCACTTAGCCAAACCTCTAGACTCCCCAAGTTGACACAATGTATCACCCATAACAGAAGGCTTTATCTCCCTTCCTGGCTCCTACCTTGACTCACTGCTGCCCAGCTGCCATGCTTTGTTCTGCCTTGGAGCCAGCCGACTCTAGACTAAAATGTGAGCCACGGTAAACCTGTCCTCCTTTAAGTAGTGAGTGTCTGGTGTTGTGTCTCAGCGAACAGAAAATGATTAAGAAATCAGACTAGATGTTTTGAGGTTTAAATTAATAGTGTTTTATTCCTTGATCTTGAAGACTATACAAAGACCTTTGAGTTCAGTGTTCTGTTTTTATATTAGATGACCTGGGATAAACTCTATATATTCCTAAAATTTGAAGTAGTACCTCAAAGGAAGTCTATTTGGCAATCATTCTTGTCCTCCACACTTGTTTTCCTGTTCTCTTGATACTTTGTTAGAGACTTGGGAATTCTACTAACTTCAATTTAATAGCTGGGATGGACTTACTGAATTTCAAGACCTACATGTGGGGCTGGGAACTACTATTAGGAGGACAAGGAAGTTTCTGGCTTACCACTATATCACTACTACATGCACAGGGCCTGGCTAGTGAGCATTCAATATTTATTTGAGTAACAAATTAATAAGTAAAATGATCTGACCTTGAGTATTTTTAAAGCACTTCATCAAGATTTTATGAACAAAAAGAACTATGGATGGCTTTTTGATCCCTCTTTCTATTGTATCAGGTCAGTGAGAGAGGGGGACGTAGACTATACATTCTATAGAAGCCACCCCTTTCTTCTCCTTCACTTATGGCTGGAGTAGCCAGTTTTTCTTGAGAAGAGATGTGATCTCAGCCTCTGCCAGCACTGTGCTCTAGGCATCTGAACTCCCACATGAATTGAAGCATATTTGTTCTCCCTTTATTACAGTGGCAAAACCTTAACCCAGCAGGCCAGATATAGATATGCTGAAAGCAGGTAACTCATAATGGTAGAAAAAGGCTGTGTAGTGTAACCATGAGCAATTTAGCTTGCAGTAGGACTTAGCAAATAGCAATTAATTAATGAAATAATGACTAATAATGCCTAACTTTATAAAATGTCTTTTATGAGCCAGGAAATGTTTTAGTTGATGTGAAAGAATTAACTTACTTAATTCTTTAAATAATCCTTTGAGTAAAAGACAAATCTCAACTTAGAATAGCATAGATTCTAAAGACATGGTTCCAGAATGATCTTGGTCTATTTGTGATTCTGCTTAAACATGAGAATACACTTTTTAGTATTGATATAGTAATTTTACTTTAGGAAAGTTTATATGTTGTGACTTTGGGATAAACTATGAGGAAACAGTTGATTCTTGGTGTTATTGGCTTTGACATTTGACATTTTTGTCCTTTAAAAGCAGTCTTTATATGTTACATTGCAGGTCCATGATGTAAAATAATTTTTAAATTTGTCAGTTATTTGCCATTTTAAAGTCTGTTTGCTAACAGCCTGGTGTTTGGGGTAAGTGACGTAGGTAGACAACCTAAGAAGCTGCCTAGCACTCACATTTTATTTTAGGTGGTCTTTGCTTGTTATCATCAATATATTTTATGCTACTCACATGCTACTCAAAAATGTGGTCATTTGCAAGTGTTTCAGAACATAGCATGGATTGGATTTTCATTCAGGTGCATTTACAGCTCAGCCCTGGCGCAGTTCTTAAATATGGACACGTATTTGTACTGGTTTTAAAAATACTGGACAATTCATATTGACTGAAAAATAACTGCTGCCCTAACATCTCCCTTCTAACCTGACAGCCCTTGTCTGCCCTACAGGATTGCTGGAGAGAATACAGGATGCCTATGAATAACTTTTCAGTTTAAGTATGTCTGAGATGATATTTGTTATACACTCCTACCAAAACTTCTTTGTGGTCTCTCTGAAAGTCAAATTTAACTTAGCATCTTGTAGTTTTATTTGCAGTGTTTGAGAGTCCTGCTCTAGTAGGAGCCCAGACCTATCCACAACCAGCTGTAACGAATGAAGTAATGGACTGAGAGGACCTATAGTCCCTTGCTCCAGACTTGAGGCTGGCCTAACACCTGTTATGTTTAGTTGGCATTCTCATTTTACAGATTATTCAATAGGTTTAATGTGTTACGGATTTAGTAATCTCATGGATCTACCATTTTCTTTCTAAAATTTGATAATATATCATTACTTGATAATTTTCATATATTTTGCTTTTTTAGGAACACTTTTTCATCATTTGGTTTGTTTTTCCTCTGAGTGTTTTTTTAAAGATATTTTAATATTTTTAAAAATTTATTTAAGCTCAGCACAACCTTTTTTAGGGGTGAGTTTTATATAAATCAATGTCAGAACCTATCTACAAAATAACCAAATTTCTACATGCATTCAATTTTTCTTTTGGGAAGAACTTCAAATTTCTACAATCTTGACAAAGTACCTTGTTTGAGTCATCCAGATTGGTAACCATCACTTTTCATCAAAACATTGCTATGCTGTTAAAAATGACATATTTTAGTAATGGCTAAGCCGAGCTGTGATTGTAAGGCAATCTTGCTACATACAGAAAATGCACATCTGAAAAATGTTGTGGGAATATACAAATTTTAGTCAACATGTTTTTAGTGCTTGTTTCTCAAATCAACCCACATCCCGTTACTTATTATGAGAGAATCACATTTACTTTCAAGGGAAAAAGTTCTTTTGGTCATGTGTGGTAGAGAAATGATGGGTTAAATCCAGCTCATCAGGTTCCTTTTCACTTGGAGTTTTTGGAGATTTTAACATGAGAATTAGGAACCTCTAAAGAAAATTTGTATATATGTGTAAGTATGTTAAGCATGTTTCTCTAAGTTCTATGTTTTTTTGATTTTGTGTCCTCTCTGTGCATCTCCTTTCCCAAACAGGTGCTGGTATTATTCTTTCTACAAAGTGGGCTTTCGAACATTGCTATAGTTCCTATTTTGCAAGGCAGAAGTTTAGCATCAACTCACTTTTTCTCTTTGTATTCTCCCTGTAATGGTTTCAAACTTCCCCTGATCTGATGAAAAACACTAGTGGCCTCTGACAAAGGCTGCAGGCTCAAAAAGGCAAATAAAAATATATGTGAATAATTTTTACATAAAATATTATATTCAACTCACTGCCTAGTTGCTTTCATTCTGTTATTAGAGATACTTTATCTTTGCTTGAGGTAGAAATGCTGAGATTTACTGTGGGATGTTTTATGGATGTGCAGTAATGTCTCAAGTTTTTATGCCTATTTCCTTAAGTATAAAATGAAGATAATGAAGCTTGAATTATGTCTTTATTGAAGAAGATGACTGTATGTGGGGAGGGTGGAGTGGGGGAAAATGCTACATAATGATGCTTTTGAAAGTGTTTTGAAAAGAATAAAGCATTATTCAAATTGGCAATATAATGATGGATCTTCAGTTAATAGTGGCTCCTCCACACTTTAGCTTATAGTTTTCTGATTTTCCAAATTTGCTGTTAGAGCTGCTATTCTTTGCACAAAGACATAAAACTCTTAAGAGATACAAAAGGGAAAGTTAAAGTATTTTTCTGTAATGTAATAACCATCTTCTGAATTACTTGGTTGGTAAATATGATGGAATTTTTGAAGATGAATACTATTAAATTTAACATTTACTAGCTTTTACAAACTAAGTCTGCTATAATGGTCATCTATGGGGCAATGAAAGAGACTTTCATTTTTTCCCCTAAGTCCAATGTATATTAATAGTAGGTGATTTTAAGTGCGTTAGGCCAAAATTGTTTCACAGCTGCTCATAGTACAGAAAGAGAGCAAGACTGATGGAACTGTTCATACTAATGTATTTTCTATCCTCTCTTTTCCCTGTTACCCTGCACAGAGAGTGCAGCATCCACACGAGTGTCCCTCCTGCGGAGGCTTTGGCTTTCTTCCGTGCTCCGTGTGCCATGGGAGCAAGATGTCAGTGTTTCGAAACTGTTTTACAGACTCTTTCAAAGCTCTGAAGTGTACAGCTTGCAACGAGAACGGTCTCCAGCGTTGTAAGAACTGTGTGGGTTAGTCAGTTTCCACTCAGAAAGAGCCTCATTTTATTAACCAGAGGTGATAATTTGGTTTATACATATTTTTTAAAAAAGAAAGTCATGTTTTTGGATTACTCAATAAAGTTTGTTTATTATAACTGCCTTTCTCTTGATGTTTTTCTGTTATTGTTTTTGTTGGTTTGTTAATAAATATTTATTTAATAACTACTATGTGCCAAGCTCTGTGCTAGATCTTAGTTTCTAATCAAAATTAATGGCGTGCCCAGTTCCATTCCAAGATATACAAAGACTGGTTTGCTAAACGTGTTTTTTTTTCTTTTTCTTTTTTCTGGTGTCAGGAATTGAACTCACGACGTTGCACTTGCCAGGCAGGCGCTGTGCCGCTGAGCTAAATCCCCAGCCCCGTGTTTTATTTTCTAAAGAAAAGAAAGACACTATCTAACAATGCTTATTACAGTGTCTTTCTCTTGTCTAGGATTAACCAATGCAAATGCTCCCAAGGGACATTACATACCTCTAGCATACATCAGTTACAGGGAAATAATAGTGGGAGATAACAGCATCTGTATACATAAGGAGTAGATTTATTTGTTTAGCCATCAAATAGTCTTGGAGCAGATGATTTTAGTGACACTTAGCAAATGTTACCAGATGTTTTTGGGATGATACAAAAGCTTCTAGAAATCTTATCTAGATTTATTTTATTTTACTTTATTTTTAAAGGGTTTCTTGTTGTCATAGTTCATTTCCAGTACTGAGCATTGAATACAGAGCTTTTCTGAGCTACCTTTATTGTTATTCAGCATATTTATTATTTATTTATTAATGTATTTTTATTTTGATAGAGTCTTGCCAAGACAGTAAGTTACCCAGGCTGGGCTCCATCTTCTGATTGTCCTGTCTCAGTTTTTCAGAGTGTTGGGATTACAAGTGTGCACCATTGCTCCTGGCTGGGGGTCTTTTTTAGATAGACATGCTTTGTGTCACTGTCACTGAAAACTGATTACAGCTGACCGCAAAACTCTATCCCATTTTTTGATACCCTCATTTTTGAAAATTTCCTTCAGCTTTGTGTTGGTCCATGTGATACATATTTCCAGAGCACACCGTGCTGTTTTTGTACAATTTTATAAGATTTGTCTTTATTTGTGGTGTATTTTCCTTTTATTGCCCAAATAAGGAATGAACCAATACTCGTTAAAAGTTTTCTGTATGTTAGGGTTTACATATATATATAAACACGAATACCATGGAAGGCCAACATATTTGGGAAGAAGCAAAACTGACTCTTGGAACAGTCATTTGCTTGATGGTAGCAACAGTAGCAAGAGTGATTCTCTTGGTTGCAAGCATTTAAGGAAACGGGCGTCAAAAGGAACGTACAGTATTTCAGAAAGATTGGGGAACATGCGCCACCCTTAAAAAGTATGTGAAGTGTTAGGATGTTAAGAAAGATTTAGCTCACTTTTGTGGCCACATAAATAAACAGGGGGCACTGTGAATGATATGCTCAATGTTATTCATCATCAACTTTCTCACTCCCCTTCTGGCCTATCAGCACTGATGGTGCTAAAATACCAGAGTTGCAATGTTTGGTGATTCAAAGACTTTGGGAAAAGTGTAGTTCCTTGCAAAGATGAAACACTCCCTGACCTTCCTCACTTAGAAAGAGACAGCCACACTGTGCATGTGGCTGAGGACTACTTCTGTTTTGCTAGAAGTGACTGCAAAGGACTCCTATCAAGAAACACTCTTCTTCAGAGAACCACTGGCCTCTCTGAGAAACTTTTGACTGGTTATATATGGTAATTCTATTCACTAAGAGAAAAGAAAAATCCTTCTGTGGGGAAGTAACCACTTTGCAAAGCATAATTCCTCTAAGAAAAGTGAGCACCAGTTCTGTTGGAAATTTTTTTCTGATCTTATTCTTTACCTTTAAAACTTTTTATTAAACCTAGCAGAGAGCTCAGCATAGAAACTAGAACAGAACAAACTGAGAGATTCAAAATGCATGATTTGGTGGCAAAGTGACACTGAATGAGAAGATAGTTTCATGGAATACAATATATCCAAAAGGTATTGCTTATATGAAGCAAAACTGGAGCCTACTCAATAATAGTATACATCTAGAAAAAAATCCACATTGATTTCCTCTACTGCATGTGGCTCATTCAGAATTCAATTCTATGTCCTTAAGTTGTTTTCTTTTCTCTGTATTTATTTTCCTCTTCTCCCTTCTCTCAACACCACCTTGTTAGGGAAATAACAATATAAATGATAACTGTGTGCCCCAAATGTAAGTACATGGATTAGTTTGAAAGAAAAATATTTGTATGATTGGGATAATGGTACTATGGTGATATTTATTGCAATGAGTGGAAAATGTTAAAACTAATAGACAATAATTTTTGGTTGTCTGATTCCCTATTTCTTGCATTATTTTATATCTAATTAATAAAGATGTTGTGAAGCCTGCAGCCCCTTGAAGGAGCACTGGTATAGAATCTCATCTGCTATTTTCTTGAGGACCATGCGGTACTTGATTGCTGTTTACTTTGACCATTGCAGGTCTTTTTGGAGTTTCCTGTCTGCTACAGATTTTAACTGAACATAAAACTATCAATATATTTCCTGCCATATTTTTTTGTTTTCTGTCTAGGAAATATTCCAGCGTGCTTTATTCTTAGAAAGGGGAAGTATGACAGAAACATTAGGTAAGGGAAATGAGCTCTTCATGCTGTTTTAGTAGTTGCTGTGAGTCCTTGTGCTGTTAAAAATATGTAAACAACTATAGATAGTTGTATTCCTCTTGCTTATGTGTCTTTTTCCCATTTTTTCTATATTTATATAAATAGGGATCAAGGAAGATGTTTTCAGCCTATTTATGAAGTAAAAATCACCTTTTTAGTAATATTATTGGTTATGAATAATTATTGAAAACTGCCTCAGTGTCTAGAGTTGAACCATGTGACACTAAGACAAGGACGGCACTGGATAAAAGATGAATATGATATAACTTTATCTTGGTCATGACTGAGAGGATAGGCTGTATTGTAGACAACTAGGACAAAAATTGTGTCATGCAGCTTACTATTGGATGTCTGATAAAGACACTACATATTACAAGATGCTTACAGCACCAGAATACATGAACACGAAATCTTTCTTGGTGGACTTAACTTGAGGCAATGTCTTTGAAAAGAAGTAGCATTTTTATACAAAGATATGGGTGGCAAGACATATTCCAGTTATGGGATCAAGCAAGTGGAAAGCAAAGGGCTTTGCACAATACCTAGGGATGTGGACATTCACTGCTGCTTCAAGTGATCCCCACAATGATGGTGCTAGGCAATGGATCATTGCGGACAGGGGCACAGGCTTAGGATTCTAATTCATTTTGAGTTCCACTTCTACCATTAACCAACTGTAAGACTTTAAGAAGGTTATCTGTACTTTTGGTACCTCAATTTCCGTATGGTGGTAAAGTGGAATAACATGAATATCTAACTAATAGGGTTGCTGAGAATATTAAGTTAATAACGTACATAAAGTTCATCTTAGTACTTGCCACATAGAGTTGGAGTTTGGGTCTGAATATATGGTGAAAAGCTTAATAATTTCAGCAAAATATTTATATATTAATAGAAGTGATAGCAATGACAATAACATCTCAAGATTTGGGATATACTACATACTCTTAACCAATAACAATATACAATGATGTTTTTTGCATCACACAAGAAAAACTTCCTTAGTTTGAAAAGAAATGTGGGCTGATGGGTAAGTTGTGTACTACTAACTTGGCCTTCATTTGTCTTGCAACCACTGCTTTCATTTCTTTGTGAAATACATTTAAAACAGACTTTATAGTGATGAGGGCTTTTACTTTTTTTGCCGCTTGCATTCTTGATATTTCAGTACCAACCTGAAGTTTTTCTTGAATACTTGCTTCTGTAGCACTTTTCAGCTAGAAAACCACTTTTAAATTACAGTTGTCATTGCCTTGAAAATTTCCTCTTCTTTGGGACTGGAAATAATGTCGTTATTTTTTTTTTCTTTGTATAAGTAGGATAATTTGTTATTTTCAAATACCAGTACTTTGAATACAGGTTTTTTTAATCTACAGAAATGGTAATGCAAAAAATGATATTACTTTGGAATATATTTCCTGAGCATAATTTGTCTTCCTAGTTATGCTTATGTAAGCAAGTGCCCAATTTTCTTTGTGTTCCTTGAGAATGTATTTACTTGAAGATAAAAACAATCTAGACATATGTCTAAATAGCATGCAAAAGCCACTCCAGCTTTTAAACATGCTTGGGTAATGCATAAAAGGAATAATCCAAATAAAAACAAGTGAGTGTTGGTACTGTATTACAGTGGTAATTCTGTATTTTCAGAAAATAAGTAAAACAAACTCCTCTTACCTTTTGTTTTCCTATTATAACAAACAGGTTTGGGTATTTCATTGAGATCTATTTTTAAAATAAAATTTGTTCTTTATTTTAAAAAAATTCCTGGCTCCCAACAGATTGAGAGTGAAAATGTGGAATAAGAATAAATACTCAATATCACTTAATGTTTTGAATGAAAATATTTTTGTCTCTTATCATGTGATATGGCTATTGATATGGCTGTACTAGTCCTTGGATGAGAAGGACCTCTATGAGGAGCAAAAACAATGGTTCTGTTGAATTGAGAGTAGAGAGTTCCACAGTTATTTTTAGCTTCAGACCAAGAGAAAAAAGATTACTGCTTGGTTAATGGTTGATTCTGTCTCAGTTGAAAACAATGCTGCAGCAAGGAGGATGTCTCGAACCTAAGCAGCTTTTCAGTTACATCTTGTGATAAAGGTTAACGGAAGGTCATAGTTCAGCAACAAGAATAGGGCAACCAAAGGATAAGTGCTTTCTCACAGTAAGTTTTGTATCTGTGCTAGGAGAAACCTTAGTTCACTGAGGAATTGACTGTGGGAAGCTTTAGGTTTTTCTTTTTTTTTTCTTTTTTTGGTACAGGGAATTGAACTCAGGACCTTGCGCTTGCTAGACAGGTGCTTGTGCCATATGGGAAGATTTAATATGGAGTAATTTGAATAAATTTATGAATACAATTCAAATGTCCTGAGAAGTTGCAAAAATGCAGATGAGAGTAGTTATCCGTTATGAGTCGCCTCATTTCCTCTAGATATATCTGTTTTTCTATGAAACATCCCTACCTGTATTTTCCTCTCTCTCAATTTCCTCTAACATTTAGAATAAAATCATTGCAAAGTCCCATCAATTATTATTAGTTATAGTCTCTCTCTCTCTCTCTCTCTCTCTCTCTCTCTCTCTCTCTCTCTCTCTTCTCTCTCTCTCTCTCTTTTCTCTCTCTCTCTCTCAGAAACTTCATTCCTTATCTGGTTCAGCTGTAATTCCTTTTGGAGTGCCCTGAGTAAAATACAAAATATATGACTTTATTTCCAAAGGAGATATTTTTAACCTGATGTGGAACTAATGAGAAAAAAATATAACATTGTTCTAGTATTCTGCTGTGATTTGAATAATAATGGCTAGGGATGGGAGTTTAAACTGAAAAGAAGAGTAGGTTTGATTTCCTTCTTGTGGCATGGACAGTAATCTAGAACCTTGTAGGAAATGACAGGGCATTATTCATCTCACCGTACATGATGGGTCTTCTACAGAGCTCTTGTGGCTGTTAGGATACTGCCACTAGTGCAATGATCGGGCGGTGGCTCAGAAAACAGTCCCTGGGATTTTGAAACATGAAAATTCTTAAAGAAATCTTCAAGTGAAACATACTCATACCGTGCTAATAATAAAAGAAAGAAAGTTGAGAAATTGATTGGAAAAATTAATATTGTAGTAAGATATGCGAGAACATTTCTTTGCATATTTGAGTAGTAAGAATGGTTTTTAAAGTATACAATTACTTCTGAATATTAAATTCATGAAATGTATGATAGAGATATATGTTTAAACATTTATTACAGTTATTTATCATTAACATCCCTCAAAATGCTCTTTGGCAGTAAAAACACATGTGTTTTTTGCCATATCCTGAGGCAGTTCTTGAAGTCTTTTTCAAGTGTCTTTAGTTGATCTGTCCTGCCTTTCTTGATATCTTAAATCAACTCAAAACATTTACCTTTCATGCTCATTTTGACTTGGAGAAATAGTCAGAAGTTGCACAGTGTCAGATCTGGTGAATAAGATGCATGAGGACATAGCATGATTTTACCACCCTGCCTTTCCATTGGATAGCATTTGGAGCACCTTTCACTGAATATTTTTGATCACATCACATAAAGTCACTTGTGAAAGAGGACTTCCAAAGCTGCCTCAGAAACTGACTTTTAAAATTGCTTTAAAAATAAATAAATAAATAAATAAAATTGTATCTCATCATTTTGGAAATCTTATTACTGATTCTCAAGATATTATTCTAAAACATCTAAAATATTTAGAATATAAATATTATGAATTTCTAGATACATATTTATATCAGGGTGTTGGGAATATTGATTGGTTAGTTAATTCATGAAATCTTCTGAATGGACTGTAATCTTCTGCTAGTAGTAGCCATATGCCTTTAGCCTTTATTATGCTTAAATCATATTTTATTTCTAAGATTTTCTGAATGACTATTTTATTGCCTGCACATCTTCACACCTCTTACTTCAAGAGATCCTGTTAAGTACACAGGTGTACCAAGATGAAAGACCCAAAATATCTGTTTCTGATTATATCAGGTTAAGATCTCTAACCTACCAGTTTCTGCTGTTTAGTTCTATCCAAATCTTCTTAGGAGGATTTAACCACAAATGACCATAGATGTTGCCAGGTTGAGGAATTGTAGGTTCATCTTCATTTTCCACATTTCTATTCTGAGATGTGCTTAATGACTCAGAAAAATGAATATTAAGCACAGTCATGGAGTCAGTAGTGTTTATCTTCTCATTCTATGTACAATCACCCAATTGTATAGTGACCAGAAAAAGCACTGTGAAATAAACATTGAATTAGAATTCATTTCAAAGATCCTTCCAGATTGGTTTTGTAGTGGTGGTAATGCCTCTGAAGATCAAGTAATTGCAAAGTATTAGAGAAATCTGTTAACTACCTAAAATATACCTCAGGAAGCATTTGACATAATGAAGAGGGTGAATCAAATGTGCAGTCCTCTAATCTTCATAAAGAAATTGACCAGATTCCATATTCCTTTTATTGTAGAAAAGCTGAAATTCCTGCCAATAATGTTCAGTATGCATTAGCTTCCTCATATCAACATACATATTTTACAGGCTGGAGTGCAGCAATAACATGAACTTAAAAAATGCATGTGTAGAAGCACAATAGAGTGATTCCTAAGTTTCACTTCATGCATTGAAAAAAAATACCATTACTTTTCTAAGTAAAGACAGGATATTCTAATTCAGGTTATAAATGAGAGTTTCTCTGATATTACTTAGAATTTTTCACACAAGCATAAATATACAACTGAGCTTTTATTATTTTTTTTTTATGAGACAGGGTCTCACTATGCAGTTCAGACTGGCATTGAGCTCACTTTGTAGTCCAGGCTAGCCTACAACTTGTAACAATCCCCCTGCCTCAACCTCCCAAGTGTTGGGATTACAGGCATGAGCCACCTCATCCAGTGACTGAGCTTTTATTGTTCCTCAAGAGAAACATCCTTGTTTCCCAACTTGTCCCTGATGCCATATATATGTATATATATGACATATATATAACACACATATATACATACATATAGAATACACACACACACGTACATATAAAAATATATATATTATATTTAAATTTATATACACACATATATACAAATATATAAATGTATATATACATATATACATATATTTATATATAAAATGAAGGATACATTCTGAACACCACTGAGATGGTAAAAGATGGAGAAACTCATTGGAATACCCATATTGGACTATTGCTGGAAAATTATAGAATAGAATTAGCTTTAGATTATTAAAAAGAAATTATTCCCCAAATCTCTTTATGTCTGAAGTATCTTGCATTAAAAATAAAAGATATTTTGCAAGTGATGATGCACTAGCCTACTTTCTCCATACTTATACATACTGACCCAGGGTCCTCTATTTTACCCTCACTATTTAAAATTAGCATACCATAAAATAGAAAATATGTATTATCTTTGGTGTTTATTGTTGCATAAAAGTACTAAAATATTTTTTTACTAGTTCAAAATATACCTTCATGTCTGAATTTTATCAGGAATGTTTTAAGCTGAAGTCAATGAGATAGTGCAGCTTATAGAAAACACACACTCATTGTTATTTAAGTCTTAACAATAAAAATCTGTAAGCCATTTCCTTGTTCTTCATCTAATATCTTGTTATGTTTATTAAAGAAAAGTAACATAAGATCTAGGTATTAGTCTGTAGATTGTATTACTATTTGTAACCAATCTGCTGAAACTAGAAAACTTTAAAATGAGTGTTTTAAAAATTAAGTTTTTTAGTAACTTTTCGTTGGCTTCCTCATATAATTATGATTACATGAAGAAATACAGGGAAGACATTCATATGCACATGGGCTGAACCCTGGACACCTTCAAGAACCCCAGTGAGCCACCATCATACCTCCCTGACCATCATGCAAGGCAGGTGGAACCCCAGGCACCTTCTGGTACCTTGGTGGCCACTCCCTGCACACCTGGATTCCCATGGGAGCGGGGCTGAAGCCTGAACATCTTCAGGAACCCTGGTGAGCCATCCCTGTGCCTCCTCCACTAGTGTGTGAGGCAGGTGGAGCCCCAGACACCTTCTGGGGCCTCAGTGGTCACTTCCAGTATGACCTGTACCCCTCTGGGAGCACAGCTGAAAAGCAGATAGAGTCAGCAGCCTCTGGGGCTCCACCCTCACCCCTCCCCTGCCAGTGTGGGAACCAGGTTGGGTCCTGGGAAACATCTGAAGCCTCAGTGACCATTACCTGAATCCCTCCCACCCTTGTGAAAGCTGGGCTGAACTGCAGACAGCTTTAGGAACTCCAGTGAGCCTCCCTTACCCCTTCCCCACTGGCCTGGGAGCCAAATGAATACAAAAAAGTTTTGTGAGCATCTGGGCCCCACCTTGTCACCACACACCAGCAGAGGAGCCACACTGAGCACTGGGGATCTTCCGACCCTTGCCCTGCCACTCCCACACAATCATAGGAGTGAGGATGAGCTCCTGAGAGCCTCTGGATCTTCAAAAATGAAAAACTGAAGAAACAAAATGCAATCTCAGTCCTCTACACCACCCAGAAAAAGTCCAGGAGACATCAACACAGAAAAGCCTGGAAGTCATACACTTGAAATTTCTGAAATGATAGCAACTGAAGTAAAGAAATAATTACATCAGGCCATAGAAGACATCGTATCAGAAATAATGTCTTAGGAAAAAAAAGAAATGACAACAGTAATGAAAGAAATGTTCAGCATATCCAAAGAGACATTGATAAGAAAATAGAGAATCATAGAATACTCATGGAAACCTTGAGTAAGCAGTGTAGAAAAGAACTAGAATGCATGAAACAGATTCAAACAGATATGCAGGAAATTAAAAATTCCACTGAAATCTGGCAAAACTGCCTGAATGAAGCTGAAGATAGACTCTCAGATCTTGAAGACACCACTGCCACTAATGATCTCTTAAACACAACAAGGAATGAAGAAATAACAATTCAACAACTGCAAAACGAAGCAAAGAAAAACAATGTAAGATTAACAGGTATCAACAAAATAGCAGGTCTCAACACAAATGACATAAAAAGACTATTTCCAGAAATAATAGCAGAAAATTTCCCAGGCATGGAAAATGAATTAGATGTACAGTAAGTGAAGCATATAGAACTCCAATTAACCATAACCAAAATAAATCTATACACAGACATAGAACAGTCAAGATTCCAGAAACTCAGAAAAAATCAGAATATTAAACACTGTTGGAGAAAGGAAACAGGTCAAGAATAAAGGAAAGCCCATCAGAATCATGGCAGATTTCTCAACACAAACCATCTAGTCAAGAAGAGCTTGGAGTGAAGCATTTCAGGTACTGAAAGAAAACAACTTTCAACCCAGATGGATGCACTTTGCAAAACTATCCTTCAAGTTTAATGGAGAAACAAAATATTTCCATGATAAACAACAACTAAAGAAATTCATGAATGCCAACTCAATCCTACAAAGAGTACTAAAAGATATTCTAGAAGGAGATAAAATAGACCACAACATCAAGAACAACAACAGAAAGGAACCACCAAGCAATCAATTAAACAGAGGGTAAAAGAAGGGTCCAAAAGCAAGAAAATAACATGACAAAGATAAGCCAATACATATCAGTTACAACCATTAATGTACATAAGAAACACATTTAATTCAAAAAGAAATTAACAGACTGAAAATTAAAGGATAGAAAATAATACTAAATGCAATAGGAACACAGAAAAAAGTGGGTTTAGCTATTCTGTTTGCAGACAATGTGAACTTTAAACCAAGAGCAATCAAAAGAGATAAAGAAGGTCACTACATACTTGTGAGGGAAAAACTTCGAAAGGTAGGGATAACAATCCTAAACATCTATGCACCAAATATAGGAGCACTCAATTATATAAGAAAATTTTAACAGACATGAAAAATGAAATAAGCAGCAACACAATCATAACAGGGGAACTTAACATCCCATTGCCACACAGATAGATCAACTAGACAAAAAATCAGCAAACAAATAACAGAACTTAAGCAAGCTTGGGAACAAATGGACTTAGTAGACCTTTACAGAATGTTCCATCCAACATCAGAATACACATTCTTCTAAGCTGTACATGGGATGTTCCCTAAAATAGAACATATGCTAGCCCATACAACATGCTTAAGTAAATGCAAAGGAATTGAAATTATCCCATGCATACATCTAACCATAGTGCAATGAAAGTGGAAATTAATAATAAAAGACATCACAAAACTCCATAAACACATGGAAATTAAATAATACCCTCCTGAACAACCAATGGGTCACAGATGAAATCAAAGAGGAAATTAAACACTATTTACAATCAAATGAAAATGTAGATACAACTTACAGGAACCTGTGGGATACAATGAAGGCAGTCCTCAGAGGGAAATTTAAAGTGGTGAAATCCCACCTCAGGAAAACAGAACGAGCACAAATAAACAATCTTATGCTGTACCTCAAGCTCCTAGAAAAAGAAGAGCAAGTCAAACCCAAAGCCCAAAGAAGATAGGAAATTATAAAGCTCAGACAGAAATTAATGCAATGGAGACTAAAAAAAAACAAAGAATTAATGAATCAAAGAATTGGTTCTTTGAAAGAACAAATAAAATAGATAAACCCTCAGCCAACCTTATCAAAAAAAGGAAAGAAAAAACATGCAAAATGAAAGGGGTGAAAACATTATAGAGCCCGTAGAAATTCAGAAGATAATCAATACCTACTTTGAAAATCTGTACTCTTATAGGAGGAAAAATGCAGAGGAAATGGACAGATTTGTAGCTACATATGAATTACCAAAGCTGAATGAAGAAGATAAAAAATCCAGAATAACTCCATATCAGCCAGTGAAATTGAGAATGTAATAAAAAATTTGCCAATGAAGAAAAGTCCAGGTCCTGATGGATTTACAGTTGAATTCTACAAGAAATTTCAAGAAGATTTAACACAAATTCTTTTTGAACTCTTTTATGATATTGAAAGGGAACACATTTTCCCCAGCTCCTTCCTGGAGACAAGTATGATCCTGATACAGAAACCAGAGAAACACCCAACCAAAAAAGAGAACTACAAACGAATTCCCTGATGAATATAGATGCAAAAACTCTCAACAACATACTAGCAAACAATATAACAAGTCATCAAGAAGATTATACACCATGACCAAGTGGGATTCATTCCAGGAATGCAGGGATGGTTCATTATATGCAAATCAATTAATGTAATATAACCATGTCAGTAGAGCCACAGACAAAAATCACATGATCATCTCCATCAATGCAGAAACAGCCTTTGATAAAGTCCAACACTCATTCATGACAAAAACCCTACAGAAAATAGGACAGATGGTCTTTACCTCAATTAGATCAAAGCCATCTAGGACAAACCAATGGCTAACACTATATTAAAAAGCTCAAAAACTGAAAGTTTTCACTTTAAAGTCATGAACAAGACAAGGATGTCCACTATCACCACTCCTATTCAAGGTAGTTCTGGAAATATTAATAGGAGCAATTAGACAAGAGAGAGAAATAAAAGGAATATGGATAGGAAAGGAAGAAGTGAAATTATCATTATTTGCAGATGACATAATCCTCTACATAGAAGATGCCCAAAACTCCACCAAAAGGCTTATAGATTTAATAACCAAATTGAGTAGCACAACTGGATACAAAGTCAACACTCAGAATTCAATAGCATTCCTGTACACAAGCAACAAACAAATTGAGAGAGAAACTGAGAAACCACACATTTCAAAATAGTATCTAAAAAGTTGAAATACTTAGGAATCAATCTAACAAAAGAAGTAAAAATCTATACAGTGAACATTACAGTACTCTGCAAAAAGAGATTGAAGAGGGTCTCAGAATATGGAAAGATATTCTTTGCTCATGAATAGGAAGAACTAACATTGTGAAAATGGCCATACTCCCAAAATTGTTGTACAGATTCAATGCAATCCCAATTAAAATACCATTAGTCTATCTCACAGATCTAGAGAAAACATTCCTAAAATTCATCTGGAACTAGAAGAGGCGTAAAATATCAAAAGCAAACCTGGAAAACAAACGAAAGCAAGAAGGAGTCACAATTCCTGACTTGAAATTATACTACAAAGCTGCTGTGATAAAATTAGCATGGTAATGGCAAAAAACAGACCTCAAGATCAGTGGAAGGGATTACAAGACGTAGATACAGGTAAAAAAACCACACATATCCACCTTATCTTTAACAAAGGAGTGGAACATGTTCACAGGAAGAAAGATAGATACTCTAATAAATGGTTCTGGAAAAACTGGCTTTCCACATGCTGGAGAATAATTCTAGACCGATATCATTCACCATGCTCCAAACTAAAGTCAAAATGGATCAAAGATCTAAACATTAAAACAGAAACAGTAAATTCATTGGAAGAGAAAGGAGGTAAAAATCTTGAACACATAGGGCTGGGAAGAGAGTTCATGATCAAAAACCAATCTGTAAGAGAAATGATGAAAATAATGAAAAACTGAGATCTTATCTTCTTGAAAAGTTTTTGTGCATCAAAAGAAATCACCAACAGAGTAAAAAGAAAACCCACGAATTGGGAAAAAATTTTAGCCAATTGCCCCTCAGACACAGGACTTCTATCTAGAACATACAAAGATTTAAAAAAAATCAGGCCCCCAAATTCAAAGACCCAATCCAAAAATGGGCATCTGAGATGAATTCACAATTTTCAGATGAAGAAATATTAATGTCGAATGAATACATGAAAAAATGTTCAACATCTTTAGTTATTCATGAAATGCAAGTTAAAACAGCACTGAGATTCCATCTCACCCCAGAAACAATGGCTGTCATCAAGAAATCAACCAATAACAAATGCTGATGAAGCTCTGAGGAAAAAGGAACTGTACTGCACTGTTGGTAGGAGTGTAGATTAGTGAAACCATTCTGGAAATCAGTTTGGAGATTCCTCACAAAACTAGGATTAGAAGTCCCATTGAACCCAGCCATTTCCCTTCTGGGTATTTTCCCAAAAGAATTAAGAAAATCACACTACAGCGATATATTTGTACCCCTGTTTACAGCAGCACAATCTGTTATAACTAAATCTTGTAAACAATCCAAATGCTCATCAACTGAGGAATGGATAAAACAGATGTGGTGTTTTTATACAATGGAGTATTACTCAGCTATAAAAACAGATAAACTTGAGGCTTTTGTAGGTAAACAGATGCAACTAGAGACCATACTCATAAGTGAAATAAATCAGACCCACATATACGAACATCATATTGTCTCCCTGGTATAGGAACATGAAAGAGTAAGTAAAATTCAACACATACAGTAGATGATATGAAAGGGAATGAAATTGCTCAAAGGAAGGAACAACTGGGATGAGGGAAAGAAGAAAACAAAGAAGGAATATATATATATGGGATATATATATATATGGGATATATATGTATCTGGGATAACTATACTGCTAATGTCTGATGGTATGTTGAAAGGAACAGTTAATGCTTAAATTTTTTATATTCTGACCAATTTTGATAATTCTACCTATTCTTCCATGAACTTACATATGGTAATCTGAGCAACTCATTTGAAGACAACAATATGCAATGGAACAACTGTTGGTGAATTCCTACCATCTTGTCTAGTGAAACTGCATTAGCTGTAATGTTTTATCTAATAATCATTTTGTTATTCTCCTTAATGGTTTGAACAATCTCCCATTCTTACATCTGATAATCTGAGCAATATAGTTGAAGATAACAATATGTAATACAACAACCCTATCATTTTGTTTTGAAACCCTGTATCACTTTTAATGTTCTTACTTTGTTTTATTTATGTTTGTTTTTTTTTTGGTTTTTCTCTGGTACCAGGAACTGAACTCACGACCTTGCGCTTGCCAGGCAGGCGCTTTTGCCGCTGAGCTAAATCCCCAGCCCCTGTTGTTCTTGTTTTTTTCTTTTACTACTCTCTTTAAAATAAAAAAAAGAAGTTCATATGTACAAACAATGTTTCCTTACCTATATAATTTCCTAGACTACGTTTGTACAAAATTGCTTTAAATAATTCTACCTATTCTTTCACGAACTAGTAGTCTTAGCATTAAGGGTCTTATATCTTTAGATTTTGTGTGTCTTTTTTTTTTTTTTTTTTTTTTTTTAGATTTTGTGTGTCTGTGTGTGGGCCCTTGTATATATTATAACTTGCATGTATTAGAAGATTGATAATCTGAATTCTAAGCAAAGTTCACATGCTGAGATAATTTTGCCAAGGAAACTGGTAGGTAGTTTGTAGAAAGATATTTTTCTTTGAGAACTAGCTTAAATAAAGGTTCTTTCTACTTCTTCTATTTGGTGCTTTTATATAGTTTGTTGGAGATGATGCTCTAACTCTTCCTTCAAGGATTCTCAGTTTTCTTTCTTTTCTGATCAAGTAACAGCTTCTTGTGATCATCTTCCATTGTTCTTGTTTTTTGTTGCTTTTCTTAAGATGAGTTCAGAGCATGGGAAGATAAATCTTACATCTTCCTTAATGTTTTCCTCTAGTCAAGCTATGTTTGTAAGGAAATGCAGGCAATGAACTGAAGAAGTTGCTAAAAATGTGCTTTATTTCCCTAGTGATGTGAAAAATAAATCAAGTTTCTGAAAATCCAAAATCTGGAGTTTTTGGTAAGACTAAGAATTAATTGTATTATAATACCTACCTGGAGTTCCTGGGAAAAATGATCAAAATTAAAATATATAACTAGGTTTAAGCTTTTGTTTTTCAAAATGATGAACAGTAGGGCCTATCAATGCATTAAAAATTAATTGTAACTGAAACAGTATAGTCAGTCTTTGTTTTTCAGCCTAGACTAAGGTTTTCCAAATTCTTGCCAACATAGCAGAACCGGGTGAAATGTACTGATGTTTCTCATGGCCTGACTGAGGGTTGTATATACTAGTGAAATATGTGCTACTACTTATCATTGCTTGAGATACCACAGCCTGGAAATCAGCTTTGTTTGAATGTAGACATTGTATTGTAATAAGAAAATAAGAAAATTACTGCCATTTGAAAGACAAATTTTCACTGAAAAGCACAGAATGGCTAAAACAATATAATAAAACTAACTGCTTGGTCTAAAAGTCTGCAAAAAACTAGGGTAGAGGAAGCTTTGATACTTATAAATTTACCCTCAACAATATCTAATTAATTATAAACTTTATTTCATCACTTTCACATATTCTAGCCCAAAGCATAATAAACTATCAATGTACATGTTTATTTTAATGTGTGAAATTCATATTAGATGACTTTGAGCTTGAAGTGAAAAAGAAGTTTCAACAGCTGAATTTCAAAGACCATGCAAATTTGAGCTATGTAGGCCACTGAAGTGGGAATGAAAGACTTATTGCCTTTGGCCAGCTCATTGGGAGCCCCTGCTATTCACTTGCTTTCCAAAGCCATTTATCTTGTATTGAGTTGCCCGCAAACACACGGACACTTCTGCCCCGTTGCACAGCCCACCTAATGCTTTATTCAGCTGACTTGATTTATTTGTACTCTGCCTATTTCTCCCAGTGCTCTGATGTGAACTTAAAACAAATTCAATTACCAAGGCAAAAATCCAGCAACCAAACTGGATTTAATGAAGGCAAAGACTTACAAGGAAAGTATAGAAAGATAAATTATATTTCATGCTACAAAGATCCTATCAGCAGGGGGCAATGAGGTTTTCAAAGGAGTTCTACAAGTGAAGATGTTCTTGATTCTGAAACTTTTATAGAACATGTAAGTATGTTTCTGCATTGAGCCATAGTCAAAGTAGAACAGTGGAGAGAAAAGAGGTGGTTGCTTGATGACACCTATATTATATATCTTTAAGACTAATTTATATTCATTACCAAATTTCATGCCCCAAGGATTGTGGAGGTTTTAAAGAAAAATAATACATTAAAATAATGATATTCTATATTAATTAAAAATACAAACAATAAAGTTTGAAGATTGTGTGAATGCATTTGACAAGTTTAGTCAAGTTTGATGAATTGATCAAATGTTTGAGATGAAAATTAAATACTGAACTGTCTTGAATTTAATTTCAGAGTGATTAAGAACATAGAACCTGGAGGACAGGAAATTTTATAGCATATGAAAAGTAGAAAAAATATGATAACAGATTAAGTAATGTTTTTATACTGGCAGTAAACAGTCAAGTTTTTAAAAGTGACTTGAGAGAACAGAGAATTATGTTTCAAAAATAAAAACATGAAAAATATTGACAGAATAGACAGTGGAGGGAGAAAATGGACACTAAATTTACAAAGTACATTACATGTTTGTGAAGACAAAATATAGAATTCTCCAAGGTAACCTCAGTGTGTGGCAAATTAAGAATGTAAACTATTAATTTAATTGATCTAAAATACTATTTATTTTTTACTGGGTTAGTTACAGTTTTCTGTAGTAGACATATTTGCCGTAACTGTTCAGTCTGTAAACAGTTTCTCCTTTGATATGGAAATTTATGGCAACTCCTATCCCTCAGGTCATATGACATTTATGAAATGTTTGTTCACAGTTGACCGGACCACGGAAAATATTTGGCTCAAGGACGATAAGAATTCCTCCACGGAATAAAACTCCTCCAGAAGTTTTAGGTGAGTCTGGGCTTCTTATGAACATATTTGATCTGGTAGGGAACTCGGGGTTAGCCAAGTTCTGCTTGCTGTGTGGACTGCAGTCTACAGTCTGCAGAAGACAAGAGAAAAGAGAGGGAGTCTAGGGCAAAGCAGACTTAGGAGGCATACTAAGAACTCTGCAACTTTCTAGCTGTATTTGGAGGACTGGACTTTTTGCTCCTGGATTCTATGAAATACCTCTGTGTACATATAGAAAATTTTATTTTTCTAATCTATCTAATCTATTTTTTTCAACATTAAGTATTGTATATTGAATGGGTTTCTGTTACTTGTGGCCATAAATTCCTAATACAGGAGTCTCATTACATTTAAAATATTGTTTAATTCAGAAAATAGCTCATTTTGATTCAGTAGAGTATCTTTTGAACAAGTAATTCCAGTACTGTTTTTAGGATTCATTTAGTCATTTCTGTTATCTTATTTTTCTTATTGCCCTGTATTTTGAAACTCTTACCTGACCTTTCTCTCCAATCTCCCACTTCTCTACCCCACAAGGGCATGAGAAAAAGAAGTAAAATCTGAAATTCAAACCATGTAGTCCGGATTTGCTAAAAGCACCAGTAAATGAGAGACAATTAAATTTAATGAGAAAAATGAGGTTTTAGCAAGACTTACACGTAGTCTGTCCCCACATCTGTGGGGCAAATGAAGCACAATATTATCTTTCAGCAATATAATCAAAGCTTTCCTCCAGAGAGAAAGACCTGGATTTCACATAAAATTGCAGATTGCCAACTCTTCTTCTGCAAGGTAATTGGCCACACTGGTAAGTGTATTATTGCCAACATAAAATAATGTAATAGATATTGACAATCTGTGCGGACAACAGCATTTTTAGCAAGCAAGTTAAGAATTTGGCAGAGGAACATTTATTGCAATTGGATTTCATATCATATAATGTAAAAAAACGACACACACTACAGAGGAGCCATTTGTTGGTCATGCAAGACTTAATTAAAAATATTAAAATGAGTATTATTTCCAATATCTGTTTCATCAATTTCAGAGGAAAAAAAAGTGACAGTCACTTCATGTATTACTTCTAGACATTGCATTTGTATTATTGCATCGAAGCTAATTTTATTCACTCAGGCCAACACACAAAATGTGACCACTAAAGCATTCAACAGGAAACATTTATGACCTAAATAATTCAGGCAGCAGAAGAATTTAGATTGCTTAGTTTCCTTTAGATAATTTAAAGGAGGCACTTAAGGGCACTGAATAATCCAACCATGAAGTGAGAGTAAAATTACAGTGCGTAATTTTGGATATTTAAATCTTAGAGGAGTTTCTTCTTTCATTTCAGCATAATGAATCTGAAAAATTTATTTTGAAAGAGATGAGTTACGAGTAGACTCTTAAAATATCAGCTTTTATCAGCTTATCAGTGTTTCTTTGAATGTGTGCTCTGCAAGGAACTGAAAGAATTTACCCAATATGAGGGCCAGCTGCAGTAAACTTTACTGCAAATCTCAGGTCACATAAGTCATTTTCCTTTTTTAAGTACTGTACTTGCAAAGAATGACCATTGTTCCCTTAAATATTTGGTATATTTCTTGTAAAAGAGGACCCTAGAACACTTAAAAATTCTTTCACTTTGAGGAAAATAGCATAAAGAGTGTTCAGGTAAACTAGAGTTCTGATAAAGCTTTTGGTATGAAACATTTGAAATGTCTTAAGGAATACATGGATAATGAAGATATAGGATTCATTTCCTTGAACAAGTCAGTAAAGACATTTGCTTGTACATTTGTGCTAATTGAGTTGCTTGGCTTTAAAACTCACAACACAGTTTTACCAAAACAAATTAAAGTAAATTTAAACCATGGGGATAAAGAATACATTAAACAAATTTACATAATGAAGTGGTTTGGTTTAGAAATTATGTTTTTACAGTAGAATTTTATTAAATGTCACATTAAAATTAAGAGTGATAAGAAAATCAAGCACTTATAAACCTATTACATTTGGTAGCTTATTAAATTCTAGTAAAAAGAAAAACAGGTCATTTGCCATTTCATGACTGTTTAAAACACTTCCATAGAGAAGCATTGCAACTTACTAAATTTTGTTTTTATTAATATTTTCTTTGCTTTATTTTTGCTTTCTAGTTTTCTTACCAGCAATATTTTATTTTAAAATCAATTTAATGAGGTAAAATTTACAGAAAACAAGGTCCACATACTTTAAAAGGATAGCTTGACGATTTTGACCACTGTATGCCACTGTTTAGCAGCGTCTTAAAACAAGCCATTTCTATAGCTCCAGAAAGTTCTCTTGTGTCCCTGTGCTGTCAGTACCATTTGAACTTTCTGGACTCCAGTCCACACAACTGAAATTTCTTTTATTATGGATTAGTTGTTATACTCTGGGTTTGCAAGGCAAATAATACAGGACACATAATTTATAGGATTTTTTTTATAATAGTCACCGAAAGAGTCATATACAAAAGAGTGCAGGAAATCTGTCCACACACTAAAGACCCAGAGAATCCAGCTGGGGGCCTAGATCCCATGGCACTGTCCTGTATGAGTCCTTCTGAAGACCTAGGGATATGACAGTGCCCTCAATAAGTCCAACTAGAGGACAAAGGCCCATGACAATGTCTCATGCAAGCCTGTTTCATGGATCTGCACTAGGAAGGCCCCAAGGTCAGTGGTGGAAGCTAGAAAGTCTGTGCCAGTGGGATGAAGGATCTGTGCCAGCAGGCTGAGGGATCTGCATTGGAGAGAGGAAATTATGCTCAAAGTAAGGGCCAGAGCTCCCCTGAGAGGAACCACAGCTATTCTCAGTGACAATGTAGTCCCGAGAACCTCTGATGATAACAACCAAGTTTATATCAAGAAAGCCAGTGTGACAAACTTTTCCAGGACATTGAACAGTGCATCATCTTCCCTTCCAGAGCCAGGAAACAATGTGCAGTGTAAGGGTCAGGACTCCCATAAAGTGAACCATAGCTACTCTCAGCAACATCAAGGTTCAGAGTTTCTCCAAACATGAGAACAGGTGAGTTCATATCAGGAAAGCCAGCATCATGAGCTCCTCCAGGAGAACCAACAGCTCCCTAACAATACCTCTTCTCCATTTGGCCTTTTTATGTTGTTGGCAACCATTAATGAAATCTAGAAAATCTAATTATGAGAAAATATCAAGTATTTGAAGTGGAAAAGAATCTACAAGGTAATGTCAAAAATATTAAGATCGTGAAAGACAAGGGAAGGCTGACGAACCCATTCTGATTGAAAGATGTTGAAAAGGCTTTTCCAGGTGCACTGTTCAATGTCCTGGAAAAGTTTGTCACACTGGCTTTTTTGATATAAACTTGGTTGTTATCATCATCAGAGGCTCTCGGGACCACATTGTCACTGAGAATAGCTGTGGTACAAGGGAGCTTTGGCCCTTACTTGGAGCACCATGCTGATTCAGTTTAGCTGAGTGTGACAAATTGACCATCAGTTGTCCATCCACCACATTAGTTTTGCTTTTTCTACAGAGAAACACATAATAATTTTTTATTTTGTTAATGCCTGTGAGAATTATCAATCTTACTACAGTTGCAAGTACTCGTTGCATTTATTTATAGAAAATATTATGTTGTGCAAATACACTATAATTTGTTCACTCTCTTTTTGATGGACATTTTAGTTTTTCACCTTTGGCTCTTATTTTATTTAAAGATAATTTCAATTCTGAAGCAATTTCAAACTTAGATGATAGTTACAAGAATGTTCTTGTAACATTTAAAGACTAGTTTGATGGTATGATGTTCCATCAAACTAAATACTTTGGTGTGTAGTTCCTGTGAATGAAGGCATTCGTCTACAAAACCACAAAGCAATCATCAGAATTAATATGCTATTATCCAACATGTGCATCCCATTTAACTTTCACAAGTTATCTCAGGGGTTGCAACCAGGACTGAAGCCTTTTCAATGTCTTTCAATCAGAAATGGTTCGTCAGCCTTCCCTTGTCTTTCATGATCTTAATATTTTTGACATTACCTTGTAGATTCTTTTCCACTTCAAATACCTGATATTTTCTTATAATTAGATTTTCTAGATTTCATTAAATTTTGCCTAAAGCTACCTCTGTACATATTTTAAGTTTGATCTAAAGATTTTTCCCTACATAATGAACTGAAACCTAACTCAATTTGTCAATAGACTGTAACTAACTTTGTAACAAGTAGCCAAGTCTCAGTCAATCACAGTAGCCGAACTTCCTGTCGGCAGCAGGCAGCCTACTCTTCCAGCCAGGTTCAAATGAAGGAAAGGCCAACTTTAACCAGTACTTCTGTCTTAGTATTTTACTTTCCTGTATTTCACTATTCTTTTCCTATCTGTCGGTGTTACTCAGCCAAGCGGCAGTGTATATTCTGGTTCTGAGGATAGTGAGTCATTTTTTTCTTTCCAGTTAAGCTGTGTTGAATTTAGAATTTGTAAATTTTAAGTTTAATGGATGCATTCTGGACAAGAATCTAGAGAAGTGATGTGTTCTTTTCCTTGTACCCTGGTAGGTTGTGACATTTTTAATTTGTCCCAATACTGGTAATGTTAACTTCAGTCACTTGAGTAAGGTGACATCTGCCATGCTTTTGCACTGTAAAATACTCATGTTCCCTTTTGTGATTAATATATGTTTTGTAGAGAGATAGTTTGAGATGATATATATTTCCATTGCTCATTAAATTTTAATCTCATTTTAGCACCCCTTGAAATGTCTTAGCTAAATTAATAATACTATGCCAAATTGCGATTTTCTAATTCTATCACTCATTCTACATTTATTAGCTGACACTATGCCAAAAATGTCTCTTATCTGAGCCTATTTCTTTATCTGGTCATGGATTCATGGGTCATATTGTCCCAAACATGGTCAGGGTTCCTTTAAGCTATGTTTTGTTCTTTTAACATCCTCAATATTGTTTCAGCACTTTCTTATTATTGGTAAAGGATTTTCTAGGCCGATTTTTAATTTTCCCTAGTCTAGGTCTAAAATCATCCACTCAACCAAGGCATTCTAGCTCCTTTCAGTGGATAAAGATATTTAGGAGCCAACATATAGGTACTAAACATGTTTATTGCTATTGGGGTGTCACTGTTCCAGACCCCTTCTCAGTGGATAGACTCAGGAAGTACCATATATGCTTATTTACACATCTACATTTAGATATGTAAATTTATAAATTACATGTAGTGTAATCTCTATATATGTGTTTATGTATGAATATAAAATGATGAATTCATTTGATACTTACAATTCTAGATCAGCAACAATCTACTCTTCATTTTTCTTTGCCATATTTATGATTCTTTTCTATGTAAAAACATAGATCCCACAATCGTCCATTTAGCAAATTCATTTTTCCAGTCTGTTCCAGTCTCTGAATGTCACCACCCCCTTATTCCTTACGGGCTGTTCTCACTCTGCTCTGCTTTGTTCTGCTCTACTCTCAACCCCCAGTACCATTTACTTGAGTACTGAGATTGCACTCGTTTTGCTGTGGTCTCAGTACCTTCTACCAGGCTAGTGCCCCAATCCTGACAGACACCTATGAATAAATTATTCAAACAAAAAGAAAGAAAAGAAAGAGGACAAGCAAGCAGTAGCAGTTATATATCATGAGCACATTATTTCAATCAGGATTCTTTTAAAAAACTATTTTCCCAGATTACTATTTCAGTTACTAGCTGGAAGAAAAAAATGATCTGTGATTTTTCCTTTATATATAAGCATCATGTTGACTTTATATATTTATAAAATACTGATACTGATTGCTTAAAAATATTGGGTTAGATAAATTATAAAATCAGAAGTTTAGAACTATAAGAGATGTTGATTGACATTCATCGCTGTCTTGGTTACTTTTTTCTTGTTGCTGAGATGCCCAAATTAAGGAAGAAAGGGTTTATTTAGTTCACAGTTTGTGGAGGTTTCAGTCCATACTTGGCTGGCTCCAAGGCAGAGTGGCACATGGCAGAGGGCAAATGTTTATGGCAGCGGAACACAGCAAAAGCAGCAAGAGCAAAAGGGAGGAACTGTGGCAAGCAGCCTCTTTTTCTTCCTTACATATGCAAAACTATCCGCCCCAGGGCAGGTGTAGCTCTCACACCCATAATCAAACTAAAAGCCCATCACATGACCCCATGAGGCTTTAGGGGGACACCCAGACACAAACCATAACAATCACTTAAGCAAATCATTTTAAAGCTAAACTAAATAAGAGAGAGCTGGGATGATTTTGCTAAGGGTATACACCTGGTAGATGTTATGGTTTCGCTCTAAAATGTCCTCCCAAATTCTCATGTGTGTGGAAGGCAATTCAATCACGGGGCCACAATCCACCCATGAATTCCTACTTAACTTGCTGTTAAAAGGTGGGACCTGATTAAGGACAGGTCACTGGGACTATGATGTGGAAGGGTGTATTCTTATTCCCAGATACTCCCGCCACCTCTGCTTCATGGCTGTGAGGGTGTGAGCAGCTTGCCTCTACCTGGGCCTTCCACCATGCTAATTCTGTTTTGGAACCAGCTGACCATGGAATGAACCTACTGAAACTGTTGAGGCAAAGTACAGTAAACCTCTCCTTCTGCAAGTTGTGGGTGTCTGGTATTATATCTGAGTGATAGGAAGTAACAAAAACTGTAGGCGTTTGAATATTTAGATTTGTTTAACAAAACCAAGAAAGTATATCTTCATCTCTTCAATTTTTTTCTCACAATTTATACTTAAATTTTCATGAATAACAGTGACAATCTTTAGGATGTTTTATTAGTTCTGTTTTATAGGAAACAATAAAAGTAACCATCATTTAAGGAATGTCTACTGTGTGTCATATACTGTGTTAGAAGCATTTCATAGATATGTCATTAATTATTTGGTCACTGGTCATTTACTATTTGTATATTACAGAAAGATATCTAACTGCAAAGAGATTAAATAACAGATCATAGTTTGAGAGGTAGTAGAATTAAGACTCAAATCTAGATATTTTGGATTCTAAATCTTTTATACTGTGCTAGAAAGCTTCTTTATATTTTGTGTACAGGTGTATGCATCAGTTAATAGTAATGAGATTGGCTTAATTAAATGGATATTTTTTGGTTCATATATTCGATAAATCTAATTTCAGCTGTAACCTCAGACTAAGGCTTTGTCCCATGATATTTTTTTCTGTGTCATAGCTCAACTCTTCTCTGAGAATGTTGTTTTTATTCTCAGATTACATGATGACAAATGGGTAGTAGAGTTATAATCTCATTCAGTCAAATGTAAAACCAGGGGAAAGAGACGGGGATCTTTTCCCCTAAAGGTCCTAGCAAGAGCCCTATTATGTTTCAGTGGCTCTGAATAGCAGTTCGTGTGTCCCTCCCTCTACTAACTGCTATAGCCAAGTAGGACTATGTGGTGAAGCTAAAGCTCCCAAAATGTTATGGCATGGCAGTCAAGTAGGTGTAAAATAGCTTTCTGTAGGAAATAGAATTTTTTTTTTTTGAATTTTTTTTAATAAGAAGACTGAAGGGGATACGATTTGGCAAAAAATACATATATATGCATACATATGTAGAGCAACTGCTA